>NW_011494775.1:2029480-2056397 GCF_000754665.1 Bison bison bison | reverse complement strand
TGTTATCTCTAATTTTCTTGAAGAGATCTCTAGTCTTTCTCATTCTGTTGTTTTCCTCTATTTGTTTGCATTGATCGCTGAGGACACTTTATCTCTTCTTGCTATTCTTTGGAACTCTGCATTCAGATGCTTATATATTTCCTTTTCTCCTTTGCTTTTTGCTTCTTTCATTTTAGTTTACTGATTCCTAAAATGTCAATGTTCAGTCTCTCCTGCTTGGCTACCTCCAATTTACCTTGATTCATGGACCTAACATTCCAGTTTCCTATGCAATATTATTTTTTACAGCATCAGACTTTACTTTTACCACCAGACACATCCACACTCAGCATTTGTTTCTGCTTTGGCCCAGCTGCTTCATTCTTTTTGGAGCTGTTAGTAATTGCCCTCTGGTCTTCTGCAGTAGCATCTTGGACGCGTTCTGACCTGGGGGGCTCATATCTTTTTGCCTTTTCATACTGTCCATGGGGTTCCCTAGGCAAGAATACTGGAATGGATTTCCATTTCCTCCTGCAATGGACCGTGTTTTGTCAAAACTCTTCACTATGACCCATCCGTCTTGGGTGGCCCTACATGGTATGGCTCATGGCTTCATTGAGTGATCAAGTGCCTTTGCCATGATAAGGCCGTGATCCATGAAGGGGAGAAGAGAATGGACCACTAAATAATAAAACATGTCGATTAATAGGGCAGAGCACCCAGAAATAGACATATATATATAACATATAGGAGTTGTATAAATGATAGAGGAAGCATTTCAAATTAGAATGGGAAAGATAGGCTAGTCAATAAATGACAAGTGGGCAAGTAGTGTGCTATCTCCAAGGATAGGGACCCTGCTTGACTATACACACAAAAAACTAAAATGATAAGAAATTTCAATTAAAAAGAAAAACCCACAAAGGGACTAAAGAAAACAAAAGGAAATTGTTTTACTATCTCACAGTGGGAAATGCCTATGTAAGCTTAACATAAGCTGTATAGGTTCTCAGAATCCCTAAAATATAGACAGAGAAATTTGACTATCTTAAAACTTAAAATTTCTTCTTAGGAAAAACACACAAAGTCATAATTTGGGGAAAAATAAACTATTTGCAATACATATGACTAGAACAATTCTAATATATTTGTATAGAGAGAGTCCCTACTAAAAACAAACACACAAGAACGTAATCTGAAGAAAATGTATAAAAAATAAAGACATTAAGAATCTTACACTGACCTTGGAAATTATGTAACAGGTTTCTACACCCACTTTACAGATGGAAAAGCTAAGGCACAAAGGTTAAAAGATTTTCCTAAAAGGAGGACTGGAATAACACATTCCTTGATTATGTTCTTGGGTTTTCTCTACCATGCTGAAAGTGGAGATCAGTTAAGAGAAATGAGCCTTTTAGCATTCCATCAGATGGAGGAATGTATTGTTCCCTAGCTGTGTTTTTCTGCCTGCTGCTCCTTTCTGTCTCTCCAGTGCATGATAGATGTCCCTTCCCTACCCAGCATGGCGGCCCTGGCCACTGGGCCCCACTTCCCTCCCGCCTTACCTCCAGGCTTCTGGAAGCAGTAGCACCACTCATTGTTAGAGAGCTTGCCATCCTTGAAGGAATCACAGGAATTGAAGAGAGGCTTGATACAGGGCTCGTACTTATCCAGGTAGATGGCGTTGATCTCTGAATGGTCAAGCAGGAGGTCATAGTTCATATCCAACTTGTTGAACATCCAGCCCAGGGAGTCCTTGCAGATGGGCAGGATACTGGTGTCAAACCCTGTGATGGAAAGGACATGTCTCAGACTGCTCTCTCCTGCCCTGCGGGCTTCCCAGCTTTCTGTCCCAAAGGGTGCCCCAGGGCCCACCCCTCCCCAGGTATATTCTCAGCAGCCTTCTACCAGAATATGTGGTGATGGTTAGTTTTCAAATGAAACAATTTAAAATGCACTAAAATGGAAGTCAGCATTTGAGGAAAATGTGTTCTAACGGGAACAAATCCCCAGTGCTAACTTATCTGTTATATAAATAGGAGTTTTTGTGTATATACAGAGTACAGATTCTATCTATACAAAGATATTTGAAATTCATAAATAGGAATTAATCAGACTTGCTTAAAACAAGGGATACCTGAAAGGAAGAGTACAAATATGGTGAGTAAGAGGACTAGTGGATAATACTGCAAACGATGCTTTTATATTGAGGAAAAATTATTTGAAAAACCAAAAGAACCTATTGTAAAAAGGATGGCAGTGAAATGAAACTAGGTGGCACAATCCAGAAGCAGTGATTATATCTCAAAGGACTGTTCAATCCAAAAGGCTGAACATTAATGGGAAAACAAGCCAGACACCTGCCTCTGTTCTCCATTTTTTCTTTTCTGCAATCCCCTCAAGAGATACATGATATGGAATCCAAATTGACACAGACAATGATTTCTTTCTTATTTCCCAGGTGTGGGGAGGAGGGGTAGTTTTCTTACAGAATTGTTTCTACAATGGAAACTATATGTACTCAAATAATGACACTTGGCTTAACACTGGGGATATTAAGCCTACTGCAGACAAGCCCCAGAGCAGATATGCCCCCACATCTAAAACTCATCTTTCTTTCAGAATCAAAACCACCAGGCCATTTCAAATTATTCCATAATCTGGATTTCTAAGACTGGTTTTATTTTCCTGAGAAAATGATGAAAGTAGTTCACTTTTGTGTTACTTAAGGCACTCTTCTAAGCATTTTATAGTTGATTATCTCACTGAGTCCTTCTAACAGCTTATGAAATGATGCTTTATCCTCTCTAAAGATTTTTTTTTTAAGCTCAAGGTTTAAGTTACTTATTCAAGGTCATACAGCTGTGGGGTTGAGATTCAAGCCCAGGTGGCCCAACCTTGAGTCTACATTCTCGGTCCCTCTTCTTCTAGGGCTGCCTCTGCCTTGCATGACATGGAATCCTCCTACCCTGAGGACATCCAGTAGGTTTGGGTGCTAAGCTGAGGGATGAGCAATGCAAGGGGTGATACAGTAACTGTCAGGGAGGCTCCTGATGGGGTTGATTGTCCCTCTGGGGTTCTTACCTATAGCCTGTCATTGGATTCTATGTGTCTCACCAGGAACCCCTGCTTAGCCAGCATGATACAGGACAGAACAAAGCATGCCCACCCTTTAAAGCAGTGTCTTTACAAAAGAGTCTTCACTGTCCAGAGGTCAGTAAACTGTTGCACCTCCTCCTCTGAGCTCTCATGGAAGCCTATGCTTCCCTCCCATTTTCCGTACCTGTAAATTAGACTCTTAGCTACTTGACAGCAAAGACTGTCTTGTTTCCTTCATAGACTCAGCCTGTAGAGGCACACAGGAAGTGCCCAATGGAATTTGTTGAGAGAGGTTGTCTAGCTATTGCAAAGTTTAGCACCTTCCAATATAAAAATCCTTCCATTTTTAAATTTATTCTTTTTGATATCTTAAAACACATCTTAGAAAAATACCCCTTCTCAAGAAGAGATACTGTGGAACATAATCAGGCCTCTTCTTTAACTGAAGGTCATGACTGGACAGTCTCTATGTTGATGATGTCCTCAGGAGCAACTGAATAAAGGAATAATTTACTCTGACACTAAATGGCTCCACACTTTTGTACAGAATAATTTATGTGATATTCATCCATGTTAGAGGATATTACCATTTTAATACATGGGAAAGGGAAACTTAATTTTTTAATGTTCCCAGAACTCTGAGAACTTCTTTACAAATGTTTATCACCAAATTTTCTTCTTGGAAAACATGAATCATGGGTAAAAAAATGTACATCTATGCTAAGTTCAGTTGTGGGGGTTTTGTTTTTGAGCTATACATTATATAATTTAGAATCAATCACTCTTTGGTTGTAAAAAAATGTAAGCAAGTTGATCTTTAAACTTTTTTGGCACCTTGATATTGAAAGCAGACTAATGTTATCTAGACCTCAAGGAAAAATCAAAAGAAACTAAATCCTGACATCATTAGAGTTGGCCATTTTGCATATATATGTTCAAAGGATGTGTGCCCATGATATATCAGAAACATCATGCTGGTACTTGTTTAAATTTCTTCACAGTCCAGTGTATAGCAGTGCACAGTCCAGTGTACATCCAATGTATGTCCAGTGTACGTAATGTACAATCCAGTGTACTGTATACAGTGGTGTACAGTCCAGCGCACATCTAGGGCACAGCTGGTGCATAGCTGAAACACAGCTGGCTACATCTGGCATACAGCCCAAATGCACATCTGGAACACAGCTGGCCACATCTGGAACACAGCTGGATACATCTGGACACATCTGGAATACAGCTGAACACAGCTGGAATACAGCTGGAACACAGCTGGCACACAGCTGGAACGTAGCTGGATACATCTGGACCACAGCTGGACCACAGGTGGACCACAGCTGGACACATCTGGACTACAGCTGGACACATCTGAAATACAGCTGGACACATCTGGCACACAGCTGGACACATCTAGTGCACAGCTGGATACATCTGGAACACAGCTGGACTACAGCTGGAACACATCTGGCACACAGCTGGATACATCTGGACTACAGCTGGAACACAGCTGGACATATCTGGCACATAGCCCAAATGCACATCTGGAACACAGCTGGACATATCTGGTGCACAGTTCAAATGCACATCTGGCGTAGAGTCCAGTGTACACCTGGTGTACAGTCCAAGGGCACATCCCACTGTGCAATGTACAGTCCAGTATATGTCCAGTGTACATCCAGTGTACACCAGTGTGTGTCTAGTGTACAGTCCAGTGTCTGTCAGTGTATAGTGTATATTAAGTGTATAGTCCAGTGCACATCCAGTGTACAATCTATACACTGTAGTGTATGTCCAATGTCTTTGTGCTTGTCTTCTCCATATTCACAAAATACTATGGTTCTTATAGTCATTCTTAAAAGAAATGGCAATGAACAAGTAGTCAGTAGGTTCAAAGAAGCCAGAATAAAAGGAACAAAATTTAAGTGAATTGAAGATTGTATTGCTTGACACTGAATTCAGGTCAGTGATGTGCAAGAGCAAGTTACTGAACTTCTCTGTATATGTTTCTCATTTTCTTCAGCTGTATTGTAAAAATGTTAGCCACCCCTCTTTAGACTTACAGTTTTTAGTAATAATTTCTTGATCTCTCAAGAATGTGAGTCAAGAAGAGCCGAAGGAAACATGACAGTCCAACGTAATGTGGTAGCCTTCATTTCTCTGTTGTCGTCTGATTGGTTGGTGAGATCTGAGTTGTTCTTAATTTGCTAAGTCATTTTTTCCACTGTTCTAACTAGCTATCATGTCAATCTTTCCATTTCAGTTGCTGCTTTAAGGTCTAAAGCTGTGGGAAAGGAAGGACTAGTAAACCCATTTATGAACATGATTCCTGACCGCCATCGGTCCTTCCTCTTCATAGCTTTTTAGGCCAGAGCCCATTTCCCCATTTTAGGGATAAGTCTGGAACAGCAACTGCTGGCACCCCAGGATCGTGTCTCCATCCCAGAATTCTGGGAAATTTTAATATTGCTTACTGACCACCAAAAAGAAGTGCCAAACTGGTTGGGCAATAGGCTAAAGTCAAGCCCACCCACACCTATTTGTAAGGCTCTAGAAGAGAGGTATCTGCATCTGCTCTCCAGGGATGCAGGGGGAACAGACTAGCCCTTCTGGTTGGTTGGCCCCAAACTCATGGGACTTCTAGGGTTGTATGGTTTCCCCTTCAGAACTCCTGTGCTGACAATGTCTCTCCCTCCTGTGCCTCATGGACGAATTCAGTGTCCTTCCTTTATATCTCCAACTGTTTCAGAACATCACACCTAAAAACCTCTTCAGGGACTCAATTTGCTTGTGGCCAAGGGCAGGCATTTTGCAGGCTCACTGGCTGTCAGCAGAAGGAGTCTCCTGGGACTGGAGGCTATGAGGAGCAGCTCTTTCATATCAATCTGCTCTTCACTGAAAGGTTATACAGAAAGCCCAGTGGTTCAGCCACTCCTGGAAGATCCCTGGGAAAAGCTTCCCACTGTCCACAACTCCCAAGGAACCTTTGACATGAATGGGAAGAATCTTACATCCCTCTTCACACTCACACAACCACCAGGACCCTCTCTTTGGATATATAGCATATGCTTCCCAGAATCGAACTTTCCCTTAATTGGTAAAAATTCCAACCTGGTGAGTGAATTGTCCTCTGGATCAACATTCTCTAGGTGGCTGTGAACAGCAAAGAATAACCCTGAAATTATGAAGAATATTCTGATTTGGGCTGAAGACCAGATGCTGGTTAGACTCTGGGTCCCAGCAGTTACCAGTGTCACTTCTTACTCACTTAGCTCAATCCAGGACCATTACATTCAGAAATCCTGTCAACATAAGTGTGACATCAGGGATGGGGTGAAATACTCTCTGCTTTAAATAACATGTGTTTTTATATTTTGACAAATCAATAAAAATCACTACATAGAAAAGGCTGTGCCAAAGCTCCATGTACCTTGACAACTGTGTTATTGAGTCAGCCCTTCTGTACCAACTGGCCACAGTGTAGAGAAGTGCCCCACTAGTGGCCTGTGGGTTAGAGGCAGTGAGAGGCTCCACCAAAGTGCAAACACACAGACCTAACCCCCGGTTTGCTCTCCGGCTTATGGAGAGGTTTGGAGTATGGTCTTGAGCCACTTTGGTGATGGTGGAGGGAATGCTTGTCAGGTAGTCTATCTCTGGAAAACAAAATGCAGTCTCACTAAAGTCCAAAAGCCCGAGATATCAGAGATGTTTGCTACCATGTTGCTTATAATAGCTGAACATTAGGAGCAACTTCAAAGCTCCCAAATAAAGGTCTAATTACATGAATTATGTTATATCAATATATTGAGATTTTATGTCATGTCTACAAAGCAGAATACTACTCAACTGTATAGAAAGATAGTCATAGTGTATTGCTGAACGATAAAAGAAGGCCATAAAACAGTCTGTAAAGTGTGCATGTGTATACATACACACAGAAATATAGTTTTTTTCTATGTGACAAGGAAAAAAAAATGGAAGAATATGCCAGGAGAGCTTAAAGCTATGAAAATGGTGTGGTTCTATATATTTCTTAATTGAAGTATCAGTCAGTTCAGTCACTCAGTTGTGTCCAACTCTTTGTGACTCCATGGACTGCAGCACGCCAGGCCTCTCTGTCCATCACCAAATCCCGGAGTTTGCTTAAACTCATGTCCATTGTGTGAGTGATGCCATCCAACCATTTCATCCTCTGTCATCCCCTTCTCTTCCTGCCTTCAATCTTTCCCAGCATCAGATTCTTATCCAGAGAGTCTGTTCTCTGCATCAGGCGGCCAAAATATTGGAGTTTCAGCTTCAGCATCAGTCCTTCCAATGAATATTCAGGACTGATTTCCTTTAGGATTGACTGGTTGGATCTCCTTGCAGTCCAAGAGACTCTCAAGAGTCATCTCCAACGCCAAAGTTCAAAAGCATCAGTTCTTCATGGCTCAGCTTTCTTTTTATAGTCCAACTCTCACATCTATAGAAGACTACTTGAAAAAACATAGCTTTGACTAGATGGACATTTGTAGGCAATGTAATGTCTCTGCTTTTTAATATGCTGTCTAGGTTCGTCATAGCTTTTCTCCCAAGGAGCAAATATCTTTGAATTTCATGGCTGCAGTCACCATCTGCAGTGATTTTGGATCCCCCCAAAATAAAGTCTCTCACTGTTTCCATTGTTTCCCTATCTATTTGCCAAGAAGTGATGGGGCTGGATGCCAAGATGTTAGTTTTCTGAAGGTTGAGTTTTAACCCAACTTTTTCACTCTCCTCTTTCACTTTCATCAAGAGGCTCTTTAGTTCTTCTTCACTTTCTGCCATAAGGGTGGTGTCATCTGCATATCTGAGGTTATTGGTATTTTTTTCTGGCAGTCTTTATTCCAGCTTGTGCTTCATCCAGCCTGGCATTTTGCTTAATATACTCTGCATATAAGTTAAATAAGCAGGGTGACAATATACAGCCTTGAGATACTCCCTTCCCAATTTGGAACCAGTCTGTTGTTCCACGTCCAGTTCTAACTGTTGCTTCTTGACCTGCATACAGATTTCTCAAGAGGCAGGTCAGGTGGTCTGGTATTCCCATCTCTTTCAGAATTTTCCACAGTTTGTTTTGATTCACATAGTCAAAGGATTTGGCATAGTCAACAAAGCAAAAGTAGATGTTTTTCTGGAACTCTCTTGCTTTTTCAGTGATCCGACAGATGTTGGCAATTTGATCTCTGGTTCCTCTGCCTTTTCTAAATCCAGCTTGAACATCTGGAAGTTCATGGTTCACATACTTTTGAAGCCTGGCTTGGAGAATTTTGAACATTACTTTGCTAGCATGTGAGATGAGTGCAATTGTGTGGTAGTTTGAGCATTCTTTGGCATTGCCTTTCTTTGGGATTGGAATGAAAACTTACCTTTTCCAGTCCTGCAGCCACTGTTGAGTTTCCAAATTTGCTGGCATATTGAGTGCAGCACTTTCACAGCATCATCTTTTAAGATTTGAAATAGCTCCACTGGAATTCCACCACCTCCACTACCTTTGTTCATAGTGATGCTTCCTAAGGCCCACTTAACTTTGCATTCCAGGTTGTCTGGCTCTAGGTGAGTGATCACACCATCATGGTTATCTGGGTCATGAAGATCTTTTTTGTATAGTTCTTTATGTATTCTTGCCACCTCTTCTTAATATCTTCTGCTTCTGTTAGGTCCATGCCATTTCTGTCCTTTATTGTGCCCATGTTTGCATGAAATATTCCCTAGGTGTCTCTAATTTTCTTGAAGAGATCTCTAGTCTTTCTCATTCTATTGTTTTCCTCTATTTCTTTGCACTGGTCACTAGAAAGGCTTTCTTATCTGTCCTTGCTATCCTTTGGAACTCTGCATTCAGATGGGTATATCTTTCCTTTTCTCCTTTGCCTTTTGCTTCTCTTCTTAGCTATGTGTAAGGCCTCCTCAGACAACCATTTTGTCTTTTGCATTTCTTTTTTTGGGGATGGTCTTTTAATTGAAGACTTATACTTCTTTTAATTGAAGTGTAGGTGATTTACAATATTGTGTTAGTTTCATGTGTACAGCATAGTGTTTTTGCAGATTATACTCCATTCTAGATTATTACAAAAAAATGGCTATAAATCCCTGTGTTGTATATTATTGCCTATCTATTTTATACATGATAGTTTGTTATTTTTGTATATTAATATGTACTTAAATGTATTTCCTAAAAATCAGTATTAAATACTAGATAACTTTGCAACCCAACTTAAAAAAATTAAACAAGACCCTTATATATGTTGTCCACCTTGAAACAAGGGACACATACAGACTGAAAGTGAAGGCCTGGAAAAAGATATTCCATGCAAATAGAGACCAAAAGAAAGCAGGAGTAGCAATACTCATATCAGATAAAATAGACTTTCAAACAAAGGCTATGAAAGAGACAAAGATGGACACTACATAATGATCAACAGATCAATCCAAGAAGAAGATATAACAATCATAAGTATATATGCACCCAACATAGGAGCACCACAATATGTAAGACAAATGCTAACAAGTATGAAAGGGGAAATTAACAATAACACAATAATAGTGAGAGACTTTAATGCCCCACTCACACCTATGGATAGATCAACTAAACAGAAAATTAACAAGGAAACACAAACTTTAAATGATACAATGGACCAGTTAGACCTAATTGATATCTATAGGATGTTTCACCCCAAAACAATGAATTTCGCCTTTTTCTCAAGTGCACATGGAATCTTCTCCAGGATAGATCACATCCTGGGCCATAAATCTAGCCTTGGTAAATTCAAAAAAACTGAAATCATTCCAAGCATCCTTTCTGACCACAATGCAGTCAGATTAGATGTCAATTACAGGAGAAAAACTATTAAAAATCCAAACATATGGAGGCTGAACAACACGCTGCTAAATAACCAACAAATCACAGAAGATATAAAAAATGAAATCTATATATGTACAGAAATGAATGAAAATGAAAACACAACAGCCGAAAACATACGGGACACTGTAAAAGCAGTACTAAGGGGAAGGTTCATAGCAGTACAGGCTTACCTCAAGAAACAAGAGAAAAGTCAAATAAATAACCTAACTCTACACCTAAAGCAACTTGAAAAGGAAGAAATTGTGAGCCCCAGGGTTAGTAGAAGGAAAGAAATCTTAAAAATTAGGGCAGAAATCAAGGCAAAAGAAACAAAAGAGACCATAGCAAAAATCAACAAAACCAAAAAAAGCTGGTTCTTTGAGAAGATAAATAAAACTGACAAACCATTAGCCAGACTCATCAAGAAACAAAGGGAAAAAATCAAATCAACAAAATTAGAAATGAAAATGGAGAGATCAAAACAGATAACACAGAAATAGGATCATAAGAGACTATTATCAGCAACTATATGCAAATAAAATGGACAACGTGGAAGAAATGGACAAATTCTTAGAAAAGTACAACTTTCTAAAACTGAACCAGGAAGAAATAGAAAATCTTAACAGACCCATCACAAGCACGGAAATTGAAACATAATCAGAAATCTTCCAACAAACAAAAGCCCAGGACCAGATGGCTTCACAGCTGAATTCTACCAAAATTTAGAGAATTAACACCTATCCTACTCAAACTCTTCCAGAAAATTGCAGAGGAAGGTAAATTTCCAAACTCATTCTATGAGGCCACCATCACCCTAATATCAAAACCTGACAAAGATGCCACAAAAAAAAGAAAACTACAGATCAATATCACTGATAAACATAGATGCAAAAATCCTTAACAAAATTCTAGCAAACAAAATCCAACAATATTTAAAAAGATCATACACCATGACCAAGTGGGCTTTATCCCAGGGATGCAAGGATTCTTCAATATCTGCAAATCAATAAATGTAATACACCACATTAACAAATTGAAAAATAAAAACCATATGATTTTCTCAATAGGTGCATAGAAAGCCTTTGACAAAATTCAACATCCATTTATGATAAAAACCCTCCAGAAAGCAGGCATAGAAGGAACATACCTCAACATAATAAAAGCTATGTATGACAAACCCACAGCAAACATTATCCTCAAAGGTGAAAAATTGAAAGCATTTCCCCTAAGTCAGGAACAAGACAAGGGTGCCCACTTTCACCACTACTATTCAACACAGTTTTGGAAGTTTTGGCCACAGCAATCAGAGCAGAAAAAGAAAGAAAAGGAATCCAGATTGGAAAAGTAGAAGTAAAACTCTTGCTGTCTGCAGAGGACATGACCCTTTACATAGAAAACCCTAAAGACTCCACCAGAAAATTACTAGAGCTAATCAATGAATATAGTAATGTTGCAGGATATAAAATTAACACACAGAAATCCCTTGCATTCCTATGCACTAACAATGAGAAAACAGAAAGAGAAATTAAGGAAACAATTCAATTCACCATTGCAATGAAAAGAATAAAATACTTAGGAATATATCTACCTAAAGAAACAAAAGACCTATATATAGAAAACTATAAAACACTGGTGACAGAAATCAAAGAGGACACTAATAGATGGAGAAATATACCGTGTTCATGGATTGGAAGAATCAATATAGTGAAAATGAGTATATTACCCAAACCAATCTAGGGATAGGATTCAATGCAATCCCTATCAAGCTACCAACAGTATTTTTCAGAGGACTAGAACAAATAATTTCACAATTTGTATGGAAATACAAAAAACCTCGAATAGCCAAAGCAATCCTGAGAAAGAATGAAACTGGAGGAATCAACCTGCCTGACTTCAGTCTCTACTACAAAGCCACAGTCATCAAGACAGCATGGTACTGGCACAAAGACAGAAATATAGATCAATGGAACAAAATAGAAAGCCCAGAGATAAATCCAAACACCTATGGACACCTTATCTTTGACAAAGGAGGCAGGAATATACAATGGAGAAAAAAAAAATCAATCTCTTTAACAAGTGGTGCTGGGAAAACTGGTCAACTACTTGTAAAATAATGAAACTAGAACACTTTCTAACACCATACACAAAAATAAACTCAAAATGGATTAAAGATCTAAATGTAAGACCAGAAACTATTAAACTCCTAGAGGAAAACATAGGCAAAACACTCTCTGACATAAATCACAGCAGGATCCTCTATGACCCACCTCCCAGAGTAATGGAAATAAAAGCAAAAATAAACAAATGGGACCTAATTAAAATTAAAAGCTTCTGCACAACAAAGGAAACTATAAGCAAGGTGAAAAGACAGCCTTGAGAATGAGAGAAAATAATAGCAAACAAAGCAACTGACAAAGAATTAATCTCAAAAATATACAAGCAACTCCTTTAGCTCAATTCCAGAAAAATAAAAGACCCAATCAAAAAGTGGGCCAGAGAATTAAACAGACATTTCTCCAAAGAAGACATACAGATGGCTAACAAACACATGAAAAGATGCTCAACATCACTCATTATCAGAGAAATGCATATCAAAACCACAATGAGGTACCATTTCACACCAGTCAGAACGGCTGCTTCCAAAAGTCTACAAGCAATAAATGCTGGAGAGGATGTGGAGAAAAGGGAATCCTCTTACACTGTTGGTGGGAATGCAAACTAATACAGCCACTATGGAGAACAGTGTGGAGATTCCTTAAAGAACTGGAAATAGAACTGCCTTATGACCAAGCAATCCCACTGCTGGGCATACACACTGAGGAAACCAGAATTGAAAGAGACACGTGTACCCCAATGTTCATCGCAGCACTGTTTATAGTAGCCAGGACATGGAAGCAACCTAGATGTCCATTGGCAGATGAATGGATAAGAAAGTTGTGGTACATATACACAATGGAATATTACTCAGCCATTAAAAAGAATACATTTGAATCAGTTCTAATGAGGTGGATGAAACTGGAGCCTATTATACAGTGAAGTAAGTCAGAAAGAAAAACACCAATACAGTATACTAATGCATATATATGGAATTTAGAAAGATGATAATGATAACCCTATATGCGAGATAGCAAAAGAGACACAGATGTATTGAACAGTCTTTTGGACTCTGTGGGAGAGTGTGAGGGTGGGATGATATGGGAGAATGGCATTGAAACATGTAAAATATCATATGTGAAATGAATCACCAGTCCAGGTTTGATGCATGAAACAGGATGCTCGGGGCTGGTGCACTGGGATGACCCAGAGGGAGGGGATGGGGAGGGTGGTGGGAGGGGGGTTCAGGATGGGGAACACATGTACACTCATGGCAGATTCAAGTCAATGTATGGCAAAACCAATACAATATTGTAAAGTAAAATAAATAATTAATTTAAAAAATAAGTGGTTGTATTTTCTTGATTCTAAGGCATTTCCTTGTCCTCCAGTATTTTAATATTTCTGAAATTGCAGTGTGTTTCAAGTCACTGTGTACATTTAAGTTAGTGTTTCTTTTAACAACAGCATCTCAGGGTGGTCAATCAATATCAGTAACTGAAGAAATGTGGTGTTTAAAATGAAATAAACTAGCAAGAGTAAAGTGTCTTACTGCCTTGGGCTGTTTCAGAGCTGGTTGGCTTGATGACCCTGTTTGCATCCTCATGAAGGGCTCCAAACCAGTCCTTGAGTCGGGAAGCAAGGTTTCTCAACTCCTTGTCCGTGCAAGCTGGAGAAAAAGCAGATGGAACAAACATTAA
The DNA here is from genome assembly GCF_000754665.1 of Bison bison bison. Lineage (NCBI taxonomy): Eukaryota > Metazoa > Chordata > Mammalia > Artiodactyla > Bovidae > Bison > Bison bison. Next base: position 2,042,672 of record NW_011494775.1, on the reverse strand, counting down.
GTCTGTGGGCTCTCTTCCCTCAACAAGCAATGCTCCAAACAGAACTCTCTCTCCAACCAGGATGTAACTCCTTACCCCACTGTGAAAATGCCCCAAAGATGTTGCCTTCACAGGTAAAGAGCGTGACAAAGTGAGAGCTGAGACTCCCAGGCAAGCAGCGCTATGCAAACCTGAACGTGGACTGCCTCTGCACTCTGAAAGCAAGCTGGGGTGGTCTTAGCATCACGTACCAGCCTCCAAAAGCTGTTATGGGTCCTTTTGCTAACCTGATCAAACTTGCTATTGCAGTTTGCCAGAGAAGATCACATTTTCCACTGAACTCATGCCAAGAGATAAACACTTAGGGATAGCTAATGTTCTTAGGGAAAGGCAGCCTGGGATATCAAAAGACCCCAGTATGAGCAACTCTCAATTTTGCATCAGCTCACATGTGGGTTTCTGAGTGTGGCATATTTTGCCGGCCTTTGGACAGACTGATTTGAATTTCCCTTATAGACAGATGGATGCCTCGTCCCTGAAAGAGTCCTTTTCTGCAGCCCATCTTTAACTAACCAGCTCATCTTTTAGGGTATGACAGAGAAAATTTAATGAACACTCCTTCTGAGAACAAGAAACTCTAGATGCTGGATGGGTAGGTGCAGGCTATCTGACAGTCTCAGCAAGAACTAAGACTGGAGGAGAGGAATCCCCAAAGGAGGGACAGTGGCACAGAGAAGGGAGCTGACTTTCCCTTGCTGCCTGATTTTACCCTAATTCTAGGTCCTGAGCATCCTGACAAAGGGTCCAGGCAGTGGGCCTCTAGCAAGAGGCAGAACACCCAGCACTGCATTTAGCAGTTTGCATCGAGAGGGACAGGAATTAGAGACCCAAGGAGATAAAGTCTCAATAAAGAAAAAGTGAAGCCCACCACTGTCACTTTTCCCAAATTCTAAAAGCCAAGCAAGTCACCATTATGACACAGAGCTGCGTTCTGAATGTCTCACGGTGCTGGCAAGATGCAGATGAAGGCTCGAATCTGTCAATGCAGGGGGACCCCAGCGAACACCCAGGCTCTCCACTGGAAGGGACACGGGCAGTGATAAAGGACCTGTGGGTCTCACTCAGACGCCCATCCAGCCTTCACTCGGCTGAGCCCATCAGCCCCCATCTGCCCTGCCAAGGGATGAATCCTCTCCAGAAGACAACAATACTAGGCAGAGCCTCTCCTCCTGTTTACCTGACTGCATTTAGGAGAGCCCCTCTTTCCTGAGCCTGGGGTTAGGTACTTGATGGAGAACACAGCCCAACTTCCTAAACCTCAGGGAGGAAAGGACTCTCTTGCCCTCCACTTGAGGTGAGGTGGTGAGCAGACCCAGGTGAAGTCTATGCAACCTGAGTGCGCTCATGTCTAGCTGCTGTCTTCCTTCTAGTCCGGAGCCACAGCTGAACTCTGTAAAGCGTGGAATGTGTGACCATTGCTTATACACAGGTCTCTAATGACCTCAAGACAACACCTGGCTTCCAACAACCAGAACATGATTGTATCTGAAAACACCAGCCAGGAAGTGGCACTGAGGACTGTCTGGAGAGGCAATGGAGTATTTGAGCTCTGGGATGTTGCTGCCTGGTGTGAATCCCAGCTCGACCACTGACTTGCTGGGTGACTCAAACCAGCCACTTAACCCCTCAGCGCCTCCGTTTCATCATATCTGTAAACTCAAGGTATCATTATGTGACTATGAAATAGACAAGGTATGTAGCATACTGAGGAAAACACCTGGTATACAGTAATTACTCAGCATGTGCCAGCTATGATTTTTATTACCTCTACTATTATTTTTATTTTAAAATTGATGATATATAGGTAAGTGTAGAGCAGCTGTCACAGCATTCAGAAAACTAGTAAGACAAATATACTAGCTAAGTTGCTTCAGTCACGTTCAACTCTGCAAAACTATGGACTGTAGACTGCCAGGCTCCTCTGTCTGTGGGTTCCCAGGCAAGAATACTGGAGTGGTTTGCCATGCCCTTCTCCAGGGGATCTTCCCGACCCAGGGATTGAACCTGTGTGTTTATGTCTCCTGCACTGGCAGCCAGGTTCTTTACCGCTAGCACCACCTGGGAAGCCCAAAGACAAAGACAGCTAAACAGAATTGGCTTTGGACACACAACTGGCTTCGGCATACTTCTGTGCTAAACTGGTTTTGGCACACACAGATACCTCTGCTATCCAGTAGAATTGCCGTGAGCCACAGGTGACTATTTTCCTTTAAATTGATGAAAATGAAATAAAAGTTAAAATATAGTTCTTCATTTGCACCCATCCCATTCCAAGTTGCTCAGTAGTCATATGTGGCTAGTGAATGACTCCATCTGGGACAGCACAGATACACAGTATTTCCATTGTGGCAGAACATTGTATAACGAGCCCTGGATGAAGCTAGCCACCTTTGGGATTTCCAGCTTTCGCAGGTCCATCGTGATATCCTGACATGTAAGTCTGTGCCTCCAGCCCTTCCCTTCATTCCTTAGCAATGAGCTGAGGAAGGAGATCACGTGCTCACTCAAGCTGGGGACCAGCATCCCATGTTGAACCACGTGCACAGAAAGGAGGAGGAGGAGGAGCTTGTGCTGACAGTGGTGATGCTCATCTCTGCCAGGTACCAGTACCAACCCTTGGGAGAAGCCTCCACTAACAACAGCCCCATTTCAGAGCCTCTGGGGAATAGAAGGCTCTCTTTTCTAAATTTTCAGACTTTGCACATCTCTGAACAGGAGAGGCCGTGGTCTGTTTTTCCAAGGAGAATGCGATATAGGCTCTATAGTCAATCTCAAGTTTGCAAATGGAAAATTAATAGCATCTATTTCTTCCTGATTGCCATGCACACTGTCTATTCTAAATGTTCTTTGAGCAGAGAAAATTGCCAAGTCAACTTGCAAAGGAAATGAATCCCCATCTCATGCTGCAGGATAAATTAGTCATGTATAACTAAACCCTGACAGATGTGCAGGTAATCTATATCTTGAGAAGACTGAATTTCCCACCAGCTTCTCAAAGTATGCAGGCTTTGGGTGGCTGATCAAGTCAGGGACTGGAGTCTTGAAGGAGCAAACCTGTCGCTTGGGGAGAAGTCCTCAAGCAGGATGGCACTGGCCTGGGTAGAGAGAGATCAGAAGCCGAATGGAGATAGGAGGCATTCAATTACTGGGCCCTATTCATGCATAGTGTCCTCAACCGAACAGTCCTTATAAGGAGCAAATCAGGCACAGTCTGCCTGGGGCCAGATATGTCCCAGAGGAATAAAATATTCAGACACGATGGCACACAGAGAGCTATTTGCTTAGATTCGGTATTCTAGCCACAATGCAGCCCATCTCCTATGGGAGAAAAGTGCTTGCCTTTAAAGGTGCCTCTTATAGCCCCCGAAAAAGGCAGGAGAGGAGGATTAATGCTCCAGAAATAGGGGCCCTGACGGGTGCCTCCCATACACTTGGTTCCTTCCTTGGGAAAAGACACTTCTGTGTGGAGAAAACCATAAAACCACATTTAAATCACTCTCTGCCCAGAGGTGGGCCAACCCTTATGATTTATAGAGGGCTGTCTGGTAGTCTCTCCTGGTGAGAGAAGCAAGGTTCTCAGGCCACCAGCATCCGATCATCAGAGGGGAAGATGCCGCTGTCTTGGGAGAGGATCTGGCCAAGTCGCGAAGACCAGGACCATGTCCCCATCCACTGCCATATTTCCTGAATGGTGGGCGCAGCCAGCGCTCTGCCCTCCATGCTCCATTCTCTTCCCTTTCACTCCCAACCCTGGCTTTAGCTAACTTTTCATTGCTTTCATTCTCCTACTCATCTCTGCCCAACATCCTCTTCTGCAATCTTTCCATATCCACCTTCTTATTTCTACAGGTTACTCTCTTTCTTCCATGATCTCAATCTGTCCAGCATGGCTAGTGTTGGCAGCATCTCTGAGATCGACTGACCCCCAATCTCTGCCTCCTCCTAGAATCAGAGTGCGGCCCTGCCCAGCACTCATAACCACAGGGCAGACACCCAGGACTGCCTGTCCTGACTCCCACCAAAGTCCCCTGCTTCTTGCTATCTCCGCTGCCAGCCCAGGCACCACTGAGACCTCCCACCAAGTCAAGGCTCCCTGTCTTGCTCCCCACTTTCCCTTTGCCATCCAGCAGCCAAAGTGATCTTTCCAAAAGGGAAATTTGATTAAGTCACTTTCCCACTTAGCTACTCCAGAGGGCCTCAATTGCTCTGCACAAGCCCACCTAGACTCCTTAATGTGACCCCAGTGGCCTCTGCCTCCAACTCTCTTTGCTCCTCCTGGGCCTTGAGGCTCTGCGCTGTCTTTTGCACACACTGTTCTGATGGAGCACGTTTCTTCTCTTTGTCTTGCTAATGCTTATCTTCTGTCAGATCTCTGCTTTAAAGCACACCTGTAAGTTCCAGCTCAGTGTCCATCTTCCCTTCTAAATCATAGCAACATAAAACACGCCCCGAGGCTGGCTTGCCCCAAGGCTCAGCTCTCGGAGCCCAGCACCTAATGAAGTCAGTTCCTGGCATAAAGAATGCTCCCAATGCGTACTTATTAACTGGGCATAACAGTGCTCTTGCTGCCTTCTGTAAACTTCCATCCATCCATCTGCAAGATGGTCTAATAAAGCTTAGCTCGTGGCATCACCACATGGAGTAAGATGAGACAGTATCAGTAAAACCTAGCTCACAGCTACTGGCTTACAATGGGGACTTGATAAATTTATGTTCCCCTTCCCATCTCCCAGTTGTCTGCATAATATGTTAGAATATTATTGTTATGCTTTTCATAAAAGCCCGAGGAGATGCCTGGAATATAAAGAATGACATCTCTCCTTCACTTATTTTGTATGTGGGTCAGTACAAGTCCAGGAGATTCGGGTTGTAATAGTTGCCTGCTTCTTCCAGGTGGCAAAGCTACATGAGGGGAGGGGGCGTCTGATTCCACCCCCCCACACACACACCTCCATTCTCAGCACTTACCATAAGGATAATCGTTATTCAGAATATATGTACTGAAAGAAACTGTGTGGCACAGGTTACAAACTCCCCAAGTCAAATCGCCATCAGGTGGCAGGGACAGGATTTGGATCTCAGTTGTCTCCTTGCTGGGCTGCCCCTGGGTCCTGGACCACCTTTCTGGATTGACTGGGCTTGTGAATAGCCAGTACTAACTGAGGCAATTAATACACCTGGTCCATGCTGTACATGGAAAAAAATCGAAACCTCAGGCCCTCAAAGGTAAAGGAAGCTCTGCCAGCGGGGCAGGGAGGCAGCTAGCCGAGCAGCAGAAGATGGAGGGAGCACCATCAGGCTTTACTGTGAGAACAGTTGTCTTTTGGAAGGGCTGACTCCAGCCTGCTGCCTTCCGATTATGCTCCCAGGAGCATCTATCATCTGTGCAGCCACTGGGGCTTCATTAGAGAAAAGGAGAGGGCTGCTACGTTATTGCAAATGTGCAGGCAGACAGCTCCCTACCCTAGGAAAGCGCAGCACTCAGGCAGAGAAGGCCCAGGTAATTTGGTGTTCTCCCAGCAGACCTGCCCTGTCTGTTTGGAAAATATGAACGAAATGCAATAAGCAAATGTAAATTAGGTGCACGCAGCCTCTGTGGATGGTATACAACCCTGGGAAGAAAATGTGATGGCTTTTTCTACGTGGGCTCTTTCCCCCTCCACAAGGCCTGGAGCTTTTGAGCAGGTATGAAGCCTGTGGGCTTTGAATGCAGACCGTGTTGAAACAAAGCTGGGAGTAAGTACATCATGAAGGCTCAGTGGATGGGAGGGAGAAGGGGCACTGTGGCCAACATCATCGGGTAGAAAGTGGTGATGAGGTCATATAGCCCTGGCAGGGTCAGGAGAGAGGAAGGGGTGCCCTGATCTATGAGTATGTGCCTGTGGAGGGGTCAGTCGAGCTGAGCACTGCTTCTTCACTGAATGAGTGTCAGTAGCCTGGTCCTGCCCACCCCCATCACCCATTCACTCCTTCTTCCCTGGCTCCTCTATCTTCCTTCAGACAAAGCCAAAAGCTAGTGAGGAAGTTTCAAGATACATAATGTCCAGGGAAGAGACAGGAGCTGGGAGACTGTGCTCCTTTGAAAAATGCTCCCAAGGTTGATGACCAGTATTCCAAGCTGATCTCAGCTGATTGTTGACTTTGGGGACTGAATGACATGCTCCTTATACCAAGCCCTCTTAGAGGATTAGAAAAGAGGAAGGTAAGGCAACAATCTGAGGTATAAACATATATAAGAGATGATGTGAGAAATAAAGGTGGGGACAGACTGTAGACATTCTGTATTTAGAGCTACAGTGTTAATACCTAAAAGATACAGTAAGTGTCTATGTCTGTGTGTTACAAATCCTAACTGAAGGCCACGTTGGAACACCCAATTGGGGACGTTTGAAAATGGCAAATCTGACACACAACAATTTTAGGGTATCTGTGAACCTCTGCTAGGGAACCAATTACTGGTATGCTCTCAAAACTCAGAAAATCTTGCAACTAAAGAACCAAATGAGAAAACCACCACTCCTGCTCAAGGACCCTCCCTCTCCAACCCTAGCCTTACCAATGCTTAGTTCAGCGTGCTGGAAGAAGCTAATATGAAAACAGAATGTAATTTAAACTTTGGTGCTTCGGAGGGTAATTAAAGAGTTGGGCTGGACTGGAGTTGTCTCTGGAGCAGGCCAGCAGGCCTCTCAGAAATGGAGACCCAGTGCCGGCCCTTTCAAACTAATCTCCTTCAGCCCTCCTAGGTGCTGTTTGTACATAATTACTTAATCAGAGCAGCAGTGGATCGATGCACTCAGAGTGTTTGCAATTAGCGTCTTCTCTAAAAGGCCTTCTTCAGGGCAGAATTAGATGCTGAGCTGGATCGACACAAGGATGCCTTCCTGAACCGCGTTGCCTAGGGTCCAGCCTCCTCTTTCTACCCTGCCATCCTCATGCTGCTGGGAGCCTTCAGTTACACGTAGTCTTCTCCTCCCCAGTAGGGACTGGGTCCCTCGTGCTGCTGGTTCCCTCCAGCCAGCAGCAAGTGCACCAGTGCTGGCAGGGGGAGTGTGCAAGGAGCACAGAAGAGGGGGTGCTGCACTCCAGGGAGCTCGAAAGACAGGAAGGAAGAGCTACAATTGCTCCTTGGGCTACAGTTTTGGGGTGCTGATCAACTAGGACTGAAATAGGTGAGGGTTGATTCTGCTTAGTATGGTTTTAGGAACAATAACCAGTCATTCTGCTTTAAAAGAATCCTGGAGAGGCAGGAGAGAGTAACTCAGCTCTGGAGGATGACAGCACTGGGCTCAGATGCCATCCTAGCTGAGACTGGACGGGGGCTTTCCCAATGGTCAGTTTCCTCATGTGCAGAATGGAGATGATGACAGAAAAAGTTTGCAGCTTTATGGGAGGATTAGGCTAGAACAGATTTAAGTGTTCAGCACTTTGAAACCACTGGCTCTGAGATTATTTGTGTCTGTGGATCCACCAAATGTAAAAGGATGGGACTCCAGATCATGAGCACGGTATTTTCACATGAAACGATCCCTGAAGCCAGCTAGTAAGACAAGACTCCTCTCTGCTGTTTCTCAGAGGTTAGGCAACATCTCCAAGGTCTACAAACCCAAGTCCCCTGATTCGACATTCACTTGGCCTACTCACACCCCAGGTGCCTGCACCCGGGGGCACTCTGGCCCCATATGCAAGAGAGACACTCTTCCCCAAGTTAAAGACCACACACCTGAAACAAAGGTCAGAACCACACTCCCGACCCTGAATACAAACAGGAGTATAGCGCCTCATTAAGAGTTCAAGATTCTAATACAGATGATCAACAGGCACATGAAAAGATTCTCAGCATCACTAATTATTAGCGAAATGCAAATCGAAACTACAGTGTGGAGGTACTAGTCAGAATGGCCACCATTAAAAAGCCAACAAATAACAAGTGCTGGAGAGAGTGGGCAGAAAAGGGAACCCTCCCACACTACTGGTGGGAATGTAAATTGGTGCAGCCACTCTGGAGAACACTATGGAGGTTCTTTGTTGTTGCAGCTGTTGTTGCGTTACTGTTGTATCTTGACTCTTTTTGTGACCCCATGGACTGTAGCCCACCAGGCTCCTCTATCCATGGGACTTCCCAGGCAAGAATTCTGGAGTGGGTTGCCATTTCCCTGTCCAGAGAATCTTCCCAACCCAGTAATCAAATCTGTGTCTCCTGCATTGACAGGTGGATTTTTCACCACTGAGCCACCATATGGAGGTTCCTTAAAAAACTAAAAACAAAACCATCATATGATGTAGCAATCCCAGTTCTGGGCATATATCCAGACAAAACTATAATTTGAAAGATACATGTACCTCTGTGTTCACTGTAGCATTGTTTACAATAGTCAAGACAAGAAAACAACCTAAATGTCTATCAATAGATGAATGCATAAAGATGTGATATACATAGACACATATATATGTTCATCTATATGTGTGTGTGTATACGTATATATATAAAGAGAGAGAGACAGAGAAAGACATGAATTTGAACGAACTCTAGGAGATAGTGTAGGACATGGAATCCTGGTGTGCTGCAGTCCATGGGGTTGCAAAGAATCAGATACGACTTAGCGACTGAACAACATATAAATACATAAAGGAATATTATTCGGCCATCAAAAGAATGTAATGCCATTTGCAGCAACATGGATGGACCTAGAGAGTATCATACTAAGTGAAGTCAGAAAGAGAAAGACAAGGAAATACGTGGGAAAATATGGCACAAATCAACATATCTACAAAACAAAAACAGATGCACAGATACATAGAACAGACTTGCAGTTGCCAAGGGGAGAGAGGGTACAAGTGGGAAGGATTGGGAGTTTAGCAGATGCAAGTAATTATTATATATAGGATGGATACACAACAAGGTCCTATTGTATAACACAGAGAACTATATTCAATATATTGTTACAATATACTATGACAATATAATGGAAAAGAATATGAAAAACAATATATTAATATAATTAGTATATTAAGTATAATATATATAAAAGAATATGAATATATATTTATATGATTGAGTTACTCTGCTATACAGAAGAAATTAACACAACCCCTGTAAATCAAATGTACTTCAATGAATTAAAAAAAAAATTTTTTTAAGTTCAAACTTCTGGCTCTATCAGCCCTGAGTTTGAACACCAGCTCTCAGTTTACAAGTGGTTGCTTTTCACATATCCCTGCTCTTCTCCAAGCCTCAGGTCTTTCATCTCTAAAATGGTGATATTAACAGTCTCAACCTCATGGGGTTATGGTAGGGAGTTACTGTAAAGATGAAGCTTTCAGAAACCAGCAGGCAACCACAAGTATCCTCTCTTCTGAGGAACGTCAGGGGCTGGTTGCACTTACCCTTGAGATCTAAGAGATATGCTGCCAGCCATAGCGGTTTTAATGACAGAAAATAAAACTGGGCAGATAGCAAAGTGAATCAGTTATACCTCATTGTAAACCAACTATATTCCAATAAAAATTTTTAAAAAGAAAAAAACTGGGGCTTCTTGCAAGGATTTTATTTTATTTTTTAAAATTAATTTAATTGGAGGCTAATTACTGTACAATATTGTAGTGGTTTCTGCCATACACTGACATGAATTAGCCATGGGTGTACATGTGTTCCCCATCCTGAACTCCTCTCCCGGCTCCCTTCCCATCCTATCCCTCAGGGTCATCCCAGTGCACCAGCCCTGAGCACCCTGTCTCATGCATCAAACCTGGACTGGCAATCTATTTCACATATGGTAATATACATGTTTCAATGCTACTCTCTCAAATCATCCCACCCTCACCTTTCCCACAGAGTCCAAAAGTCTGCTCTTTACATCTATGTCTCTTTTGCTGTCTCACATATAAGGCCATTGTTACCATCTTTCTAAATTCCATACATATGTGTTAATATACTGTATTGGTGTTTTTCTTTCTGACTTACTTCACTCTGTATAATAGGCTCCAGTTTCATCCACCTCATTAGAACTAATTCAAATGCATTCTTTTTAATAGCTGAGTAATATTCCATTGTGTATATGTACCACAGCTTTCTTATCCATTCATCTGCCAATGGACATCTAGGTTGCTTCCATGTCCTGGCTATTGTAAACAGTGCTTTGATGAACACTGGGGTACACGTGTCTTTCAATTCTGGTTTCCTCGGTGTGTATGCCAAGCAGTGGGATTACTGGGTCATATGGCAGTTCTATTTCCAGTTTTTTAAGGAATCTCCACACTGTTCTCCATAGTAGTTGTACTAGTTTGCATTCCCACCAACAGTGTAAGAGTTTTCCCTTTTCTCCACACCCTCTCCAGCATTTATTGTTTTGATAGCAGCCATTCTGACTGGCATGAGATGATACCTCAATGTGGTTTTGATCTGCACTTCTCTGATAATGAGTGATGTTGAGCATCTTTTCATGTGTTTGTTAGCCATCTGTATGTCTTCTTTGGAGAAATGTCTGTTTAGTTCTTTGGCCCATTTTTTGGTTGGGTCATTTATTTTTCTGTAATTGAGCTGCAGGAGTTGCTTGTATATTTTTGAGATTAATTCTTTGTCAGTTGCTTTGTTTGCTATTATTTTCTCCCATTCTGAGGAGATTTTAAAAGCATACACAAGGTGAATTCCCATTTCTAATTGGAGATCATCTCAAAGAATTGAGCGAGGTTGTGCCTGCTCAAATTAAATTGCATTATTACATGTAATTCCAGTTTTTACTTTTCAGTGCCTAAAACATCGATATATATGCATGTTTCTCTTATCCTTAGAGGATGCATCATTTTGTGTAAAAACAAGCATGAGCAAAGGAATTAGGGCTCCATTATTCAGAAGCTTGCTAATAAAGTCCTTCTTAAAAAGCAATCTTTGAAAGAACTTAAAATACATTAAACTGGGAGGAAGATGAGTTAAACCAATTAGTGGTACAACCTACAAGAAAAGACAGATAGATTTCCCTATTAAACCCATTACTGTTCTCAGTAACCAGATTTGAGGAGACTTTAATGTTTCTCTTGATTCTAATGATAATCCTTCATCTGGAAAAAGAAATACATTCAGAACTTGTACAACATTTGTAAATGTGCATTAGTGGAGTAGCATTTATAACAATAATCTGGAGCAGAGAGGGTAGCTTGATGAAATAAGCTTTTAAAACTTCTGATAAAAATCCACAGATTTTCCATACTCCAGGGCAAAACAAAATGTTATATGTGCAAAGTATTGGTCAAAAATTGCTAACTCTGGCTTTACTTGTCTTTGTCAGGCAGTAGGTAAGCATTTCCCTATATGGGAAACCTAGAATAGATGAGCAGTAGTGCAGAAAATAGCAGTTTTAAAGAAGGATTTCATAGCCAACCACATTTCCCAGGTCCTCAACTAATAAAGACTAAACTGGAAAAAAATCTTGTTCTCACTTAAAATGAGATAAGGCAGAGCCCTGGGAACAGGGCAGGGATGTGGAGGGTCAGTTCCTGCACGGCTCATCCCACTGCAGAGACGCAGACTCAGTGCCTGCAAATCACTTTTGTGTTTTATTAATGTCTGAGCTCAAATGGCTGGTGGCAGTCAGGGAAGGCTTCCAGGAAGAGGCAAGACTAGAGCCAAGGCTCGTGTGCAGGGTTGACTTGGAAAAGGAGAAGACATTCCAGGAAAGTCTTAGAAATAATGAGGAAGCCAACTGGAATGAAGTGACTATTTAATTTTTACAGCTGATTTATATTTAAATTAGCTCTACTCAAGCACACCAACTTGAGCATAATTTGCTCTAATTCTGAATCATAAACATATACAAAAATCAAACATATAAATATGTGTATATATAAAATCTCCTGTAGATCTGTGTAGAGACAGTTCATTATTTTACACATTATATACATGTTTACATGCATTTCAAGGACCCTTTTCTGACCAGGTGAAACACTGACTATTCAAGGACTGATACACAAGCCTATATCTGCAAGGTTTTAGTAAAAGAAAACATATTTTTTAGGGTACATATAAGAAGAATCTCCATTCCTAACTGGAGATTTGTGTCCAGTGTAATCTGTTCAAATTCAAGGTCCAAATTTGGGCATTTTTAAACAAGGTTCTGTGTTTTTCAATCCCTAAAGACCAATACACGCATGTATGTTTTGACCTTAAATATGACATAAAGTTTGTTGTTTAACAGGATAGGAAGCGACAGAGGATTGGCAGAAGACCATGCCTGCCAAGCTTGGGATGGAGAGGTGGTGCTGATGGCCCAGGATGTGTATGGAACCTACCACCCTCTTCTCATGACAAAGGTCCAGAAGAACCTCCAGGGGTGCTGGAGGCTAGAGTGAGAGGGTAGAGGTTGGAGCAGGAACTGAAAACTGCCAGTGGTAACTGAGGTCAGGACAGAATGCTCGTGGATGTGCCTGGAGCAGACGCAGCCTGGCATCTTCACTTTCATGCTTCTGGTGGACAAGTTGATAGAAGATGAGGATAAATAAAGCAAGGTCTGGAGAAGAACTGCCTTCTGGAACCATATAGGGTGTCTTAAGCTATTCCAAGTTCTGCCAGGTTCAGTGAAAAACTCACTGTTCTCTTCACCCTTGAGGTTATACAGCTCACTCTATATTTGTCTCCACTGTACCCCGGTAGCCTTAGGGCAGAAATGACTATAGCTACTTAACAGGATAAGATGGTATCCAGCCTCAAGGGACTTTCTTTGGACTCACAGAGGGCCTCTGACTGGCAAAAAGATGAAATAGTAGCTATTATTATTTCTGTTTCTATAAATATTTCTGTATTTGGTCACAACAGATTGTTTAGAGATTTGGTACCTAACAAGGCATAGCTAGCAACTTCCTATTTCCCCTCCTAAATATCATAATAAACAAAGAAAACAGAAAAAAAGTTATAAATTCCATTTTCAGTAAAACTAGAAAAGGGATATCATCCATAGCTTTAAACAATATAGCAGAAACCACCCAGATGGAAGTAAAATGTCCAGGTAGGGCAATAAAAAAAAATAAAAAATATGTTTCTGATAATGTGAAGGACTCCTCCTGAGGCGATAGATCCACATTTCCTGCTCAGCAAGAACTAAGGGACCTGAAGAAAGGATGGGGCACAGATCAAACAGATGCTACACAGGTAGAAAAATGAGTA
>NW_011494775.1:2022819-2029380 GCF_000754665.1 Bison bison bison | reverse complement strand
AAAATGAGTAAGAAAGCAGGAAAAGAGTGTAGTGGCCTAGGGGCAGCAGGTCTCAGAAAATGCTCATAGCATTGTTCTTTCTATCAGTAAGAAGCACTCCAAAGTGTAACTTTGGTACAGCAAGAACAGTGGAGATAGGTGATGAGAGAAACCCTCTTAGGGCTCATCTGTTTCTAGAAACAGAAAAGAGACACAGAGCAGCCATCTTAGCAGGAAGCCATCTATCACGGGTAACACTGAAGTGAGTGCTTTTGTACTGTGGGGGCTATAGAAGAAACAGGTTTCACCCCCTCCATCCCTAGGACTCCCTTTCGAACAGGTAAGCCATTAAACTCTTAACTTATTGTAATATGTTTTTAAAGATGCTGACATGTAGATATTGTTCTTGTTCAGTCGCTCATTGGCATCTGACTCTGCTACCCCATGGACTGCAGCACACCAGGATTCCCTGTCTTTCACCATCTCCTGGAGCTTGCTCAAACTCATGTCCATTGAGTTGATGATGCCATCCAACCATCACATCCTCTTCTCCTCCTGCCTTCTATCTTTCCAAGCATCAGGGTCTTTCCCAATGAGTCAGCTATGTACATCATGTGGCTAAAGTACTGGAGCTTCAGCTTCAGCATCAGTCTTTCCAATGAATATTCAGGATTGATTTCCTTTATGATTGACTGGTTTGATCTCCATGGAGTCCACTCCATCTCTTCTCCAACACCATGGTTTGAAAGCATTAAATCTTCAGCCCTCACATTCATATATGACTACTGGGAAAAAATGTAGCTTTGACTATACTGACCTTTGTCGGCAAAGTAATGTCTCTGCTTTTTAATACACTGTCTAGGTTTGTCACAGCTTTTCTTCCAAGGAGCAAGAGTCTTTTAATTACATGGCTGCAGTCCCCATCTGCCGTGACTTTGGAGCCCTATAAAGCAGTCTTTCACTGTTTCCCCATCTATATGCCATGAAGTGATGGGACTGGATGCCATGATCTTCATTCTTTGAATGCTGAGTTTTAAACCAGCTTTTTCACTCTCCTCTTTCACCTTCATCAAGAGGCTCTTTCATTCACCTGTGCTTTCTGCCGTAATGGTGGTGTCACCTGTGTATCTGAGGTTACTGATATTTCTCCTGGCATCTTGATTTCATCTTGTGCTTCTTCCAGACCAACATTTCTCATGATGTACTCTTCATATAAGCTAAATAAGCAGAGTGACAGTATACAGCCTTGACGTACTCTTTGCCCAGTTTTGAACCAGTCCATTGTTTTCTGTCTGGTTCTAACTGTTGCTTTTTGACCTGCATACAGGTTTCTCAGGAGGGAGGTAAGGTGGTCTGGTATTCCCATCTCTTGAAGAATTTTCCATAGTTTTTTATGATTCACACAGTCAAATGTTTTAGTGTAGTTAATGAAGCAGATGTTTTCTAGAATTCTATTGCTTTTTCTATGATCCAGCGGATGTTGGCAATTTGACCTCTGGTTCCTCTGCCTTTTCTAAATCCAGCTTGTACATCTGGAATTTCTTAATTCATGTACTGTTGAAACCTAGCTTGGAGGATTTTGAGCATGACCTTGCTATCATGTGAAATGAGCACAACTGTATGGAAGTTTGAACATTCTTCGGCATTGCCCTTCTTTGGGACTGGAATGAAAACTGACCTTTTCCAGTTCTATGGCCACTGCTGAGTTTCCCAAATTTGCTGGCATATTGAGTACAGCACTTTCACAGCATCATCTTTTAGGATTTGAAACAGCTCAGCTGGAATTCCATCACCTCCACTAGCTTTGTTTGTAGTAATGTTTCCTAAGGCCCACTTGACTTCACTCTCCAGAATGTCTGGCTCTAGGTGAGTGATCACACCATTATGGTTATCCAGGTCATGAAGATCTTTTTTGTAGAGTTCTTCTATGTATTCCTGCCACCTCCTCTTAATATCTTCTGCTTCTTTTAGGTCCATACTATTTCTGTCCTTTATTGAAATGGACATGAAATTAACATGAAATGTTCCCTTGGTATCTCTAATTTTCTTGAAGCAATCTCTAGTCTTTCCCATTCTATTATTTTCTTATATTTCTTTGCATTGTTTACTCAAAAAGGCTTTCTTATCTCTTCTTGCTATTCTTTGGAACTCTGCATTCAGATGGGTATATCTTCCTTTTTCTCCTTTGCCTTTCACTTCTTTTCTTTTCTCTGCTTTTTGTAAAGCCTCCTCAGACAACCATTTTGCCTTTTTGCCTTTCTTTTTCTTGGGATGGTTTTGATCACTAGCTCCTGTACAGTGTTATGAACCTCCATCCATAGTTCTTCAGGAACTCTAATAGATTTATTCCCTTGAATCTATTTGTCAACTTCCACTGTATAATTGTAAGGGATTTGATTTAGGTCATAGCTGAATGGCCTAGTGGTTTTCCCTACTTTCTTCAATTTAAGTCTGAATTTGGCAATAAGGAGATCATTATCTGAGTCACAGTCAGCTCCCAGTCTTGGTTTTTGCTGACTGTATAGAGCTTCTCCACCTTCAGCTGCAAGGAATATAATCAATCTGACTTTGGCACTGACCATCTGGTGATGTCCATGTGTAGAGTCTTCTCTTGTGTTGTTGGAAGAGGGTATTTGCTATGACTGGTGCATTCTCTTGGCAAAACTGTTAGCCTTTGCCCTGCTTCATTTTGTACTCCAAGGCCAAACTTGCCTATTACTCCAGGTATCTCTTGACTTCCTACTTTTGCATTCCAGTCCCCTATAATGAAAAGGACAGCTCTGGTGGGTGTTAGTTCTAGAAGAACTTGTAGGTCTTAATAGAACCATTCAACTTCAGCTTCTTCAGCATTAGTGGTTGGGATATCGACTTGCATTACTGTTGTTTTTGAGGTTGCCCCAGTACTCTATTTTGGACTCTCTTGTTGACTATGAGGCTATTCTATTTCTTCTAAGGAATTCTTGCCCACAGTAGTAGATATAAAAGTCATCTGAATTAAATTCACCCATTCCAGTCCATTTTAGCTCATGGATTCCTAAAATGTCGATGTTCACTCTTGCCATCTCCTATTTGACCACTTCCAATTTACCTTCATTTATGGACCTAACATCCAGGCTCCTATGCAGTATTGTTCTCTACAGCATTGGACTTTACTTTCACCACCAGACACAACCACAACTAGGCATTGTTTCTGCTTTGGCTTAGCCTTTTCATTCCTTCTGGAGCTATTTCTCTGCTCTTCTTCAGTAGTATATCAGACACCTCCCAACCTGGAGAGTTCATCTTTCAGTGTCATATCTTTTTGCCTTTTTATACTATTCATGGAGTTCTTAAGGCAAGAATGCTGAAGTAGTTTGCCATTCCCTTCTCCAGTGGACCACGTTTTGTCAGAACTCTCCACCATGTCCCGTCCATCTTAGGTGGCTCTACATGGCATGGCTCATAGTTTCATTGAGTTAGACAAGGCTGTGATCCATGTGATCAGTTTGGTTAATTTTCTGTGATTGTGGTTTTCATTCTGTCTCCCCTCTGATGGATGAGGATAAGAGGTTTGTGGAAGCTTCCTGATGGGAGGGACTGGCTATGAGGAGAACTGGGTCTTGCTCTGGTGGGAAAGGCAATGCTCAGTAAATCTTTAATCCAATTTTCTGCTGATGGGTGGGGCTATGTTCCCTTACTGTAGTTTAGCATGAGGCCAGACTATGGTAGGGATAATGGCAACCTCTTCCAAAATGACTTATGTCAGCATGTTGATATTATATATATGTATAATATGTGCTTTCCATATATATATTATTTCATAAAAATTATGGAAAAGAGCAACAAAACAAAGCTTACCACAGAACACTCAGCATAAAAATGGTAACAGTGAAAATATGTATAACACCATGAATTAAGATAAAACAATTACTTTTATGAAGAAAGACAATAAAACAATATTCAAGGACTCAGAGAAGCGATGAAGAGAGAACAGATGAGACAGCCTGTGAACATTCAGGTCCCAGCAAAGAAGTAGAAAGAACATCCAGAATCATCATAAAAATGAAGCTGGATTGGAAGAAGCACAAGGGAGGATGCTGAGGGAAACTCACTGAGAGAGGAGGATGCTAAAATAGAGAGAGTGAACAGCATGAAATAAGAAATTACAAAGGATTACAGAGCAAATTACAGCTACGGAAAGGAGGCAAGGTAAATCCTACATGTGCATAATTGGAGCCTCTGAAGACACAAAAGAAAACACTGGAAGAGGATATATGTTTAAAATGTAACTCATTAACCCATTCCTAAAATAAAAGAAAAATTGAAGCTACATATTGAAAAGGCACAGCATGAGCCAGGGAAAATCAGCCTAGAATAGTCAACTCAGACATTTAAATCTATCCTAACGAAGTTTGTTGTTTAGTCACTAAGTCATGTCTGACTCTTTTGCAACTGCATGGACTAGCCCACCAGGCTCCTCTATCCATGGAATTTTCTGGGCAAGAATACTGGAGTAGGCCATTTCCTTCTCCACGGGGTCTTCCCAACCCAGGGATAGAACCTGTGTCCCCTGCATTGCAAGCAGAATCTCTGCCTCTGAGCCACTGGGGAAGCCCATCCTAATGAAGTTACTAGACTGTGAAAAGCAAATAAATGGTAACTTAGTAGCAGAAAAGATGACTAATAAACTTATGAAAGATAAGAGAAACAAGGCTGCTTGCAGATTTCAGAACAGCAATATTCAAAGTCAGAATCCAGTGAAGCAATATGTATAAGACAGTCAAGAAAAGAAAATTGAACCAGGCGTTATATCCACCTGAGTTACCATCCAGGAATAAATACTACAGAAAACCAGTTTTGAACCTTCAGTGACTTAGGGGATATGGTTTGCATGAGCCCTTCAGAGGAGCTATGAGAGCATGCACTGTGGCCAACCATAGAGATGACTTGGGAAATCCATTTACTTGTGAAGGAAAAAAGATGGAGATGAGCATGAAAGGTAAGAATGCAGATGCTACATGCCCTGATAATGCGGAAATGATACAACTACAAAAAAAGAAAAAGAAAAAAGAAAAGCAGAGGCGGGAGGAAGGAAAAAGATACAGGTAGATCAAATTTCCTGATTTCCTCTTTGGGTCATAAAAACATCAAAAAATGACAAATCAAGTATTAGAAGAGTGAATATTTTTACAGAACAAAGACAAGCTCTAAGAGAATAATTATATTAACAATCATCAAGTAATAGAAGGGGAGGAGATGTGAAAAGAAGGGAAGGAACAAAGGGAAAGAATATTATTTTCCTAACTTTTAAAGGGATAACATCCTTGAGTATCAGAAGAATTATACATGCACCTGCCCTCCCACAAACAATAAAATAGAGCATACAGTGGAAGGAAAACAAAAAAATAATAGAGTTGATAGGACCAAACAATTTTTATATCAATAAATCTAAACTGGACTCAGAGGGATGGTACGGGGAGGGAGGAGGGTTCAGGATGGGGAACACGTGTATACCTGTGGCAGATTCATGTTGATATATGGCAAAACCAATACAATATTGTAAAGTTAAAAAATAAAATAAAATAAATTCATCTCATAAAAGAATAATATTTTAATTTCAAACCAGGTTATAGAGAAAAACCTAACTCCATACGGACTGCAAGAGCATAAGAACTGCCAAGCAATTCAGAAAGGTTGCTAGATACTTTGACTCCAGATTTCCTCTTTGGGACTAGAATCTCCAATTATGAACATTCCATGCATTTGGAGTAACGTGTATAAGGCTATCTGCTACAGGATTATTTGAAATAGCAAAAGGCCGAAAATAATTCAGATGTGCATGGTTAAATCCACTATAGCACATCTGCCTGATGGAAAACTATACAGCTATTTGTATGATATGCCAGAATCTCTGACATACATTAAGTAAAAAAGCAAAGCACAGAATATAATATTGTAAAGTAATTAACCTCCAATTAAAATAAATCAAATCAGATCAGATCAGTCGCTCAGTCATGTCCGACTCTTTGCGACCCCATGAATCGCAGCATGCCAGGCCTCCCTGTCCACCACCAACTCCCGGAGTTCACTGAGACTCACGTCCACCGAGTCAGTGATGCCATCCAGCCATCTCATCCTCTGTTGTCCCCTTCTCCTCCTGCCCCCAATCCCTCCCAGCATCAGGGTCTTTTCCAATGAATCAACTCTTCGCATGAAGTGGCCAAAGTACTGGAGTTTCAGCTTTAGCATCATTCCTTCCAAAGAATCCCAGGGCTGATCTCCTTCAGAATGGACTGGATGGATCTCCTTGCAGTCCAAGGGACTCTCAAGAGTCTTCTCCAACACCACAGTTCAAAAGCATCAATTCTTCAGCGCTCAGCCTTCTTCACAGTCCAACTCTCACAACCATACATGACCACAGGAAAAACCACAGCCTTAACTAGACGAACCTTTGTTGGCAAAGTAATGTCTCTGCTTTTCAATATGCTATCTAGGTTGGTCATAACTTTCCTTCCAAGGAGTAAGCGTCTTTTAATTTCATGGCTGCAGTCACCATTTGTAGTGATTTTGGAGCCCCCCAAAATAAAGTCTGACACTGTTCCC
>NW_011494775.1:2016201-2022471 GCF_000754665.1 Bison bison bison | reverse complement strand
GTTCTAACTGTTGCTTCTTGACCTGCATACAAATTTCTCAAGAGGCAGGTCAGGTGGTCTGGTATTCCCATCTCTTTCAGAATTTTCCACAGTTTCTTGTGATCCACACAGTCAAAGGCTTTGGCATAGTCAATAAAGCAGAAATAGATGTTTTTCTAGAACTCTCTTGCTTTTTCAGTGATCCAACGGATGTTGGCAATTTGATCTCTGGTTCCTCTGCCTTTTCTAAAACCAGTTGAACATCAGGAAGTTCACAGTTCACATATTGCTGAAGCCTGGCTTGGAGAATTTTGAGCATTACTTTACTAGCATGTGAGATGAGTGCAATTGTGTGGTAGTTTGAGCATTCTTTGGCATTGCCTTTCTTTGGGATTGCAATGAAAACTGACCTTTTCCAGTCCTGTGGCCACTGCTGAGTCTTCCAAATTTGCTGGCATATTGAGTGCAGCACTTTCACAGCATCATCTTTCAGGATTTGGAATAGCTCCACTGGAATTCCATCACCTCCACTAGCTTTGTTCATAGTGATGCTTCTAAGGCCCACTTGACTTCACATTCCAGGATGTCTGGCTCTAGGTCAGTGATCACACCATCGTGATTATCTTGGTCGTGAAGATCTTTTTTGTACAGTTCTTCTGTGTATTCTTGCCATCTCTTCTTAATATCTTCTGCTTCTGTTAGGTCCATACCATTTCTGTCCTTTATCAAGCTCATCTTTGCATGAAATGTTCCTTTGGTATCTCTGATTTTCTTGAAGAGATCCCTAGTCTTTCCCATTCTGTTGTTTCCCTCTATTTCTTTGCATTGATCGCTGAAGAAGGCTTTCTTATCTCTTCTTGCTATTCTTTGGAACTCTGCATTCAGATGTTTATATCTTTCCTTTTCTCCTTTGCTTTTTGCTTCTCTTCTTTTCACAGCTATTTGTAAGGCCTCCCCAGACAGCCATTTTGCTTTTTTGCATTTCTTTTCCATGGGGATGGTCTTGATCCCTGTCTCCTGTACAACGTCACGAACCTCATTCCATAGTTCTTCAGGCACTCTATCTATCAGATCTAGGCCCTTAAATCTATTTCTCACTTCCACTGTATAATCATAAGGGATTTGATTTAGGTCATACCTGAATGGTCTAGTGGTTTTCCCTACTTTCTTCAATTTAAGTCTGAATTTGGCAATAAGGAGTTCATGGTCTGAGCCACAGTCAGCTCCTGGTCTTGTTTTTGCTGACTGTATAGAGCTTCTCCATCTTTGGCTGCAAAGAATATAATCAATCTGATTTCAGTGTTGACCATCTGGTGATGTCCAAGTATAGAGTCTTCTCTTGTGTTGTTGGAAGAGGGTGTTTGTTATGACCAGTGCATTTTCTTGGCGAATAAATTAAAAAAAAAAATAAAAAGCAATGCCAGAATAGAGTGTATTATGTCTACTACTATGTCTCTGTTAAAGGAGGGGATAAGAATCTGTATTTGTGTTTACTTCTGTATGCATCAAGAACTCCTCAAAGATATGTGGAAAACTAATTATAATGGCCTCCCTTTGCAGGGAAGATGGGGGAATGGGAGGAAGGACCCCTGTCCTCCTTTTCATGCTTTCTGGCTGTGATGAGAATGCACACCTCTTCAAAAAATGAAGCTCTGTTTTCCCAGTCTGTCTGTCTCCCTGTTCCCCACTCACTCAGTTGGGTCCTCAGTGCTGGGCTCATGAACACCACACAGTGCTGGTTGATGTTTGCTGAATAAATGAGCAAATGCAGTGCAGGGCAGTAGCCCCTAGGTGGGATAAAGCTCCAGGGATAGGACCTCGAGAGGCCCATGAGCTATGTAACTCAGGACAGTGTATGCCCCTCCTTCCATTCTAATGCCACCTGCTAATGTTTGTCTTTTGAACCCAAAGGGGAAAAATAATCCCTAAACACATATTTTTTAATCAACTCGATCTGTGTGCTGTTCACCATCCTGCCTTGTGACCTTGGGCAGGTCTAAATTCAATTTCAGCACTCCCTCAGCCAGACACGTGGGGGGATGCGAGATGATTAAGACATGGCCCTTGCCTGGTGTTCAGGCTCCCCTCTCCTTATTTGTAAAAGGACAACGTTTTCCCTTCACTGAGTCAGAGGAATTTTAACGACAAAAACCTTTCTCCCAGAATGTTCTTTGCTCGAGAACCAAGGCTCAGCACAAATGTGTTCCTGTGTAGGATCCTCTCTTCCACCCACCCAGGAAGGTGCAACCATCCCTTCATGGGATGTCCCCAGAGCCCTCTACTTAGAATTCTGCTTTTCTGTGCTTTGTCACACCCTATTGTCCCTTCTGGACTCTGAGCCAACACAGCAAGGATTCTGCAACAGTCACACCTATACTTACTCCCAGTTTCCAGCAGAGTGTCTGGTCAAAGGTGGGCATTTACATATTTGCAGAAGGCACAACGGAAGTAATCTGAATACTCTGAGCTAAGTGATGGTATTTCCATCACCACAGAAGTATCAAGAATAAACATGGTAAAGAAATCAAATAAAAGAGTGCATTTGAGGATAAGGGGGAGAATTATAACCACCACCAAGATGAATAACTTCTAGCCAAAAGATGCCTAGACTTGGAGGGGGGAAGGGATGGGAGAGATATGATACATGGCTGCCTGACTCTATGATGCTGACTAAATATAAAGACATGCTATCTTAGTGACGCCTCAGGAAGCCTGGGAGGGTGATCCTATGCCCGCCTCCGCCGACACTTGGTATTTGAGAATGCCAAGTAGGAAATGTAGAGTAGAAGTAGGAAATGGCAACCCGCTCCAGTATTCTTGCCTGGAAAATTCCATGGACAGAGTAGCCTGGCGGCCTATAGTCCATGAGGTCACAAAGAGTTGAACATGACTTAGTGACTGAGCACACAAACATGCTAAAGACAGGTTGAGGCCTTGCCCATTCTTGCCTGCTTTCCGTGCAACACACATGTAAAGCCCAAAGCTGGCATCTGAACCCATGACCAAATGATTCTCGTTCCTGCTGTTTACTCTACGCATGCTGATTCACTTACGGGAAGGCTGGGCTGATTCTTCCACTGCAGATACCATTTTGACTTCCCCTGCCCAAGGCAAGAAATTACCAGAAAACCTGGTAACTCTGAGTTCAGGGTTCCACAGGCTGATGTCTGGCTCACGGGCTTACAGATTGGCATTAACCCATTCTATAAACACCTCAGTCAGCCTGGCAGAAGCTGGGTGTCCCTGGGATCTCACTGTCCTATTTCTTTGCATGTTGTGATGGAAGGATGCAGGAAGGACACCACACATCTGGCTTGTTTCAGCACTGGCTTCTCATTTCTGTCTGGATAGTTACCACTAAGTAATTTAGTTTATCTATGTCTCCGTGAGCTTATTTGGAAACCATGGAACACTGCTTACAGAAAATTAAGCTTCGTTTTCTTTAAGCATTCAGCCAATAGTACAGGCAGGAGAGAGTGATCTGGAGGTAACTGGCTTATGAATATGTAAACACGATACATTTAGCAAATTATGTAGACTTCACACTTCAGAGCATTGATGAAAACAAAGGTACCTTCCAAGGAAGCTTTAGTGCAATAGAGCCATTCTGAAAGGAATAGAGTTATTGGTTTTTAAGAATAGCTCAACTCAGATACAAATGGAAAATAATGATTTACACTGTGGAGCAGGGGGTGGGCATAAGCAGAATTTGAACAGGTCTAATTTGAAGTGGTGTTAAGGTGTCTCCAAGGACTTGGAAAGAATTATGGCCCATAACGTGCGTTGAGATTGAATTCATGGTGTGATGAGGTTGTACATTTCAAACTCAATTCCACTGTGACTCCTCACGTTTCACACAATTTCCCAGCATATGTTTTTCTCCTTGAGCCTAAAGAAAGAATTCTAGATGTACCTTTAGCTCAAAAACAATTGCAATAGTTAAAGCATGCCTTAAATCCATTATCTTTTCTATTCTCCACCAAGACCTGTTGCCTAAGTCCCTTCTAGTGTCTCATCAGTAATTAATTGCACTGAAAATCTAATTGTAAATATCACTCCACGAAGGGCAATCTTACAAGTCAACCCTGGATTTCAGACTCTTGGACAGGGCAGGTCAGTGTGCCTGAATGTGAGAGTTTTCAACCTGCAGACCAAAGTGAGGTGCTGTGTGTGTCCACAGGCACTTCATCCAAGGGACCCAATAACTCGCAGGGCCCGAATGGCCCGTCATTGACTGTAGGAGAGGGGGCATCAGGGCAGCTCAGCTGCATTACTGTCATCAATATTAACCCCACCAGTAATAATATGTTCTAAGAGCTGCCATATATTAAATATCTACTATTGCCAAGAACCATGCTAGCACTTTGCCTTCAGTTAATCCTGGTAATAACTCATCAAAATCATTACTCTTACTCCTCTTTTACTGATAGAAATAAGTTAGGGAGGGTAAGTGACTTCTTTTCTGGCTGCCACTGAGTGCTTATGATATGACAGGTGCTATATATGCAAATAATATCTCACTGAATCATCATCCCAACTCAACAAGGTAGGGAGTTTCATTAACATCCATTTGCAAGGCTGTGAACCAGAAGAAGTTACATTGCATTGCAGGTCAAGCTAAAAGAGGGCAGAACCAGCAGTTGCATTCAGGTCACAGCCACAGCCATGTGTGTCCCTGCATTCGTGTGTCCCTGCATTTGTACCACTTGAAAAGAGGTCCTCATTGCTGGAAAATGAGGAGGAGTGGAGACAAGAGCACCCTGGGCAAGCAGAAGTCAAGGTGGGTCTCTGGTACCCAGTTCTCCTCCTCCCACCCTGCCTTCCACCACAGCATCCTCCCAAACACACACACACTCCACCCCTATTCCAAGTGATAGACTTGTAAATGCTCACAAGAATTCTTTGAGTAAGTTACCATTATCATTATAATTTTATAGCTGTGGAGACTGAGGCTTGGAGAAGTTACATCAGCCACTCAAATTCAGAGACCTATTAAGAAGCAGGGGCAGGGACTGCATCAAGGCTGTCTGACTCTGGTCCTGTACTCCCAGCCAGGCTGCAGAAGAGTTAGTCTAATCATTAGAGACACGGTGTTGATGACCCAAGAGTTGGTCCTAATTAGAATTCTGTCTCAGGATAAAGAATGCACACTGAAAATTATGACCCTTTAAAAAATTTTATAAGAGACTTAAGTAAAGCAAGCACAGATGGCTACAAAGATTTAGTTTTATTCTTACAAATAACTATAATGGTCTACACACACACATGCGCACACACACACACACACATACACACAAAACCTAGAAACAAAAGTCCAATAATAAGGATTAAATTATGGTTCACAAATATGCTAGAAAACCTAGAAGCTATTAAAAAGTATGACAAGAAGGATATTATGACATACAAAATGTTTATATTAAATGAAAGGATTGATCCCACTTTTGTAACACAAAATACATAGTGTGGACATGTAGTGAATGAGAGAGACAGATGGAGACACAGGCAGAGTCAGAGATGGGAAAATATAAAATAAAAGGCTACAATTAAGTCTATTATATGGGAAGATTCTCTATTGTGTTTCCATCTTTTGCCTGTTGATGTTGTCTAATTGTTAACAATTAACAAATACCCATTATTTTGTGATGTTTAAAATGTTTTGTAGGCCTAAGATAAAAACAGTCCACTAAGGCTCAGAAAAGATTGCTGGAAACCAGAACGGCATTTACCAGAGTTTGGAGTGCACAGATATTTCAAGAGTTTCACAGATAAATTCATTTGGTAAACATTCTACTTATCTTTCATGACTTGCAGTGCAGAGTCTCATGTTACGATGCAGAAGAATCAGGGTTCCTGACTGCATGCTATACAATAAACCTACAGTCATCAAAGCAGTATGGTACTGGCACAAAAACAGAACTATAGATCAATGGAACAGGAAAGTCCAGAGATGAGCCCATGCACTTATGGGGAACCAATCTATGACTAAGGCAAGAATATACTATGGAGAAAAGATAGTCTCTTCAATAAGTGGTGCTGGGAAAACTAGACAACTATATGTGAAAGAATGAATAGTATGTAAAAGAATGAAAAGTAGAATACTTCCTAACACCACACATAAAAACAAAAACAAAAAACTTAAGATGGATTAAAGACCTAAATATAAGGCTGGAAACTATAAAAAGAAGAAACATAGGTAGACCACTCCTTGACATAAATCCTAGCAAGATCTTTTATAATCCACCTCCTAAAGTAATGGAAATAAAACCAAAAATAAACAAATGGGACTTGCTG
>NW_011494775.1:2015880-2016101 GCF_000754665.1 Bison bison bison | reverse complement strand
CTGCCATTTCCCTCTCCAATGCAGGAAAGTGAAAAGTGAAAGTGAAGTAGCTCAGTCGTGTCCAACTCTTAGCGACCCCATGGACTGCAGCCTACCAAGCTCCTCCGTCCATTGGACTTTCCAGGCAAGAGTACTGGAGCGGGGTGCCATTGCCTTCTCCAAAAGAAGACATAAAGGCTGCTAAAAAGCACATGAAAACATGTTCAGTGTCACAGATCGGA
>NW_011494775.1:2013527-2015780 GCF_000754665.1 Bison bison bison | reverse complement strand
GTCACTAATTACTGTTATTGTTGTTCAGTCACAAAATCATGTCTGACTCTTTACAACCCCATGGAGGGTAGCCCGCCAGGCTCCCCTGCCCATGGGATTTCCTAGGTAGGAATACTGGAGTGAGTTGCCATTTCCTTCTCCAGGGGATCTACCCAACCCAGGGACGGAACTCGTGTCTCCTACATTGGCATTCATATTCTTTACCATCAAGCCATCAGGAAAACCCGATTGTTAGAGAAATGCAAATCAAAACAA
The DNA here is from genome assembly GCF_000754665.1 of Bison bison bison. Classification (NCBI taxonomy): domain Eukaryota; kingdom Metazoa; phylum Chordata; class Mammalia; order Artiodactyla; family Bovidae; genus Bison; species Bison bison. Next base: position 2,015,525 of record NW_011494775.1, on the reverse strand, counting down.
CAATGAAGTGCTACCTCACACCTGTCAAAATGGCCATCATCAAAAAATCTACAAACAATAAATGCTGGAGAGGGTGTGGAGAAAAGGAAACTGTTCTACACTGTTAGTGGGACTGTAAATTCAAATAGCAACTATGGAGAACAGTCTAGAGATTTCTTAAAAACATAAAAATAAAGTTACCATATGATTCAGCAATCCCACTCCTGGGCATATATCCTAAAAAAGCCATGGTTCAAAGGGATACATGCACCCCAATGTTCATTGCAGCACTGTTTATAGGATCCAGGACATGGAAGCAACCTGAAAGTCCATTCCACAGGAATGGATAAAGAAGTTGTGGTACATATATACAATAGAATATTCAGTTCAGTTCAGTCGCTCAGTCGTGTCCAACTCTTTGCAACCCCATGAATTGCAGCACGCCAGGCCTCCCTGTCCATCACCAACTCCCGGAGTTCACTCAGACTCACGTCCATCGAGTCGGTGGTGCCATCCAGCCATCTCATCCTCTGTCGTCCCCTTTTCCTCCTGTCCCCAGTCCCTCCCAGCATCAGAGTCTTTTCCAATGAGTCAACTCTTCGCATTACTCAGCCATTAAAAAAACTGAAAGAATGCCATTTGCAGCAGCATGGATGGACCTAGAGACTGTCACACTGAGTGAAGTGGGACACAGAAAGACAAATATCATATGATATTGCTCACACGCGGAATCTAAAAAAGGGGGTGGGTACAAATGGACTTATCTACAAAACCGACAGAGATAGAAAGCAAGCTTATAGTTCCCAGGGGAAAGAGGGGGGACGGATAAATTGGGAGATTGGGATTGATGTAAACACTATTACATTTAAAATAGATAACCAACAAGGACCTACTGTATAGCATATGGAGCTCTACTCAGTACTCCCCTATGGCCTATGTGGGAAAAGAATCTAAAAAGGATTGGCTACATCTATATGTACATGTATTACTGATTCACTTTGCTGCACACCTGAAACTAACAGAACATTGTAAATCAACTATATACTCCAATAAAACTTTGTAAAAATTAAGAGAGTTTATTTAAATTTTGCCTGGAGGTTCTTCAATTTTTATGGCCACAGAACACTTATTTTTTGCATATAGGACATAATTAATATCTACGGGCTCTGAGAAACACAGTCTGGAAAATGTCTGCCTACAATTGCAATTTACCCATCTCTATAATCTACTTATAGTTCAAATACAACCTCCCTCTCCCAGGAATTTCCTTTGTCTAATAACTATGACACCAGTGAACTTTTTCTTCTACATGTCCCCCATACTTTCAGAATCTAAGTGAAAAAGGAAGAAATATTCTTATTTCTTTTAGACATGGGACACCTGCACCTGTATACATCATCTCAGGTCAAAATATTTTCTCATGTGAGAAATTTTTTTCTTTTTCAGTGTTGCTGCTGTTACCACCAGTGTTATCACCACGTGTATACTTTTTTTGGAGAATTTGTTTTGAGCTACATCGCAAGCCTGCTTACCCCTCAGAGATCAGCAGGCTGAGACAATGGTGGCTGGATCCAGTGCCACAGCATGCAGTGGGGCAGGAATGATGGCTCTGATTATATGGCTTCCTTATTGTACCCAGTTTTCCTTGGCCAGATGGTCCCCAATTGTGGTCTGCCCTAAAGACATTCTTTGCAGTAGTCCATGGGTGTGGGTCTCAGGACATCAGTGTTTGGGGTCTTATTGGAAATGTGGCCTCTGACAGAATTTACCAGCTACGGAAGCCTACAGTATCCAGATTATAAGTGCCTAAGCTAGAGAGAGAGGTGAAAGAGACTCTTAGGTCCCTGAGCTCTACTGGAAAGGGGACTTTCTGTGTCAATACGCTTGAGCTTACTGCCCATAATGAAATATGTACATAGCTAAGACTCATTAATCCAATTTTCTAGCTCAAAGGATATAAAAATCCTGACAGGAAGAAATTCCCAAAGGGCTCAGGATTCATCATATTTTATTTAGTTT
>NW_011494775.1:1999305-2013427 GCF_000754665.1 Bison bison bison | reverse complement strand
TTTATTTAGTTTGTTTTCCCTTTTAAGTCCTGTTTATATGAAAAACCCCAAGGACTCTGTTGGAAACCATCCATTTCTCTGACAGGAGTTATTCTAGAGGCAGCAAGGGTCTCCCCAAGATAGCTTGGCAGGGGGAACAGGCAAAGGCCAAATCGTTTGGAGGCCTCTTCCCCAAGACGGATGATTCTGATCCTGGTAAATTAGTCTGGGGCTGATGCAAAAAGTCTTTGGGGGTAAAAGTCAATTCTGAAAGACTCATTGTTCCACTTCCACCAAGAGGTTGCTTAAGCAGCTGTGGAGAAGGGTTTATAATGTGGTTATCATATTCATCTTGGGAAAGAGACATCACTGCTTTATGGAGAGCAGGGCAAGGAATTTGATGCTGGTGTCAGTAATGCTCACATTCACATCAGAGCCCCTCTCCCTCCTGAGAGCCTGCTCTCCTAACAGAAGTCTCAAGGAGCCCAAAGGCCTGCAGGAAGGACCAGTCAGAGCCCTGAGAGATCATTATGCTTCTGATACTGTCTCCTCCCTGCTGAGTCTTAATGGGGAAGGCTAACGGGGTCTGCTTAGCTGTGTGCACACATGTGAATGTCACAGGCCACAGAGGGGCAGGGTCCCATCCCACCTTCCCGCAGTCACACACCCACGAATGGCCAGATCAATTCTGGGCCATAAGTGTGGTCCATACCTCTGGACACAGTGGGTGGGGAGAAGGAAACATATGGTGGGTCTGCTCTTTCATGCCACCAGATCAGGACAGCATTTCAGAAGGCCCCAGTCACCGGAGGACAAGATGCTGAACCTGACAACACAAGCTTTGAAGGGAATCCCACTGGGTCAGGGTGGTGTGGACAGAAGGAGTCACAGCATCCACACCCTGGACCCAAGATCTGGAGTCTGAAGGATGCCCTGGGTGAAATGGCTATGGTCCAGGCAGACCTTACTGCTGCTGAAATGGAGGGAAGCTGAGGCGGGGGAGGGTGTGGACTCAGGACACAGATGACTCTGTCACAAGGCCACACTGCTTTGCACAAGCAGATCACTGATCAACACCTGTGCATCTGTCCCTGGTCCTCGACAGACATGAGCATCACTAAGGAGCTGTTGTGCTCTTCCATGACCTCTGAGATAGCACCATGTGGACACCAGCAGAGCAGGGTTTCCACCTCACAGTCTGCCGTGAAGAGTACATGAAGGTTCCACAGGCTTCAAGCAGGAGTATCACACATGGTAGGGCTTGGCATCACTAGATGGCTCACTCTTGGGCTTGTTTACTTAGGACTCTTCACAAGGGAGGAGTCAAAGAACTAATAAGGAGTCTTAAGTTCAAATTCAAGTGTATGTCCAAAATAACCAGACTTAGTAATCAGTGGAAAACAGACTTACATCAAAAGGCAGACCTCTGATTATAAAACCTTGGAAAAATCAGGTAGGTCAACTCAATACCCACTAGTGTCTACCTACTGTAACAGGAAGGAGGTGCCTAGTTCTCACATCATTCTGACCAAAGGGTCTGGTATGTTTTTCTAGAATTCTGGAAGGAAACCAAACATAGGGTTAAAAGTTAGGTCAAGGAAAGCTTGTTCAAGAACCCAATGAGGCAGCCTGGGACCCAAGCCATTTGAGGTATTTTAAGAGAACAGAAGACTCAGAAGTACCAGCACAACGTGGCCCCATGTAGACAGTACTGTGAGGCTGTCTCCCAAGAATAAGGGGGCTCGGTTCTGGGTCCAAGGAGTGTAGGACAGCTGGGCCTCCTCTTGTTGATCCAGCAAGTACATCAGGCCAGAAATCATACTATGGCAGACACAGTGTCCCTCCCCTGTTCTCCTAGTCAGCATTACCAACTGGAGGAACCAAGGAGTGGGAAAAGACTATCTTTTTCACAGTGAAACCTTGACATAGGAAAAAGCTTGATACTGTGACTCATGGAAGGAGGTTCAGGCTGCCATTCTTGTTTCTTTTCTGAGTCAAATTCCAAGGGATTTTAAAAATCACAAGAGAAAACTAGGATCAAGTTTTTACATTATGTTACTCCCAACAACTACATGTATGTGTGTATAAACAAATACTGTGTAAGGAGCTTCTTCACACTAATAGCTTAAAAAAAATGAGAATCTTTAGACAGAACCAAGAAACAGAATATACAACTTTGTGAAAACAGGATCTATTAACTCCTTCTCTTAAGAACACCATAATGAGATTGCTCAACCCACGGCATCATCACATTTGTAGAAAAATAAAGAAAAAAATTAAAGCCTCACCTCCTGATACACATCAATGTACGTTTCATGTGGATTAAAAGCTTAAGGTAAAAACAATTAACAGTACCAATTATTGCACAATCAATAAAGAAGGACTGTGCATATATCAAAGCAAAAGAAGAAATTACAAAAGTGTTAATAGAATTGACTACTAAAAAAGGTTTATGTTCATTAACAGGCTTGCTATAGGCAATAGCAAGTACCCTATATGGAGTGGGTAGCCATTCCCTTCTCCAGGGGATCTTCCCGACCCAAGGATCAAACCCGTGTCTCCTGTGACTTCCGCATTGGTGGGTGAATTCTTTATCTCTGGACCACCTGGGAAGCCCTAGGGTACCATATAGGGATCATGAATAGCCCTTAGAAGGGTATAGTGATAGTCTGTTAAATATATAGCCACAATGTATGGATCTCTACATCCACAGAGAGACAAATGATGAGACAAATCACCACCATCTTCCTATCAGTTAAAAACTCTAAGAGAATACTCTTCCTTCTCTCCCCACTGGTAGCCACTAGTTTTTTCTCCACACTTGCATGTCTGCTTCTTTTTAGTTACCTTCGCTAGTCTGTTACCGTATTAAGGTTTCGCATGTAAGTGATATCCAACAGCATTTGTCTTGTCTGACTTATTTCACTGAGCACAGTGTCCCCAAGACCATCCATGTTATTGCAGACAGCAAACCCATTCGTTCATGGCTGCATAGTGTTCCATTGCACATCTTTATCCATCCATCCACTGATGCACAGCCCTTAGACTGCTTCTGTATCTTGGCAACTGTATTTAAATGATGCTGCTATGATCATTGGGGTGCATATATCTTTTCAAACTTGTGTTTTTGGTTTTTGGGGATTTATACCAAGGAGTGGGATTGTTAGATCATATGGCAATTCTAATTTTAGTGTTTGGAGAAATCTCAACAACATTTTCCACAGTGGCAGCATCAATTTATATTCCCACTATCCATGTATGAAGTTTCCCTATTATTGGAATCTTTTTTGAATGCATATTTCACCTTATTTATAATTATTCCTAGTTTTTCAAAATGTATATCTGAATCATTTAAAAAATGAAATATTAAAAACAACCAAGTGATATTTAAAAGACAAGTTGGAAAATATTCTGAAAAAAAGGCAGGGTCAATATTCTTAATATATAAAGAGTTCTTTCAAATCAATAAGAAAACCATTAAGAATGTAATTGAAAAATCGACAAAGGATTATGAACAAATGCTCTAGTGAAAGAAGAAATTGAAATGGCCAATAAACACACAGACACAAAAGCATTCTACTTCAATACTAATAAAATAATGTAAATGGAAATAACAATGAAACACTAGAGTATACTTATAAAATTGGCAAACATTAAAAATATAATTGTTACTCATATACTTCTGGGGTGGAATGTGAGTGTAAATGATCCAGTCTTCTTGCAAATCATTTTGATTATGGGTAATTTTTAAACTAAATAACTGGTTCCTAATTATAAATGCTATGGAGATGGTCCCCACCTTATAATGGTTTGACTTAATGATTTTCCAACTTTATGAGGGTAATGAAAGCAGTGCATATTCAGTAGAAACCATACTGCAGCTTTTGAGTTTTGACCTTCTCCAGGCCAAGTGATCTGCAGCATGAGACCTTCTTGTGATGCTGGGAGTGGCTGGAAAGCTCCCAGTCATGTGACCACGTGGCAGTGGCTGGAGGGCACAGCTCCCACACAGCCACGTGATCATGGGGGTGAACAACCCACATGCTTACAACCATTCTGCACCCTTACAACCACTGTGTTTTTCACTTTAAGTCAGTATTCAATAAATTACATGAAATGTTCAACACTTTATTATAAAACATGCTTTGTGTTAGATGACTCTGCTCCACTGTAAGCTACTGTAAGTATTCTGAGCATGTTTAGGTAAGCTTGGCTAAGTTGTGATGTTTGATAGGTTAGGTGTATTGAATGTGTTTTCAACACCTGATGGGTTTATGAGGACATAACCCCACTGTAAGTCAAGGAAGATCTGTACTTGCTTTTGCAGGAAGTTTATACACTATTGAAAAGTATAGCAATGATGATCAGAGCCACTAGCACTTCAATACCTGAGAAACAAAGAATTTTAACTGTTTGCCATATTTTCTTCATCTTGTCTGAGGGTATTTATGTGAGCATGTGTACTAATTTATGTGAGCATTTGGTATGTTGTGTTTCTCTTCACTTAATATTGTTTGTGAGTGTGATCTTATGCCATTGCATTATCTCTAAAAACATGACAATTTATGATTGTATAATTTATTATATGGATGAATTTGTACCATAAACCACTCCCCTTCTGTTGGACCTGTAGGTTTTTCACTATGTGAAAGCATCACTCTGACTCCATGTTTTCTGTATCTTCAATAATTGCGATTTGTCTAGGTTATTCTTATAATAACAGGGAAACAAAGACATTGTGAGACAGACAAAAACTAGATTCTTCACCACCCACAGACTCTCATCACAAGAATTTCCAAAGGATATGCTGTACACAGGAGGACACTGACCCCAGATAGAACTTCCAAAGTTCAGAGTGATAATGGGCAAAGAAAAAGGCAAATATCTGGGTAAAACCAAATAAATATTAACTGTATACAACAATGATAACATCTTAGAAGTTCAAAGAATATAGAATTCAAGCACATACCAACAACAGCATGTAAGTTAGAGCAGAAGTACCTTAAGGTTCTTCCCAGTACCTCCCAGGAGTGAGAAAAAGATACTAATCAACTTCAGACTCTGATAAATAAAGTATGATGTCAAAATTTCTGGATTAATCACTAAAAGAATAGAAATGGCATGACTAGCTTCGAAAGTAATGGATCAAATTAAAAAATAGAATCAGAAAAAAAATAATTCAAAAGAAGACAAAGGGGAAAGAAAAAGAATCCTGGAAAAGGCAAAATAAAAAGCATAAAATATTAATGAAATGGAATTATCATAAATACATGTGTGCATAATGATTTAGTTAAGATAAAGAATGTAACATAACGTGAAAAATAAAACCTAGCTATTGGTTGTTAACAGACAACTAAGACTAAAAGGCAAAGAAAGTATTAAAGAAGGAACCCTAGGCTCATGCTAATTCAGAAAGTTCATGTAGCTATAGCATCAGAATTATTGAAATTTTTGACATCAGAGTCCTTAAATGATCAAAGTTTAAAGCAGAAGGACTATGGAAAATAAAGATTCAGTATATAGTGACATAAGCTTCACATCCCCAGGAAAGCAGTCTTCCTAAATATGCATGCACTTAATAATCAAAAAGGCAATCCAAGTGTATTCAACATGTACATATCAAAGAAAACAGGATAAAGCATACAGAAGAAACTGTAAAAGAATGTATTTCCAACCTTACGGTAGGGAAGGATTATTAAGGTTAAGACACAAAAATGCCTATATCAGGAAAATATTTTAAAATTTTAAGTATTAAATGAACAGTTTCTCTGTATTAAAAGACACCACCAAGAAAGTTGAAAGAAGCAGCCTACAAACTGGAAAGCGAATATTTGGAGCATATATCTGAAAAAAGATTAGTGTCCAGAAGAGAATAATAATACTCCTCTAAAGAATAAAAAGACACTTCACAATACAAAAAACAACAAAAGACTTGAACAGGAACTTAATGAATAAGAAAACAAGAATGAAAGATAAATGTAAGAAAAGATACTCATATACACCAAAGAAAACCACAATAAGACAACACTTCATACACATCAGGTTGACAAATGCTTAAAAAAGACCACAAATAGAACAAGAACTTTCATATAGTGATGGAACAGATGTAAAGAGAAGAATCACTGGACAATTTGACATTTCTAATAATTTGGAAAGTGAGCATTGTTCAGTCAGTTCAGTTCAGTCGCTCAGTTGTGTCCGACTCTTTGCAACCCCTTGGACTGCAGCACGCCAGGCTTCCCTGTCCATCACCAACTCCCAAAGCTTACTCAGACTCGGGTCCATTGAATCAGTGATGCCATCCAACCATCTCATCCTTTGTCATCCCCTTCTCCTCCCGCCTTCATCTTTCCCAGCATCGGGGTCTTTTCCAATGAGTCGGTTCTTCACATTAGTGGCCAAAGTTTTGGAGTTTCAGCTTCAGCGTCAGTCTTTCCAATAAATATTCAGGACTTATTTCCTTTAAAATTGACTGGTTGGATCTCTTTGCAGTCCAAGGGGCTCTCAAGAGTTTTCTCCAACACCACAGTTCGAAAACATCAATTCTTCAGTGCTCAGCTTTCTTTATAGTCCAGTTCTCACATCCATACATGACCACTGGAAAAACCAGTAGTTTTTTGTCAGTAGTTTTTAATCAAAGCTTTTACTAGATGGACCTTTGTTGGCAAAGTAATGTCTCTGCTTTTTAATACACTGCCTAGGTTCATCATAGCTTTTCTTCCAAAGGGCAAATATCTTTGAATTTCATGGCTGTGGTCACCATCTGCAGTGATTTTGGAGTCCCCCAAAATAAAGTCTCTCACCTTTTCAGTTGTTTCTCCACCTTTTTGCCATGAAGTAATGGGACTGGATGCCATGATCTTAGTTTTCTGAAGGTTGAGTTTTAAGCCTACTGTTTAACTCTCCTCTATCACTTTTATCAAGAGGCTTTTTAGTTCCTCTTTGTTTTCTGCCTTAAGGATGGTGTCATCTGCATATCTGAGGTTATCGCTATTTCTCCCAGCAATCTTGATTCTGACTTGTGTTTCATCCAGTCTGGCATTTTGCATGATGTACTCTGAATATAAGTTAAATAAGCAGGGTGACAATATACAGTCTTGACATACTCCCTTCCCAATTTGGAACCAGTCTGTTGTTTCATGTCCAGTTCTAACAGTTACTTCTTGACCTGCATACAGATTTCTCAGGAGGCAGGTCAGGTGGTCAGGTATTTTCCACAGTTTGTTGTGGTCCACACAGTCAAAGGCTTTGGTGTAGTCAAATAGATGTTTTTCTGGAACTCTCTTGCTTTTTTGATGATCCAATGGATGTTGGCAAATTGATCTCTGGTTCCTCTGCCTTTCCTAAATCCAGCTTGTATATCTGAAATTTCTTGGTTCATGTACTATTGAAGCCTGGCTTGGAGAATGTTGAGCATTACTTTGCTAGCGTGTGAGATGACTGCAATTGTGCAGCAATTTAAATATTCTTTGGCATTGCCCTTCTTTGGGATTGGAATGAAAACAGACCTTTTCCAGTCCTGTGGCCACTGCTGAGTTTTCCAAATTTGCTGGCATCTTGAGTGCAGCACTTTCACAGCATCATCTTTCAGGATTTGAAATAGCTCAACTGGAATTCCATCACCTCCACTAGCTTTGTTCATAGTGATGTTTCCTAAGACCCACTTGACTTCGCATTCCAGGATGTCTGGTTCTAGGTGAGTGATCACACCGTCATGGTTATCTGGGTCATGAAGGTCTTTTTTGTATAGTTTTTCTGTGTATTCTTGCCACCTCTTTTTAATATCTTCTGCTTCTGTTAGGTCCATGCCATTTCTGTCCTTTATTGTACCCATCTTTGCATGAAATGTTCCCTTGGTATCTCTAATTTTCTTGAAGAGATCTCTAGTCTTTCTCATTCTATTGTTTTCCTCTATTTCTTTGCACTGATCACTGAGGAGGGCTTTCTTATCTTTCCTTGCTATTCTTTGGAACTCTGCATTCAGATGGGTATATCTTTCCTTTTCTCCTTTGCCTTTCTCTTCTCTTCTTTTCTCAGCTATTTGTAAGGCCTCCTCAGACAACCATTTTGCCTTTCTGCATTTCTTTTTCTCAGGGATGGTCTTGATCACTGCCTCTTGTACAATGTCACAAACTTCTGTCCATAGTTCTTCAGGCACTCTGTCTACCAGATCTAATCCCTTGAAGCTATTTGTCACTTCCACTGTATAATCATAAGGGATTTGATTTAGGTCATACCTGAATAGCTTAGTGGTTTTCCCTACTTTCTTCAGTTTAAGTCTGAATTTTGCAATGAGGAGTTCATGATCTGAGCCACAGTCAGCTCCTGGTCTTGTTTTTGCTGACTGTATAGAGCTTCTCCATCTTTGGCTGCAAAGAATATAATCAATCTGATTTCAATATTGACCATGTGGTGATGTCTACGTGTAGTCTTCTCTTGTGTTGTTGGAAGAAGGGGTTTGCTATGACCAGTGCGTTCTCTTGCAAAACACTGTTAGCCTTTGCCCTCTTCATTTTGTACTCCCAAGGCCAAATTTGCCTGTTACTCCAGGTTTCTCTTGACTTCTATTTTTGTATTCCAGTCCCCTATAATGAAAAGGGCATCTTTTGGGGGTGTTAGTTCTAGAAGTTCTTATAGGTCTTCAAAGAACCATTCAACTTCAGCTTCTTCAGCATTACTTGTTGGGGCATAGACTTGTATTATTATGATATTGAATGGTTTGCCTTGGAAACAAACAGAGATCATTCTGTCATTTTTGAGCTTGCATTCAAGTAGTGCGTTTGAGACTCTTTTGTTGACTATGAGGGCTACCCCGTTTCTTTTAAGGGATTGTTGCGCAGAGTAGTAGATTTAAGGGTCATCTGAGCATTTGCTATACACCAACAATTTCATTCCTAGGTAAATGCTCTGGGAAACGTTTGCACATGTATACCTGGAGACGTCTAAGGATGTTAATATCAGCATTGTTTGTGATAGAAAAAATGGAAAATGACATGTCCATTAGACATCTAAATTAGTGTTTATAACACTGAATATTACATAACAATGAGTGTGATTAAAATCCAGCTACACACAACAGCATAGATAAATCTTGAGAACATAGTAGTTTTGTGAAGGAATATTTCTAAACTATGAAAATGTTTGGAAGCAAGCAAAACTAAACTAAATATCTTTAAAGGATACAAATATGTGCCAAACTGTAAAGAAAATTAATGTGGCAGTAAGCACAGAAGTCAGGGGTTACTTTGAAGTGGAGAGGGGAAGGGATGATAGGAGGTGACTTCAAAGTAAATGGCAATGATCTATTTCTTACTGTTGCTGGTAGACACACTAGTGGTTTTGTATTGTTACTGTTTCTTTAATATGTTTCATAGATTAAAAAATAACCTATTTTATAATGAATAAAAATAATTCTAAAAATGAAAAATAGTAAGTATGGTAGTCAAAAATGTTTATTTATTAAGGTAGGTCTGGCCTAACCTTACAACAATATGGTAACCATGAGGGAACATCCCTCTGCGAATTAGAAAATACAAAGATGGAACACAGTTATACTACAAATTCTTTGGTTATATTCACCATTCCTTGAATTAATCTGAATTAGTTATGCTTTGCTTGGGATGAAAATGTTTTCAGTTGGTTCATATTGCTTGAGATGCATACTTGATTTTTTTATTACCCAAAATGTCTCACTGAGGAAACAGCTGATATCAATGATGAGTTTAAAGAGAAATATCTATGCTGATAGAAATGCTTGCTTAGGGTAGAAGTTTCAGCTCCAGAAGGCAATACATACATACCCCCAAACAACAACAACAAACTTAGAAAAAGCTATGTGGCAGATTCTATTTTCCAAACACGGCCAAAATACGTTCTTCCTTATTATATGATCTTGATACAACTCATACAGGGAGGTCCTCTCCTTGCACTTGGAGCTTTGTGTCAACCTATGGGACGTGTGATGATCTGCAACTTCTAAGTCAGAGAATGTGATAGAGCTTCTCATTCTCTCTTCCTCCCATTCTCCCTCCCTTCCCCTTTCCCTTCCTCATTCCCTTTCTCTCTTCCTCCCTCCTTTTCTTTCTTCCTTCCTCCCTCTCTCTCTCTCTGCCTACATGGTCTTGGAATCCAGCTGCCAAGTTCTGAGGGAGCCCAAGAAATGCACAAGAGAAGTTCAAGAAAGCATACATGTGGATATTCTAGTTGAAGCTGACAGCCAGCATTGATGCCAAACACACAAGAATGCTTTCAGTAGGACTCCAGTCACAGTCACCATCTGACGACAACCACACAAGGGACTCCACACAAACCACCCAGCTGAGCCCAGTCAAGCCCTGGAACCTCAGTACTAAAAACAATAAGAGATTTGGCATTATTTTATGCCACCAAAATTGGAGTGGTCTGTTACATAGCAACAGATAAGTGGAACAAACTATATTATTAAGTTCCCTTAAAGCAAGTGAAGGAAAGACAATATAGAGTATTAAGTGAATGTCAGAAACCCAGAACATAAAATTCAGCTTTGCCACTAACTAGATGTATACTTGGTTAACTACTGTGAGTCTCGATTACCCTAAAATGAAAAATTGGGGATTATCATCAACTTGTATCTCAAAGTTTTTTAAGGTAGGGATATGATATCCATTATACTGTACACTGTACAGAAGAGACATCAGAGGCTAATGATACTCATACATCATTAAGCCAGCATTGGCTCCCATTCTCGTCCAGACCTCTTTCATCCCTCTATGAGCCATGGATACAATTTTCCACAGCCAACAGCATGAGGATGTGCCTACTGTGTCTGCAACTCTCACGTGAGGGATCAATTGGTTACAATTTTATCTCTGAATTTTCTTTTTTTTCTCCCATTCTAGAAAATTGGTCATGGTTCCAGAACAGCAAAACCTAGCAAGTAAGAAAGGCAGCGTAACAGAATGCTAAGAGCACAGTCTCTGGAGTCCGGCTGTCTGAGTTCAAGTCCTAACTCTGCCTCTTACTGGTTTTGTGATCTTGGACAGTTCATATGCTCTCTATGCCTCTAGTTCTTTATCTAAAGAATGGAATTAATAACATTATTTACTGCATTCTCCAGGCCAGAATTCTGGAGTTGGTAGCCATTCCCTTCTCCAGGGGATCTTCCTGACCCAGGGATCAAACCCAGGTCTCCCACATTGCAGGCGGATTCTTTACCAGCTGAGCCACAATGCAGGAGACCTGGGTTTGAGTCCTGGGCCAGGAAGATCCCCCGGAGAAGGGAATGGCTACCCACTCTAGTATTCTAGCCTGGAGAATTCCATAGACAGAGGAGCATGGCAGGCTACAGTCCTTGGGTCGCAAAGAGCTGGACATGACTAAGCAACTAAAACACACACACACACACACACACACACACACACTGCATAAGTGGATGATGAGGATTAAGTTAAATAAATTAACACACGGAGTGCTTTGAACCTTGCCTGACACACAGCAAGTTCCTCACGAGCATTCAGAGTGCTTGGTCATTAAACTGGAGGGGGTGACTTATTTTGGTCATGCCAAGAGAAGAACTCAATAAAAACAGAAGAGCTGGCTTCATTCCCAAACAGCCACCACCAGAGAGCAGGAGGGCTCTGGTCAGGGGATACAGGCCCCTGTAGTGCCATCCTAAAGAGAAACCTCAGTAGCCATTGTTCCAAAGGCACTAGGGACAGACCTGGGGGGATGATGTGATCGGGCAACAGCTGCTGTACTTCTGATGTCTGCAACAGACAACATGTGCCCAGAAATAATCGACACAAAAAAATGTGACTCACATACCAGACAGCGCCTAGAAGGATAGTCTAGAAAATGAGAATCAAAGAGTCCTCCCAGTGGGGAGCAAGCACAACGAGAAAGGCATCCTTTCTTCTGCAATACAACGCCCAGACACATTCAATACCCTAATTATAATAGAGGAGGAAAAAATGCCAATTCTTTGTCATCCTAAGTGATGTTCATCCCCTGTCCCTCGCTCTGTCTGCCCTCACAGAAATGAAGGAGAACATGACTGATTTGGCTCTTTTAAAAGATGGCTCCTCCCCCACAAATATACTGAGTATCATTAGCAGGAAATACTTCTGTAGCACAATGCAAATACAGGTAGTAAAATTCACATAACCATAGCAGGCTGCATGGCATTATTGGATCTAATTAGCAAATGTCAATATACTATTCCTTGCTAACTTTAACACTTGCATCCTTGGCTATTTCAGAACGTCTATGAAAGATTCCATTAGACAAGTGACCTAACAGATTGTATTTCCTATCTAGTCTCTATATTAATACAGTGGGCTTCCCTGGGGTCTCAGTCATAAAGAATCTGCCTTCCACTGCAGGACACTTGGCTTCAATGCCTGAGTCAGGAAGATCCCCTGGAGAAGGAAATGGTTACCCACTTCAGTATTCTTGCCTGGGAAATCCCATGGACAAAGGAGCCTGGTATGTTACAATCCTTGGGGTCACAAAAGAGTCAGATATAACAGCAACTAAACAACAACAACAAATATTAATAAGGGAGCTTCTCTCTGAAATTCAAGGGTCAGGAAGCTCCCTACATGACAGGAAAGCTAACTCTGGCTTTTGAGAAGCAAGATCCAGCAGCATAGCTAGCACCCCTCTGATAAGACTAGCACACAATGAAGGAAGGCGGCCGAGGGTGACAGGTGTAATTAAAATTATGCTCAGTTGCTGATCTGCCAGACAGATAAATTTCATAAGCACTAAATTGCATCAGTTTACTGAAAAAAGTTACAATTGACTGCTCATTTTTGTTGAATTCAACATTGATTCAAAGCTGGGATCCTGGAACTCTTCACTGTGAATAATGAAATCTCACCAGGTCTTTGGAATAAAAACAGCACCAACCTTTGACCCAAAGAAATGCTTAAGGTATTAATGCAGATGATGTGAGAAAAATTTCCCAGTTATTGTTATCCACTCCACTTAGTTAGTTAAGTTGCTCAGTTGTGGCCAACTCTTTGCGACCCCGTGGACTGTAGCCCACCAGGCTCCTCCGTCCATGGGATTCTCCGGGCAAGAATACTGGAGTGGGTTGCCATTTCCTTCTCCAGGGGATCTTCCCAACCCAGGGAACAAACCCAGGTCTTCTGCATTGCAGGCAGATGCTTTAACCTCTGAGCCACCAGGGAAGTCCACTCCACTATTACTCTGCAATTTGGATAACTTAGTCATGAAAACTAACTTCCATTTCGTATAGAACAATTCCTAGGAAGGGGGCTACCTGCCATGTAAGAAAAATGGGAGAACCAAAGAGTGAGGCAGGGAAAAGAAAATGACTGATTAGCCAATGATGTCATATGTCAATCATCTCTACTGTGCAGGTGATATAAGGCTAGAGGTAGCACAGGTGAGATAGACCTGGGAGCAGGACCTAATGACAGTAGTGGGAAAGACACTTGCACTTACGGTATTTGCCACATACTAAACCTGTATGCAGGTCAGGAAGCAACAGTTAGAACTGGACATGGAACAACAGACTGGTTCCAAATAGGAAAAGGAGTACACCAAGGCTGTATACTGTCACCCTGCTTATTTAACTTCTATGCAGAGTACATCATGAGAAACGCTGGGCTGGAAGAAGCACAAGCTGGAATCAGGATTGCCGGGAGAAATATAAATAACCTCAGATATGCAGATGACATCATCCTTATGGCAGAAAGTGAAGAGGAACTAAAAAGCCTCTTGATGAAAGTGAAAGAGGACAGTGAAAAAGTTGGCTTAAAGCTCAACATTCAGAAAACGAAGATCATGGCATCTGGTCCCATCACTTCATGGGAAATAGATGGGGAAACAGTGGAAACAGTGTCTGACTTTATTTTTTGGGGCTCCAAAATCACTGCAGATGGTAATTGCAGCCATGAAATTAAAAGACGCTTACTCCTTGGTAGGAAAGTTATGACCAACCCAGATAGCATATTCAAAAGCAGAGACATTACTTTGCCAACAAAGGTCCGTCTAGTCAAGGCTATGGTTTTTCCAGTAGTCATGCATGGATGTGAGAGTTGGACTGTGAAGAAAGCTGAGTGCCAAAGAATTGATGCTTTTGAACTGTGGTGTTGGAGAAGACTCTTGAGAGTCCCTTGGACTGCAAGGAGATCCA
>NW_011494775.1:1998623-1999017 GCF_000754665.1 Bison bison bison | reverse complement strand
GCTGTATGGCATCACTGACTCGATGGATGTGAGTCTGAGTGAACCCCGGGAGTTGGTGATGGACAGGGAGGCCTGGCGTGCTGCAATTCATGGGGTCGCAAAGAGTCGGACACAACTGAGCGACTAAACTGAACTGAACTGAAGTCTTCTAGACTTCATGCTAGACATCAAAAAGAGTAGGACTGGCCTGAGCACAGAACCACAGAAGAAAGGACATTCATGTACAGTGTGGTAGGGAACAGGATAGGACCAGGATAAGAACTGTATCCCAAGTCCACCAAATGGAAAGAAGACAAGACTATTGGAATAGGATGGTCAATTTTATGTGTCAGCTTGGCTAGTCCATGGCACCCAGATACTTGGCCAAATATTATACTAGATGTTTCTCTAAAAG
>NW_011494775.1:1995549-1998523 GCF_000754665.1 Bison bison bison | reverse complement strand
AGTATCACCCTTTTCTGAGTCTCCAGCCTACCCATCTACCTTGCAGATTTTGTGCTTTCCAGCCTCCACAACTGCATGAGTCAATCCCTTAAAATCCATCCATCCATCATTCTCTCTACATATATGCACATGTATACACACACATATACACACATACAAATACACACTACACACACACACACACACACATATCCTACTGGTTCTGTTTCTCTGAAGAACCCTGACTAATACAGCCACATTAAAACACGGAACTAGGAAATCAGCTTCAAAGCCCTGAGAATACCACCTATCTAGAACAGGATGACTGTCTCCCAGGTGCTGTTCTGGGTAGCTGGGCCTATTACCCCCACTATATACCCCAAGATATATGGGATGCAAAAAGGAATACCAGACCAAATGGCTCACTGGACATTTTCAGGGTGAATAATTCATTCATTTGATACATATTTATTGAATGCCTACTATGTGCCATGCCCTGTGTTAGGTGCTAGAGAATCCGGGCTCTTCTTGATACAGAGTAGGCATTCAACAAATATCTACTGAATAAGTAAGATCTTCAACTCTAAAAAGTTAAACTTACTCATTTTTATGATTGTTATATTTTGTAAAGAATTCTGAACCCAGGTGACTAAATCTGGAACTCAAGTCAAGATACCAGGAGGGTAAGGATCTCATACAGGCTAGGGTGACAGTGACAAGAATTCCTAATGAGAGGAGAAGGGTTCTGGGACCTTCCTTCACAATCTGGAGATTTTCTCCTCAAACTATTTTTATTTTTTGAACTTAATTCTTACTAGTGGAAACAATGTGTGTCAGAAAGACAAAGCCTTCAGAGACAAACAGGCCCCACTTTACACAAATAATGTAGTCATCAAAAGCTCTAAGGCCAGTTTTATGTAAATCCAATGTTTATAAAAGTGTCCTATTACTAAAAGACCTCCAAGGTGAATTCTTTTGTATAGCCAATGATCACTCCCTAAAGTGGTGTCAATAGAACTTTCTGAGGCAACAGAAATGTTCTATATCATGGTATCCAATATGGTACCCACTAGCCAAGTGGTCCATCTCTCACATTCATATATGGCTACTGGAAAAAACCATAGCTTTGACTATACAGACTTTTGTTAGTAAACTGATGTCTCTGCTTTTTAATATTCTGTCTAGGTTTGTCATAGTTTTCCTCCCAAGGAGCAAGCATCTTTTAATTTCATGCCTGCAGTCACCATCTGCAGTGATTTTGAAGCCCAGGAAAATAAAATCTGTTACTGCTTCCACTATTACCTCATCCATTTGCCATGAAGTGATAGGACTGGATGTCATGATCTCAGTTTTTCGAATGTTGAGTTTCAAGTTGGAACATAAAGAAAGCTGAGATCTAAAGAATTGATGCTTTTGAATTGTGGTGCTAGAGAACACTCTTCAGAGTCCCTTGGACAGTATATTAAACCTCGATGACATATTAAGCCTAGATAGCATACTAAAAAGCAGAGACATTACTTTACCAACAAATGTCTGTCTAGTCAAAGCTATGGTTTTTCCAGTAGTTATGTATGGATGTGAGAGTTGGACCATAAAGAAGGTTGAGTGCTGAAGAATTGATGCTCTCAAACTGTGGTGCTGGAGAAGACTCTTGAGAGTTCCTTGGACAGCAAGGAGATGAAACCAGTTAATCCTAAAGGAAATCAACCCAGAATATTCAGTAGAAGGACTTACTGAAACTGAAGCTCTAATACTTTGGCTACCTGATGTGAAGAGTCGACTCATTGGAAAAGACCCTGATGCTGGGAAAGACTGAAGGCAAAAGAAGAAGGGAATGGTAGAGGAAGAGATGGTAAGATAGAATCACTAACTCAATGGGCATGAATGTGAGCAAACTCGAAGAGATAATGGAGGCAGAGGATACTGGTGTGCTACAGTCCATGGAGTTGCAAAGAGTTGGATACGACTTAGCAACTGAACCACAGCAAGCCAAGTGGATCACTGCAATGTAGCTAATGTGACTAAGCAATCAAACCTCTGGTTTTATTCCTTTTTAATCCATCTTAATAACCATATGGGGCTAGAAGCTAGCATACTGGACAGCACAGCCCCAGAATGGAGGAAGTTGTTAAAGTATATTTTAACAAAGCAGGGCTGTCCAGGCATTGGGGTCACTTCTTCCATCAATTACTGATAGACTGGCTCATCAGCAATCTGACTGTGATCTTCCCTCCTCACTCCCAGCACCCACCACCCTTTGGTGGCCTTCATTCTCCTTTGTATGACAGTAGGCAACCTCAAGGAAATCTCAAGCCTGTCCTCCTGTGAAAAGTCTGCTGGGCAAGGAACTACTGAGGGTGACAGAAGGGACGCCAGGATGGGTGGTGGAAGAGTGGTGTCTATGATGCTCTATGGTGGCGATACTGTTCATACTGTTCAAAATCACTGCAGATGGTGACCACAGCCATGAAATTAATTTTATTGCTCCTTGGAAGAAAAGCTATGACAAACCTAGACAGCATATTATAAAGCAGAGACATTACTTTGCCAACAAAGGTCTGTCTAGTCAAAGCTATGGTTTTTCCAGTAGTCATGTATGGATGTGAGAGTTGGACCATAAAGAAGGTTGAATGCCGAAGAACTGATGCTTTCAAACTGGTGCTGGAAAAGACTCTTGAGAGTTCCTTGGACAGCAAGGATATCAAACCAGTCAATCCTAAAGGAAATCAACCCTGAATATTCATTGGAAGGACTGAGGTTGAAGGTAAAGCTCCAATACTTTGGCCATCTGATCTGAAAAGCTGATTCATTGGAAAAGACGCTGATGCTGGGAAAGACTGAGCATAGGAGGCTACAGAGTATGAGCTGGTTGGATGGTATCATTGACTCAATGGATATGAGTCTGGGCAAACTCTGGGAGATAGTGAAGGACAGGGAAGCCTGGTGTGCTGTAGTCCATGGAGTCACAAAGAATTGGACACCACTGATTGACTAA
>NW_011494775.1:1957361-1995449 GCF_000754665.1 Bison bison bison | reverse complement strand
AATAACAATGTGGTGAGGATAAACATCACCATAAATGCCTGTCTCCTTTAGATTGTAAGGAACCAACTTTCTTGTTTTCTCCATTATGTGATGGCGGGGTTTGGGGGATTTTCTGCCTGGATGCACACACACCTCCTTTGCTTCTCTTTTGAAGTTGGGATGACTCTGACACATCAGATGGGCCAGTTGTCAAAAGAGACTTGTCCCCACATTCTGAGCTGTGAGTCTCCTCTGGGAGAGGCAAACTGCCTTCTTGGGAATGGAGCTGAAGGGCTGAGTGAGTGGCAATTACAGGGAGAGGATGCATGGTTTTTGCCCATGGGAAATGGAGTATAAAAATCATTTCAGCCAGACTCTCTCACTGGGCAAAATGCTATGTCCCAGAGGAAATGTAACTCATGCCACTACCACTTGCTGACTCTAAAGGACGAAAAATGGGACCCAGCAGAGAATGTCTGCACAGCCAGTATGGCAGCACAGGGCTTGTGGCTTGTAGTGTGTTCCCAAACATAGTCACCGGCACATTGAGCAGCAGGAGACCACTGAGGTTTCTCCCAGCTTTCTGGGGACAAGAGATAACATATGTGTCGGTGGTGACGTCATTCCTGGAGGTGGCTTTTGTATCCCTACCACTGCTTAAGGCAGCAAGTTTGCTGGGAAAGGTCACGGGACAGGGGCGCTTCCCCAGTGGCTTAGCAGTAAAGAATCTGCCTGAAATGCAGGAGACCCTGGTTTGACCCCTCCAGTGTTTCTTGCCTGGAAAATCCCACGGACAGAGGAGCCTGGTGGGCTACAGCCCACAGGGTCACAAAAAATCAGACATGAATGAAGTGACTGAGCATGCATGGGGTAGGGAGGATAGTAAGGTATGTGCCTCTCACCTACCCACCCACTCAAGGGCTCTCTAGAAATGAAACTGACCTCAGAGAAGTGAATGACAGGATTGATGCTCAAAGGGACACATGCAAAATCCCCTACAGAGACTCAACCCTAGAATGAAAGGTTTATTGGTAACTAACAGCTGGTCTAAAGACAATGTGGAGAAGGTAATGGTAACCCACTCCAGTATTCCTGCCTGGAGAATTCCATGAACAGAGGAGCCTGGCGGGCTATAGTCTATGGGGTCTCACAGAGTCTGACATGACTGAGTGACTAACACTTAAAAACAATGACACAGCCAGACAGGTAACGTGTCAATCAGAAAAAGAAAATGGTCAATGGAGAACCAAGAAGAAAATGAGAGTTTGAGAGGCAATTATGGGCAGTGCCCATCAAAACTCTCCCTAGAGGATTCACAGTACATAGATGGTCAGGGAAGACTAATCCTATAAGGAGAACAGATCATCAATGTATCTTAGCTGGAATGTGGGTGGGGAAGTTGGCTTCTTACCATCAACTAAATCTCCTTGCTCGCATTCTCTACTCACCTAAGGAGCACTAATTGTAATCTGGCTCTCACAGAGCTCTCCTAGAGGGAGAGGAAGGCTGACCTGTGCTGTGCATATCCCAGTCCCCACCTATCTGACAACAGGAATGGGTTATCTTGTTTGCCATTTAAACAATGGTCTCCTGTTGTTGCTCAGTCCCTCAGTCTTGTCCAGTTGCAACCACGTGGACTGCAGCATGCCAGGGTTCCTTGTCCTTCCCATCTCCGGGAGCTTGCTCAAATACGTGTCTATTGAGTCATTGATGCCATCCAACCGTCTTATCCTCTGTGGTTGCCTTCTCCTGCCTACAATCTTTCCCAGAATCAGGGTCTTTTCCAATGAATCAGCTCTTCACATCAGGTAGCCAAATTGTAATAGGAGGGAAAGAGGCAAAGTACAACTTTTGAAAGAATGACATAGCCAAGGACACAACTATTTCAAATCCTAAAAGATGATGCTGTGAAAGTGCTTCACTCAATATTCCAGCACATTTGGAAAACGCAGCAGTGGCCAAAGGACTGGAAAAGGTCTGTTTTCATTCCAATCACAAAGAAAGGCAATGCCAAACAATGCTCAAACTACCGCACAATTGCTCTCATCTCACATGTTAGTAAAGTAATGCTCAAAATTCTCCACACCAGGCTTCAACATTATATGAACTGTGAACTTCCAGATGTTCAAGCTGGATTTAGAAAGGCAGAGGAACCAGAGATCAAGTTGCCAACATCCATTGGATCATCAAAAAAGCAAGAAAGTTTCAGAAAAACATCTACTTCTGCTTTATTGACTATGCCAAAGCCTTTGACTGTGTGAATCCAACAAACTGTGGAAAACTCTTAAAGACATGGAATACCAGACCACCTGACCTGCCTCCTGAGAAACCTGTATGCAGGTCAAGAAGCAACAAGAAGTTAGAAGTGGACATAGAACAAGAGACTGGTTCCAAATCAGGAAAGGAGTACGTCAAGGCTGTATATTGTCACCCTGCTTATTTAACTTATATGCAGAGTACATTATGAGAAACGCTGGGCTGGAAGAAGCACAAGCTGGAATCAAGATTGCCGGAAGGCTGTCTTTTCACCTTGCTTATAGTTTCCTTTGCTGTGCAGAAGCTTTTAATTTTAATTAGGTCCCATTTGTTTATTTTTGCTTTTATTTCCAATATTCTGAATCAGTTCTAATGAGGTGGATGAAACTGGAGCCTATTATACAGAGTGAAATAAGCCAGAAAGAAAAACACCAATACAGTATACTAACGCATGCATATGGAATTTAGAAAGATGGCAATGATAACCCTGTATGTGAGACAGCAAAAGAGACACAGATGTATAGAACAGTCTTTTGGACTCTGTGGGAGAGGGAGAGGGTGGGATGATTTGGGAGAATGCCATTGAAACATGTATAATATCATATATGAAACGAATCACCAGTCCAGGTTCGATGCATGATAGAGGATGCTTGGGGCTGGTGCACTGGGATGACCCAGAGGGATGGTACGGGGAAGGAGGTGGGAGGAGGGTTCAGGATGGGGAACACGTGTACACCCATGGCGGATTCATGTTTATGTATGGCAAAACCAATACAATATTGTAATTAGCCTACAATTAAAATAAATAAATTTATATTAAAAAAAAGAAGTGAGACAGGAAGGAATACATACAATGTAATTCCATTTTTATAAAGGTTGAAAACAGGCAACACAAAACTATATTGTTTAAGGATCCATAAGGTAATAAAATTGTAAATGTAAGAAATTTAATTTGTTGAAATTTTCTCATATATAAATGGAGATACAAATAAAGCCAGATTCAAAAGATTTCCGAGATAATTGAAGAAGTTAATCCACGTAACAGACTCACCCTCCACTTAAAAAGAAGTAGAGATCATTTAATAGCACAGTTATTCATAATTTTCTCCTTGGCCTTGCTATTAATGTTCATGGTGTTAGTATTGCCATTGATTTTTTTTAAATTTTATTTTATTTTTAAACTTTACAATATTGTATTAGTTTTGCCAAATATCGAAATGAATCCACCACAGGTATACCCGCGTTCCCCATCCTGAACCCTCCTCCCTCTTCCCTCCCCTACCCTCCCTCTGGGTCGTCCCAGTGCACTAACCCCAAGCATCCAGTACCGTGCATCGAACCTGGACTGGCGACTCGTTTCATACATGATATTATACACGTTTCAATGCTATTCTCCCAAATCTCCCCACCCTCTCCCTCTCCCAGAGTCTATAAGACTGATCTATACGTCGGTGTCTCTTTTGCTGTCTCGTACACAGGGCCATTGATTTTTTATCTTTTGAAATCTCTGAGAACACAAACATTTATCCAAAATAAAGTTTCTCACAACAACAACAACAACAAAAGATTGCCAGAAGAAGTATCAATAACCTCAGATATGCAGATGACACCACCCTTATGGCAGAAAGTGAAGAACTAAAGAGCCTCTTGATGAAAGTGAAAGAAGAGAGTGAAAAAGTTGGCTTAAAACTCAACATTCAGAAAACTAAGATCATGGCATCTGGTCCCATCACTACATGGCAAATAGATGAGGAAACAATGGAAACAGTGACAGACTTTTTTGCGGGGGGAGGTTCCAAAATCCCTGTAGATGGTGACTGTAGCCATGAAATTTAAAAATGCTTGCTCTTTGGAAGAAAAGTTATGACCAACCTAGACAGCTTATTAAAAAGCAGAGACATTACTTTGCCAACAAAGGTCCGTCTAGTCAAAGCTATGGTTTTTCCAGTAGACATGTATGTATGTGAGAGTTGGACTATAAAGAAAGCTGAGTGCCCAAGAATTGAAGCTTTTGATCTGTGGTGTTGGAGAAGACTCTTGAGAATCCCTTGGACAGCAAAGAGATCCAACCAGTAAATCCTAAAGGAAATTAGTCCTGAATATTCATTTGAAGGACTGATGCTGAAGCTGAAACTCTAATACTTTGGCCACCTGATGCGAAGAACTGACTCATTTGAAAAGACCCAGATGCTGGGCAAGATGGAAGGCAGGAGGAAAAGGGGACAACAGAGGATGAGATGGTTGGATGGCATCACTGACTTGATGGACATGAGTTTGAGTAAACTCCAGGAGTTGGTGATGGACAGGGAGGCCTGAATGCTTCAGTCCTTGGGGTCCCAAAGAGTTGGACACGATTGAGGGACTGAACTGAATTGAACTGAAGGACACAAGAGAAACTGATTAGGATCAAATGGGACCAAGATGGCAGATAAGACTAGACCTTGATCCTGAATCAGCAAGTGAAATGGCACACCCAGAGGTGCCATGACAGTTCCAAGGCACTGTTAAAAGGCCAAGGAGTGGGCAGTGGCGCAAATCCAGGAAATCTCCGCCCCTTCCCCAAAATAGTCGGAATAGTCCTCCCACTCATTAGCATATGAAATTACCCAGCCTATAAAAACTAACCATGCCACATTCGTCCTCTGTGATGGCCCACACTCTGTCTGTGGAGTGTGCTTCTCTCTGTATCTGAATAAATCCACTTCTTACCTATCACTTTGTCTCTCACTGAATTCTTTCTGTGATGAGACATCAAGAACCTGAGCTTCATTAGGTCCTGAAACCAGGTACTGTGGGTTTTGGCTGGGTTCAAGTCCCAGCCATGTGGGTTCAAGTCCAAAGCAGGGTTTTGACTGGGTTTGAGTCCCAGCCATGTGGGTTCGAGTCCCAATCTGTGGTAAATGGTTTCAAAACTATTGGAGGTTCAACCTCAGCATCAGTTCCTCCAATGAATATTCAGGATTGATTTCCTTTAGGATTGACTGGTTTGATTCCTTGCAGTCCAAGGGACTCTCAAGAGTATTCTATAACACTACAGCTCAAAAGCATCAATTCTTCGGGGTTCAGCTTTCTTTATGGTCCAACGCTCACATCCATACATGACCACTGGACAAACCACAGCTTTGATTATACAGACCTTTGTCAGCAAAGTATGTCTCTGCTTTTTAGTACACTGTCCAGGTTTGTCATAGTTTTCCTTCCAAGGAGCAAATGTCTTTTAATTTCATGGCTGCAGCTGCCATTTGCAGTGATTTTGGAGCCCAAGAAAACAAAATCTGTCGTGTTTCCATTGTTTCTCTATCAATTTGCCTTGAAACGATGGGACTGGATGTCATGATCTTAGTTTTATAATGTTGAATTTTAAGCCAGATTTTTCACTCTCCTCTTTCACTTTAATAAGAGACTCTTTAGTTCATCTTTGATTTCTGCCATAAGGGTGGTGTCATCTGCATATCTGAGGTAATTGATATTTCTCCCAGAAAGCTTGATGCCAGCCTGTGCTTCATCCAGCCCAGCATTTCGCATGATGTAATCTGCATGTAGTTAAATAAGCAGGGTGACAATATACAGCCTTGACCTATTCTTTTCCCAATTTGGAACCAGTCCGTTGTTCCATGTCTGGATCTAACTGTTGCTTCTTGACCTACATACAGGTTTCAGAGGAGGCCAGTAAGGTGGTCTTGGTATTCCCATCTCTTTAAGAATTTTTCAGTTTGTTGTGATCCACACAGCCAAACGCTTTAGAGTAGTCAATGAATCAGAGTACATTTTTTTCTGGAATTCTCGTTTTTTCTATGATCCAATGTATGTCAGCAATTTGATCTCTGGTTCCTCTGCCTTTTCTAAATTCAGCTTGTATATCTGAAATTTCTTGGTTCACATAATATTAAACCTAGCTTGAAGGATTTTGAGCATTTACTTTGCTAGCATGTGAAATGAGTGCAACTGTGTGGTAGTTCAAACATTCTTTGGCATTGCCCTTCTTTGGGATTGGAATGAAAACTGACCTTTTCCAATCCTGTGGCCACTGCTGCATTTTCCAAACTAGCCGGAATACTGAGTGTGGCACTTTCACAGCATCATCTGTGAGGATTTGAAATACCTCAACTGGAATTCCATCACCTCCACTAGCTTTGTTTGTAGTGATGTTTCCTAAGGCCCACTTGACTTTACACACCAAGATGTCTGAATCTAGGTGAGTGATCACACTATCATGGTTATCTAGGTCATTAAGATCTTTTCTGCACAGTTCTTCTCTGTATTCTTACCACCTCTTCTTAGTATCTTTTGCTTCTTTTGGGTCCATACCATTTCTGTCCTTTATTGTGCCCATCTTTGCATGAGATGTTCCCTTGGTATCTCTAATTTTCTTGAAGAGATCTCTAGTTTTTCCCATCCTATTGTTTTCCTCTATTTCTTTGCATTATTCACTTAGAAAGGCTTTCTTATCTCTCTTTGCTCTTCTTCAGAACTCTGCATTCAGATAGGTATATCTTTCCTTTTCTTTTTTGCCTTTTGTTTCTCTTCTCTTCTCAGCTATTTGTAAGGCCTCCTCGGACAACCATTTTGCATTTTTTTTTCTTGGGGATGGTTTTGTTCACTGCCTCCTGTACAATGATTTGAAACCTGCATCCATAGTTCTTTAGGCACTCTGTCTATCAGATCTAATCCCTTGAATCTATTTGTCACTTCCACTGTATAAGCATAAGGGACTGGATTTAGGTCATAGCTGAATGGCCTAGTGGTTTTCCCTACATTGTTCAATTTAAGTCTGAATTTTGCAATGAGGAGTTCATGATCTGAGCCACAGTTAACTCTCTATCTTAGGGATTATTGCCCACAGTGGTACATATAAGGGTCATCTGAATTAAATTCACCCATTCCAGTCCATTTTAGTTCACTGATTCCTAAAATGTCAATGTTTACTCTTGCCATCTCCTGTTTGACCACTTCCAATTTACCTTGATTCATGGACATAACATTCCTGGTCCCTACGCCATATTGTTCTTTACAGCATTGGACTTTACTTTCACCACCAGACACACCCACAACTGGGCACTGTTTCTGCTCTGGCTCAGCCTCTTCATTCCTTCTGGAGCTATTTCTCCACTCTTCTCCAGGAGCATATTGCACACCTACTGACCTGGAGAGTTCATCTTTCAGTGTCATATCATTGTGCCTTTTCATATTGTTTATGATATTCTCAAGGCAAGAAAGCTGAAGTGGTTTGCCATTCCCTTCTCCAGGGCATCACAATTTGTTAGAACTCTCCACCATGACCCGTCTGTTTTGGGTGGACCTACATGGCATGGCTCAAAGTTTCATTCAGTTAGACAAGGCTGTGATCCATGTGATCAGTTTGGTTAGTTTTCTGTGATTGTGGTTTTCATTCTATCTTTCCTCAGTGGATGAGGATAAAAGGTCTGTGGACGCTCCTGGGATTTTGGTTAATATGCTCTCATACCTGAGAGACTGAGCCACTCGCAATGAGAAAATAAAATCCAGTTTCAGATCTGTGAAACCAAAGTCCAAACAGAGCCAGAATTTGGCCAGTGAGTTGAAGTAAAAGCCAACTTACAAGATCTTTTTCATAGCCAACAATAGGTTTCCTTAATGGCAAACTTATATGACTTTACCCCTGTAATGATAAGAGCTATTATTTAGTATCTGTTTTGCACCAAACACTTTAAATCATCATCTTGCCTAATCATTCAAACTGCACCGATGAGATAAGCTTTATTTCCTTGTTTTGTATGCTAGGAAATGGCGACCCAGAGAAGATGAATCATGAGCCCAAGAACTAGGAATAGGCTCTGAGTCTACCTGGATCCAAAGACCTTACACACCTGACTCCAGCAATGATTTTCAAGCTTAGATTGGCCAAGAGGTCAGAGATCAAACGAACGGGCAAGGTGGAGGCCAAGAAGAAACCACACTTTTTAGCTAGTACAAAAACGTGCTGGAGGAAGTTTGGCTTTGTTTTCTACAAGTTGACTTTGACCTGTTTGATGCTGATTTGCCTCTCAGAGAAAGCACTTAAGAAGAGGAGGAGAACATATGCTCCAAAATAAGGTGAGATAAGAAGTTTCTGTCTGTTGATGAAAACATGCGCATTTTCTAGGGTCAAATGCATCCTCTTAAGAAGAACGTGTCTTCTGAAGGGTTTCCTTTAGTGAATTAGCACACTGTATTGTAAACACCTCTCCTTTAGACTAAAGTTCTTGAGAGTAGGAACTAAAAACCTAAAACACAGCCCAGCGCACTTAAAAATACATAAGGAGCAGAATGATGGGTGAACGAGGAATAGAGGGGATAATATCCAGCCACTTGCTGGGGGAGCAGCCAGGGGCTCTTGGCCCTGTGGCCATCCACCTAACACATTATGATTCCACAAACAGAGATTGTTGGACAAATGACCGGTTTAAAGATCTGATCCAAAATGTTTCAACACGGCTTAATGGACCATTAGTGACTATGCCTCAGCAATTCAGTGCAAGAACAAAGATGTTTAACACAGCCTCTAAATACAAAGGACACAAACAGCAGTTCACACAAGAAGAGCTATAGATCGCCAAACGAAAAAGGGTGCAACCTCTCTCGTGATCAAAGGAACACAAACTAAACTAAGAATCGACTTTAGGGGATCTAGCAAATAGGCCACATTTTAAAAAATGTTTGTGTCTTTTAAAGGAATACTCAGGATTGGAAAGGATGTCAGCAGATGGCCAGTATGACAGATTGAAAGTTGGGCCAGCATTTTGGGGCAGATAAGTTGGTAGTATGGATCAGAGTATCTGTATCTTTGAA
Source organism: Bison bison bison (assembly GCF_000754665.1). Lineage (NCBI taxonomy): Eukaryota > Metazoa > Chordata > Mammalia > Artiodactyla > Bovidae > Bison > Bison bison. The sequence continues at coordinate 1,986,407 of NW_011494775.1, read as the reverse complement.
TCTGTGTTTTTACTATAACCATTTATCTTATCAAAGATGGGTACAAAAACTTATGTATAAAAATGCTTATTTAGAATAACAACAAAAAAAATTGGAGCCAACAGCTTAAACCAAGGAACTGATTAAATACATCATATAACAGAATGCTATGCAGTCATCAAAAACCAGTTTCTCAAAAGGTTGATTTGGGAAATGTTTGCAACATCTCAAAGTGAAAAAAGCAGGTTTCAAAGCAATGCTTAGAAAACCACTTGAGTTTTATTAGCAAAAATCTACATTTTCTATATTTTTCCTCTGTATTTTCTCTTCTCTATGCTCAAATGTATACTTTAAAAATAAAATTTATTGTTTTATTTTGAAAATAGTAGGTCTCACAAATCCAATCAACAATAACCTTTGACACTTAGGAGGGACTTCATCCTATCTCCTCACTCTTTGTTTATTCCTGACAGTAGCCCTGATTGGGAAAGAGATGAAATGACTTGTCCATACTAACTACTAACTAAACACCAGAGCTGGCTTCACACTCATCTCACTTACATCGAGAGTATAATTCTTTTCATTACACTAGAGATAAATTTACCCTTGTGGGTGCTCAGTTCTGTCCGACTCTTGGCAATCATATGGACTGCAGCCTGCTAGGCTCCTCTGTCCATGGGATTATGCTGGCAAGAACACTGGAGTAGTTTGCCATTTCCTCCTCCAGGGGACCTTCCCAACCCAAGGATGGAACCTGCATCTCCTGCACTCCTTCACTGGCAGGCAGATTCTTTTCCACTTGAGCCACCTGGGGAGCCCAATAGGTACACATTTCCAAAATTCATCAGATCTCATGGTGAACTGCTCAGAGTTCACATAACCCAACTGCTTTTGAAAATGGCAAATGTAATTATGCCATGTGCTGAGATGTAAATATTCCCCAATGAGAGACCCCAGTAGCTAGCATATGTTTTAAATTCAAATTCTTCCAAAAGAAATTCTTTAAGTTATAATATGTACAGTAATGAAGAGTTTTGTTTTGTAAGCATTTCCCCAGAATCATGAAAGTACATTCTTCTTTGTAAATTATACATGGCATAATTACAACAAGACGGGCCATGCTTTGGGTCTCATTTCAAAGTGATTCCATTTTAAAGCATTCCCTTTAATAAACACAAAACACCAGCCTCCACTATGAAACTATTTGGAATTATCGAACTAAATTTTTAAAGGGTAGATACTAACTGTAGGATTAATAACCAGTTTTCAAAGCCTTACTTTATTCTATAAAAACTCTTTTTATCATAATCATAAGATCAGGAATTAAGAGAGTTGTAAAAATGGCAGTGGCAAGAACAGTTAACAACTATAGAGTATGCAGTCCTAGCTTGTGGATGAACCATCAAAGAGGAGTTTAGAATATATCAATATATATCATTTCTCCAGAGAAGAAATGATTTCTCTAGCTTTTTCTACAACTGTCCATCTTCTCGCATACATGAAACATTTCGGGATGGCCTGATACATAATAAGAGCTCCATAAATGTTTGCTGGCTAGCTGTGAACGCCAGTGAGAAAGACCCCCTCCCCTCACCCCTACTCTTATCACAGATTAGATATCCCTGTAGGCTAGGGAGGCTTTTTGGATTGAGAAGGGAAGTGGGTATTTCAAGACTTGGGAACAAGATACATGAGAGTGAAACCAAGTTCAGAGGAAAATGAGTAAATGAGTTTGATTATACCAAAAGGGAGGGACAGATTTTCCTCCAAGCAGTGATTTTAAAAGACTGATCTGGAGGTGGGGTACAGCAGGGTGGAAAGGAAAAGAGAAGATGAAGGACCCCCTGTGAGCAGATGCCGCAGTGCAGGAGGTAGATGAGGACCAAGGTGAGGTCACTGGGAAAAGGTGCAAGAGATATCAAATAAATAGAAAACGTGAACCAGCCAATGTGAAGATAGTACAGGTGAGAAAAACAAGGAAGCAGAGATGGGCTCAATTTGTGGAGAACCCTGGCAATCCACTAAGGAGAGGAAGGAGAGTTTTCAGAAGGAAGAAGGTGGTCACCATCCCCAGAGGAGCCATGGAGGAGGAAGACAGGAAGCCAGGATTCAGCATCAGGACTGCTGCTGTGGACCTGAGGACCAAAAGGCAGGGTTCAGAAGGGGTGAGTGGTGAGACAAGGGATGCAGTAAGTATACTCTACAGAATGGACTAAGAAGCTGGAGAGTTTTCAAGACTGGGGAGACCCTGTTGGGGACATAAGATGGAAGAACAAGCAGAGAGGGAGGGGTATCAGGGATGAAGGAAGAATGGATGGGCACCCGAGGGCTGAGAACCAAAGAGCTCAGCTCTCACAACCTCAGGAGGAAGTCCACCTGGTAAAGGGACAGGACAGGCAGAAAGGCAAGCCTGGGCTGCTGGAAAAGGAAAGGAAGTGCCTTTCCCTCACTGCTTCTCCTGCAGATCGAATCTGCTCTTCCTTTATTCTAGGAACTGCAAGAGCCCCTCAGATGCAGGAAGGTGCCTCCCCACTAGCAGCTCAGTTGACACTTCTCCCTGGGCCTTGTGGCTGAGTACTAATCCCTCCAGCCTCAGGCTGAATGCCCTTTCCTTCCTTCCTTCCTGCCTCCCTCCCTTCCTTCTGATGGAGGCCTCCTCCTCTGAGCACACCCAGCAGAGCTGGCTCTGCCCTCCTCTTCATCAGGCACTGGGCACCTGTCCCTGGGCACTTCCCTTACAGGCTCACCACCTCCTAACCAGTGATGTGTTCTCTGGTCATATCACAACTGTCTTCCCTCATGTTAGATTGAAACATTAGACTGTAAGCTCCATGAGGGCAGGGACCTGTTCTTTTAATTTACTGTTATATCCTAGACCCCAGCACAGTAGCTGGCCCTGAGTGAACACTCAGGAAGCCCCTTCAGGTAAACAAGTGAGTGAGTTAGACTCTACCTCATACTCTCGCACACATGGGGTGGACCGTCTCGGGCACCAGTGGTTCCCAGGACCTGGCCCCCAGGAGGTCTTCCCTAAGAGCCTGCCTGCTGATGAGCTGCCTGCCTGGCTGGAGATGGTGGTAACCTCCCCCCATACCCCCACAGGGCCTCAGTTCCCTGTTGGGTATCAGGACAGCTGGAGACCCCAAGCTCTCAGACCCTTTGATGATAAGGGATCTGTGAGAACAGTTCTTCTGCAGGCTCAGTACCTTCTCCTAAGGGCCAGATCCCATTATGGGCACAGGGAGATGGAGGAGAGTGAGAGAGCTCTTGTCCTTAGGGCCTCTGGGCCTCTGGAGGGAGACAGAAACAGGCTGAAGAATAAAGCGAGGGTAAGTACAGCACCGACACCGAGGGGGGACTGCTCCCACTTACGGAGAACTTAGCAGGTGCCAACTTCACTGGAAATGCTTCACAACAACGGCTTCGTGTAACTCTCACAGTGCCCCTAAGTGAGTCCAGAGGTGGGGGTCTCCAAGTGGGCTGTAACCCCCACCAGCAGCTGTTATAACAATGGTGATGGCAGATGGCATGGTTGAGCATTTACTAGGGTCCGGGCCCATATAAAGCCTCTTATAGGCAGCACCTCATGGCTGTCACAGTCTCATGAGCTACGTATGAGAGTACATGAGCTCTCATCACATACATTTCACAGTTGAGACACCTGAAGCTGTCTCAGAGAGGTTACAAGATTTGTCCAGGCTCAAAGCTTGGATGTAACAGAACTGGGATGAAACTAGGTGAGCTCCAGAGTGAACTACGAGGCTGCAGGTAAGGAAGCATGTAGCCACGGGTAGAACCACGAGGTGATGATAGATCATCGCTAGTTGAGAAAGGGCACGGCAGAGCTGGCATAGGCGATGGGCATGGGTGATGGGCAGCTTTCTCTTTCAACTTGAGGAAAGTCAGGCAGCACAAAAGGCTAAGTTCAAGTGGCCCAGAGGGGTCCAGGTGCAGGTCCGCCCAGCCTCCTCGGTGAGAGGACGCAGCTGCAGTCAGCTGGCCAGCACCAGTGGCCCGGACTTCTTTTTCTATGAGTCAGACCACAGGCAGCTCCGCAGACCCTGGGCCTAGAGTGGAGAGGACTGCACATGTAATCCAAGCCAGATTCATGCTATTCCTGCATGTATCTGTGTCACAGCTTCTTTTTTTTCTCTCCCTGTGCCCAGGGAAGGAGAGGGAGATGGTGAGGAGACCAACAGCACCACTGCATGAGGACTGGAGCCAGCTACCTGCAGGCCAGCTCCCCCAGACAGGGTGCTGTGAGCTGGAATCAGAGAAGACCTGGGGAAGACACAAGATCTTCACGCCATCCAGAAAGCCACTTCCGATTAGAGACTCTTGTATACAAGGCACAGTGGCAGATACGTCTCTGCAAGGTGGTTGCTTTTCCAGAAGAAATGGGCAGATGGAGAGAAGGATGGCCAACCTGGAACAGGGCAAGTGTAGGTAGGAAGGGACGAATGAATAGCCATGACCAGAGAGAATGCTCTCCTGGGCCTCTGCCCTCCCAAGCCTTTGGCCACAGTCCAACGTGGCTGGCCTGGCCTGTTCACCACAGCCTAGCGGTGGGGCATCCAGCACCTATGACTGGTTGGGAGGAAAGCCCAGTCCTCAGGTCACTGTGTACCCTTGCCCTCCCTTGTCACATGAATGAATTTCAGCCAAGCCTTGCTGGTGAAAGCAGCTCTTTTGCCCATTTCGTTTGCCCACTTATTTTTAATCCTCTCTAACATTGAAAGAAGCTATTAATAAATACAGGGATGAGATTACCAGGCAATTTAACCTGACTTCTGACTTATGCTCTCCTGAACGCACATCATGCCTGCCTTGCCTAGCCTGTTGATTCTTTTCCTAGATTAAAAGAAGTAAATATGAAGAAATAAAGAATGACTAGCTCCCTACTCCCATCAGCCTCCTTAGCAATTCTGTGGGCAGATCACGTGGGCAAGACCACACTGAAGAGTCAGCCAGTCTGCACGCGAGTGGAAGACGAGGCAGAGTCCAACCTCCTGCTTCAATGAGTCACTGTCGTGCTCAGTTACTCAGTCATGTCTGACTCTTTGCAACGCCACGAACTGTAGACCGCCAGGCTCCTCTGTCCATGGGATTCTCCAGGCAAGAATACTGGAGTGGGTTGCCATGCCTTCCTCCAGGGGATCTTCCAGACCCATGGATTGAACCCATGTGTCTTGTATCTCCTGCACTGGCAGGTGGGTTCTTTGCTGCTACCACAACCTGGGAAGGCCAATGACTCACTGACTTTCCCTTTTCCCTTTATGAACTATCATGGCTGGGACATGAGTCTATCAGAAGATTGCCAGCTTTTCTGATTAAAGTAACTTTCCATTCTATTGACACTTGCCTTTTGATTACTGACTTTTGAGTGGCAAGCAGCTGAACCTGGGTTTGGTAACACTGAGACCATGCCTAACTCAAGCTAGAACATTAGGGTGGGTGGGTCATGGGTCTGAAGCACCTCACCTTCAGTGCCTGGTTGACCACCCAATTCACTTTCTCTCTTTGGCTAAGCTCTACAAGGGTGGTAAGGAACACTTAGAAAGGAAAGACCAACTGCTAAGGTGGGAGCAGGGCTGCATTTTCTCTCTGTTTCGATGCCCTCAGTGCGTCATGAGAAATAGAATATTTCCTGCCATACCTGTAAACAAAGGAGATCACAGTCCTTAGCAACTGCAGCCACCACAGATGGTGAGCTGGGGAGCCCTGAGGGAACTCAAGAAGGAAAGAATACCTGCCATCTAGCAGCCATCAGACTGCAGATACCCCCTATGATGAGCCCTGAAGCAACTCAGCGTGAGAAAATACAAAGTACTGGCCCCAATAGCTGAGTGCACATCAAAGGAATGATTTTAGTGAGCTCAGACTCTAGCATGTTCCCATACATATAAAAGCACTAAATTCCTAAACTTGAGGTATCTGGTTTTCTTTAATTAACAATAATCTTTGATGTTCAGACTATCTGCCCTTTGTTGCAAAACTTACATATTACCTGGCCCCTCTCCTTGCCTTCTTGGAGCAGTTCTCTCAGAGTCACTTGAGATGCTGTCTCCCGGGCTTGAAGTCCTAAAAACTCCCACCAAATAAAACAGAACTCTCAACTTTTCTATTGTGAATATTTTTAAAATCCACAGTTAGATGCTGCTCTGTACTGGGAATTAACTAGGGAACAAGACGGATGTGGGGTTTGCTCCATAAAGCCCTCCACTAAGGAACAGAACCCAGAGCCAGGCAAAAAGGAGGGCACCATGAGAATGAACCTGATGGTGGTGAGAGAGAAAGCTGGGCCAACATAAGTCCTGTGCCCTGGCAGCAGCAAAAGGCCGAGCAATACTCTGGAGCAGAGGCTGAGGAATAGTCTATCCATTTTTCTGAAGGGAAGGGACCTATCTAGACCTGCTGGGCCCTACATTTTTTGCTGTTGTTGTTCAATCAGTCGTGTCCAACTCTTTGTGACCCCACAGACTGCAACAGAGCAGGCTTCCCTATCCTTCACTATCTCCCAGAGATTGCTCAAACTCATGACCATTGAGTCAGTGTTGCCATCTAACTGTTAGGTAGTTAGAATAGGAAAAAGGAGTCCAAAATAGTGGTGGCTAAAAGACAAAGAGAGGAAAAAGCCCGCAAATATAGAATAAAGGAAGGTCTGAGGACCAGAGTGAGAATCTCAGATAAAAGAAACAGCCCTCCTGGCTAGCCCAATTTACACAGGGCAGGCTCAGGGGGAGGGGAAAAAAACATATAAAAAGAGGAGCCAAAATTGAGCTTATCTCTTCTCCTCTCTTCTTTTGGGTCGGCTTACCCTCATGCCTTGAGGATGTACTTTCCTTTGCTTGCCAAATAAAACTGAGCTAAAATCGAGCTGTAACACTAGTCCACAGTTTAAACTGAGCTTTGATCGAGCTGTAACAATGATCTATCCATTGCTTCAAATTTTTGCTGCAGCGAGACAGAAACGAGGAAATTACACACTCCCCTGACACAACCATCTCAAATCTGTCACTCCCTTCTCCTCCTGCCCTCAATCTTTCCTACCATTAGGGTCTTTTCCAATGAATCAGCTCTTCACATCAGGTGGCCAAAGTATCAGAGCTTCAGCTTCAGTATCAGTCCTTCCAATGAATATTCAGGGTTGATTTCCTTTAGGATTGACTGGCTTGATCTCCTTACAGTCCTAGGGACTCTCAAAGAGTCTTCTCCAGCACCACAGTTTCAAAGCATCAATTCTTTGTCTCAGCCCTCTTTATAGTCCAACTCTCATATCTGTACATGACTACCAGAAAAACCATAGCTTTGACTATATGGACCTTTATTTTCTATCAATTCTTATCTGCCAAGCAGCCTAAGTAGGGGCTGATCACACAATTGCAGGTTTCTGCTTTCCATGTCCTGACCAATGTCTTTTGCCCAACTTAGGAGTTCTGGAGAAATGGAGAGAAGAGTAGTCAACAAAGACTTCCTCCTTTCCCATCCAGGAAGCCCCTTCAGACTCTCCCCTGCCCCTCCTTCCCCCAGGCTCCTTCTCTGTGCTCCCCCAGCCTCTCTTCCACCAGGACACATATGACACAACTATCATGACTGATCTGTCTGTCTCCCTCTAACAGGGAGCTCTCTGAGGGCTGCGGTAGTGTGTCCAGCTACCAGCACAGAGCTCAGAAGAGGTACTGCAGTGAATGAATGAATACTGCCATTCCTTCTCATCTCCCAAGCAGGTGGATGCACTTTGCAGCTCAAAGAGCCCAGGCCACTCGGAACAAGGAAAGAATAGGGTAGGAATGAAGCCCTTCAGCCTCAGCAGCTTTTCCTGCTCCAGGCATTCCGGCTGCCCTAAGCACTGCCCCAGGCTAAGTCTCCAGGGAATCTGCTTCATAAACACTTACTTAGCAAGACATTTAAAACGCTATTGATTTCTCTCCTCCAAAGCAGAGGTGAGACAGTGATAGACACGGTGAGCAGTTAGCAACAATGAGTCCCCTCCACCCCCTAAGCAGAAGTTATTTCCCTTTCAGATTACCAGCCTGGCAGCCCTGGGAGAGATGCAACACACTAATGGAAGCAGCCGCTAGAACCAGCAGGTGCTCTGGCTCCGATAGCGGCAATTAGAGGCTTAAGCTCCCTTTTCTATGAGACAATGAAAAATAAAGCTGATTTCAGACAGTATACTTGCTTGCAAGGCATCTTTCCCTCCTATTAAGGAAAAAAGACAGGAGGCCACACCTCTCTGGGATCCAGGATCAATGTCAGGCCACCATGGACAACACTTTTAAACCCATCCTAGGTGTTGGACAGGTAACTCCATGGGACCCAGTAGCAGGGACATGAAGGTGCATAAAAACAGAGCCCTTGCCCTGCCGTGGCCAACCTACATTGAACAGAGCACCTGTACATCATGTTGGTCAGACAATGCCACACTAGAATAACAGCCTCATGGCAGCAAATCTTCCTCTGCTACAGACTGAATGCATGTGTCCCCCCAAATTCATTAAAGCTCTGACCCTAAATATGATGATGACATTAGAAGGTGGGGCTTTCGAAAGGTCATGAAGTTTAGAAAATGTCACAAGTGTGGAGCCTCCCCAATGGAATTAGCTCCCCTATAAGAAGAGGAAGGAGAAGGCAATGGCACCCCACTCCAGTACTCTTGCCTGGAAAATCCCATGGACAGAGGAGCCTGGTAGGCTGCAGTCCATGGGGTCGCTAGGAGTTGGACATGACTTAGCGACTTCACTTTCACTTTTCACTTTCATGCACTGGAGAAGGAAATGGCAACCCACTCTAGTGTTCTTGCCTGGAGAATCCCAGGGATGGGGAGCCTGGTGGCTTGCCATTTATGGGGTCGCACAGAGTTGGACACAACTGAAGTGACTTAGCATAAGAAAAGGCCACAACCCCAACTCTCTCCACCATGATGTGAATAGACACAGAGAAGGTGGCAGTCTGTAAGCCAGGAAGAAGGCCCTCACCAGTAATAGAATCCACTGTTCCCTGGGTCACAGACTCCCAGCCTCCAGAACTATGAGAAATAAATGCTGTTCAAGCCACGCTATTGGCGGTATTTTGTCACAGCAGACCTGAACTAAGACAGGGTCCCAGAACTTTGCACAATGCCTGTCTCATAGCAGGTGCACCATCAACATGCTTTGAATTAATTTCTACATGAGTTAGGGTAATGGTAGCTACTGCCACAGATAATCTGCAACATCTAAGTGGTTTAATGTAAAAAGTATATAACCATTCACTGTCCCCTCCAATGAAGACAAGGGAGTTGCAAGACCATCAAAAATATAATCTTGGCCTCATTCACAGATATCTCTAAGGTGGGCTCTGCCCCTTAAACTCATAGTCTCCTGATATATAAATATGCATTGGCAATAATAAACACAGAATGCAGCTTCAGAAACCTCAGTCAACTTACACCCAGTATTTGAGGGCCAAGGCACAGTGGAGAAGGGAGAGGTAAACCAGAGGTGCAGGCCTCAGTCATGGATGGAGTACTGCCAGGGGCTGCATTTACATATTTTAATGAGCACGTGGATGGGGGTTCGTGGAAGAAGCAACATCAGATTTGTCACAGAATAGAAAGATGCCGCTGGGAACGAGGCACTAGGGACCAGCTGAGATGTGTGCTCTCGCCTGAGGGGGGAGCCATCTCTCTGGTGGGCCTGTCATTTGGGGAACGCTATGCAGAAGCCCTCAGGAGTGGTTTGAAGGGGAAAAAAAGCACTGAGTTAATTCCTTTCTGCTTCTGACGTGGAGAGGGCAAGACAGTTGAAGCAGCTATTCTAAATCCATGCATCTGGTCACCAAACTCTGGGACTCGTGAATGACCTCACTGGATCCCAAACTGCTCTGTCTCGGGGAAAATCTGTACCTCCATGTCCCCAGGAACCTCCCAGGATACAGGATGCTCGTATCAGGCAGGGAAGGAGCAGGTGAGTGACAACACCCAGAAGTGGGGCCGGGAAGAGGGAACAATCACAACACACAGGATCTACATCTTTCCTTTTCCTCCCAAAGAAATATTTTCAATGCCAAGGTTTCAACTGCCTGTGTGGTTTGGAAGTGAAGAAAGAGGGGGTGGAATTGGGATGATTCAGGAGGAAGATAAGGGAAGAAAGCAGGAAAGAAGAAAGGGAGTACCTATTTAGTGCCAAAACAAAAGAATGCTGAGAAGCTTTGCAGTGGCTTTGATTTGCTTCTCTGTCCTCTCTGGGTCTCCTGAACTTTTCAGGGCAACAGTAATTTTCCAAGAAAGATTGACAGTGATATAAACCAAGGTAAGACCTTGTGGTCCAGGACTGTCTGTAAACAAATGAGCGCCATTTCTTTGGTATTCTGAGCAATTAATAACCACCCATGCATGTGTGCTAAGTTGCTTCAGCCATGTCTGACTCTTTGCAACTCTGTGGACTGTGGCCTACCAGGCTCCTCTGTCCATGGGATTCTCCAGGCAAGGATACTGGAGTGGGTTGCCATCCCCTCCTCCAGGGGATCTTCCTGACCCAGGGATCAAACCCACATCTCCTACATCTCCTGCACTGGCAGGCAGGTTCTTTACCACTAGCGCCACCGGGGAAGCCCTAATAAGCACATAACGCAATGCTTATTTTTATACTTGTCATTGAACTTTAATACACGTAGGAACTTTCACCACTATAAGGTATGAGTGCTCTGAGAGCAGAAACTGATGCTGTCTACATTTGTCTGTATTCCTGCATACAGCAGGGATCAAGAAGGGCTTTACAATTTTGATTTAACACAATGGCACCCCATTCCAGTACTCTTGCCTAGAAAATCCCATGGACAGAGGAGCCTGGAAGGCTGCAGTCCATGGGGTCGCTGAGGGTCGGACACAACTGAGCGACTTAACTTTCACTTTTCACTTTCACGCATTGGAGAAGGAAATGGCAACCCACTCCAGTGTTCTTGCCTGGAGAATCCCAGGGGCGGGGGAGCCTGGTGGGCTGCCATCTATGGGGTCGCACAGAGTTGGACACGACTGAAGCGACTTAGCAGCTTAGCAGCAGCTGATGACACAGACTAGAAAGGTTGCTGTTCAACGAACCCTCCTATTACCAGTTGTAATGTAGCTGATGATGGTGACGATAACAGTGATACTAATAATGGTGTTTACTGTGTGGTGATCTTACCAGGCCTCTTTCCAAGCACTTTACATTGATGATTCCATTTACAACTCAAAACAACTCCATGAGGCCATAGCATTATCTGTATCAACATTCTTCCAATGAAGACATGAATTCAAATGGGTTAAAGTATTTGCCGAAAAGTCATCCAAAGAGTAGATTTCTAGACTAACACAGATCTGTCTGAATCCAGAAGCAAACTTTCTCCCAACTCTGCTTTTCTGCCTGTCATGCCATGGTTTTTACAACAGGGACATTCCGTTCACATCAGGAGCCCTAGGCATAAAAAAAAGGATACTCAAGGCATGTGCAGACAAAGCAAACTTGAGTTTCAAGATTCAAACGTGAATCTTGATCCTGGGGGGACTTCAGTGTCCAGGTCCATGATGGCCTGATAGATGCTTGAATTTCAGTTAGTACTTTTCTGCAATGTCACCCCAGCCTGCATGCTATCCTGCAGAAGACCTGAGTTGGAAGATGCAGTTCAGATCATAAATTCTCATCCACTGTCCTGATACCCCCACAAATGCAGGGCATCCTTGCACGAGGGCCCTTCAGCCCATGAGCAGGGCCCATAGATTCAGCAAGCATGTATTTTTTAACTATGGCCCAGAGGAAGGCACAGCCCAGGTATCAGGGCCTGAGCAGGATTTAGGCCATCCACTCGCTGCTGCTAGAAGCTACTACTGATGACACAGGGCAGGTCCTGCAGGAGAAGAACAGAGCACTCAAAGGGAACTCTGGCTCCTGTCCCCCCCACCTCTCACCCTCAAAGGGAACCCACGCACCCAGGACAAGGCTGCACAGTCACAGGTGTTCAGGTGACTGGCTGGTCACCTGAACAACAGCCTCCTTCCCATGCCAGGCTTCCTCAGATTACGGTTGGACCAAATGCCCCCAACAAGGAACCCATTCACTGCAAAAAGGTTTGAAAAGTAATAACTCAAGCTGCTGGCTTGGGTCAACCAAGGCTGCCTTCCAGGAGAGCTTCTCTACAGGTTAATGTGGAGCTGTCATGCACAGCTAGACTTCCACTCGAGGCTTCTGTCGTTCCCTGTGTACTCGTGTCCCTGCTGTAGCTCTGTCCGGCAGCTGTCCAGTGCCTGCTGGCCGTGGTACCAGCAGAGACTGGGCTCAGAGCCTGGAGCAAAAGGCTGATTGGCTTCCTGCTGAAGTGGGCCCGCCCCACAATCCAAAGAGGCGGGAAGGAGGGTGTTAACAGCAGGCTAGCACTTCATGAAGGCTTGGACAACTGTTATAATGCATCCTGATGAGCTCCATCTGCTGCCAATCTACACTGGGCATATGTCTCCTCGCCCCAGCACTGCATTTTGGCTGGAAAATTCATCACCAAGTATGTATCTGCCTTACAGAGAGGAGACAAGCACTGGAGACAGTCTTTAAGCATATCTGGGAGCAAAGGAAGGTAGGTGGGACAAAACATTCTGCAAAGATAGATCCACAAAATGCATAAAGGATTCACCTTCCTGAAACATTCACCAACACCCAAGCTTCCAGACAACGCCAGAGCAGAAAAGTGACCCACACGAGTCACTTTTACACTGCCTGCAGCCTTAGCTGAAACTATTTCATGAACTGCTTTTCTCGTTTCTGTTCGGTGTGGTCCCTGCTCTCATTCTCATTCAGTTCTGAATGTTTATCTCAAATCTCTGTTTTCTGGTTAAGAATAATCATTTCACAAACCACTTCATGTTAATAATCTTCACTAGGAATCAGTTTTCTTTGGGGAACTATGAGTGTTTATCACCTCACGAGAGATGCTGAGACATAAGAGCCCACTGAGATGGCCATGCTTGACCATCTACTGAACTCAGGCACTGGCCGATGGAGCTGTCCCCACACTGTGCTACCAGGCAATCAGCAACTGGTGAATGAGCACCTACTATGTGCTTGGAGAGCACTGGATTACCCAGACAGAGTACATGTGTCAGGCAAGAAGGCTGAGAACCAAATATACTTCCTTTTCAAAAAATATTTTGTATTACAAAATATAAAAAGAATTTTGTAATACTGAAGAAAGAAAACAAAGCAAGAGTGCTTATACCACCGGATTTCAAGACTTACTACAAAACTGTACCCTTATGTACAGTATGGTAATGGTAAAAAAAAAAAAAAAAAGAAGAAGAAAAAAAATGATCAATGGTACAGAATAGAGGGCTGAGATGTAGACCCACACAAATAGAGTCAACTGATTTTTGAAAAAGGAGCAAAATCAATGAATTCCATTCAATGGAGAAAGAATAGTCTTTTCAATAAACAGTACTTGAGCAATTAGATGTCCAGATGCAAAACAATGAGCCTAGACAGAGACCTTACACTTTACACAAAAATTAACTCAAAATGAATGATAAGCTTAAATGTAAATTGGAAAACTATAAAACTGCTAGAAGAAAACACAGGAGAACATCTATGTGACCTTGGGCTTGGTGATAGTTTTAGACATGACACCAAAAGCCCAATTCATGAAAAAAAAAACAGATTAAGTTGGATTTTTTAAAATAAAAAACTTCTGCCCTGTGAATGACACTATTAAGAGAAATAATACACATGACAGAGCCCAGGAGAAAAGATTTGTAAATGCGTATGTGACAAAGGACTTGCATCCAAAATGAACTCCTCTTACAACTGACCACCCACCCAATTAAAATATACAAAAGGTCAGAACAGACAACTCATCAAATAAGATGGAAAATAATCGTATGAAAAGATTCTCAACATGAGTTGTCATTAGGGAAACGCATATTAAAACAACAATGGCATACCACCATCACACCTATTAGAATGTCGGGGGAAAAAAATAAATACCAATTGCTGGCAAGGATGTGAATCAATAGAAACTCTCACTATGGCTGTAGGAATAAAATGGTGTAGCTGTTTCACTTTGGAAGACAGTTTGGCAATTTTTAAAAAACTGAACATCTTACCACATAATTTAGCATTAGCATTCCTGGGTATTTACCCAACTGATTTGAAAACTTGTGGCAACACACACACGCAAAAAAAAAAAAAAAACAAAAAAACTGCAGTCAAACATTTTTATCAGCTTCATTCATAATTGCACCAACTGGAAGCAATCAAGATGTCCTTTAATAGGTAAATGTATGAACAAATTATGAAACATCTATACAATGGAATGCTATTCAATGTTAAAAAATAAATGAAATATCAAGCTACACCAAAACACGGATGAATCTTAAATGAATTGCTAAGTGAAAAAAGTACAAAAAGCTATCTACTGTCCAGTTCCACTTATAGGACATTTGAGAAAAGGCAAAACTGTCGAGCTCATAAATGGATCAGTGGTTCCCAGGGATTCTAGGTGGGACAGTAGCAGTGGTTGAAACAGAGAAGCGAAGCAAGTTTTAAACTATTCTTTATGATACTACAACAAAAGAGTGGCTATATGACTGTGTGAATTTACCAAAAGAACATCATAGCACAAAGACTGAACCTTAATGTATGCAAATTAAAATAATCATTTAGGAGGTTAGGAGCTCCCCGGATGAAAAGTAGAGTGTGACAAAAGAATCTAAGTGTATTACAGAGGTGCTGACCTGAGTAGCTTTGGCAATGAGCAGAGCCTTTAAGACTAAAAGCCAAAGGACTACACATAAACACTGTGCTCTTGCTGATAAAGTCATTATCCAGGAGGTAGGGATCAGTAATTTGATACCATTATCTGTATACACATGCCATAATTGCAGAATTAAGTAAATGGATGGTGAATGCTGGGAGTTTCTCACTGCTGGAGTGGGAGATTATAGACAAGCAAGAGAGAAAGCTATAATGATCTGTGTGGTGATGGATTAGAGCTAGAGACATCAGTATGAACTCATACTTAGCTTAATAGAGATGCAGATGAATACACACAGAAGAATTTACAAATGTGTATGTATACACAGACTTCCTTATTCTGTCAGCTGAGAGGGCAGAGAAGTGACATTGCAATAGTAATGCTCAGATATCCAGATCTTGGTTTCGTGTGTGTGTGTGTGAGTCGCTCTGTCATGTCTGACTATTTGCAATCCCATGGATCATAACCGCCAGGAAGGAGGAAGAGGACCACAGAGATAAGTCCATGTTCATCTCATCATACCAAGGCTAAACTCACAAACTCACTCCTCTGTCTGTGGAATTCTCCAGGCAAGGATACTGGCGTGGGTAGCCGGCCGTTTCCTTCTCCAGGTGATCTGCCTGACCCAGGGATCAAACCCAGGTCTCGTGCACTGTAGGCAGATTCTCTCCTGTTTGAGCCACCAGGGAAGCCAGTGCTGTTCTCTAATAAAACTAAGCAGAGTTGCCTGGAGAGACAGTTGATTTTATGGCTGGGATAAGGAATCTACAAGTTGAGTCTAGAGCACTGTGTAGTGCCAGAAAGTAAAGAAGTACTCAAAAGTAAACAAATAAAGTAAACCACAATGGGAGTATTTCAAAGGGACACAGGAGCCTCCAAAAAGAGCTCCCAGTGTCCAAAGCTGGAACAACGTGAACAACAGAACCTTAGCATTGGATTAACCTAATAGTTAGTATTAGATGATAACCTCAGGTATAAAATAAATGTCTGCTGCTGCTGCTAAGTCGCTTCAGTCGTGTCCGACTCTGTGCGACCCCATAGATGGCAGCCCACCAGGCTCCGCCGTCCCTGGGATTCTCCAGGCAAGAACACTGGAGTGGGTTGCCATTTCTTCTCCAATGCATGAAATAAATGTCTGTGAACCCATAAACTCACATTTGATTGATCAAATGAATGAATACATTAAATAAATAATTAAATCAGGAAGAAGAAACAAATCTGTCGGTGCAGAAGAATTCTAAATAATTTATGTAGACACTGTCCTCAAGGAAATAGAGCATTAATTCCCCACTTCTTAAGTGTAGATTGTGCATGGGGACCTCCACTTAAAGGGTACATTATGAAAAGAGGGAAAAAGAGTAACATTACTGTGGAGAAACCTGACAAACACCACCACAGTCAGATCAAGGTTCACATTCACAGTGATAAGTCAAGTTGATTGTATGTACCTTTGATAGGATGAGATGAACATGGACTTATCTCTATGGTCCTTCTCCTAAAAACCCATCTACCCAGGCTAATCATTAGAAAAGCATCTAACAAATCCCAACGGAGGGACATTCTAGAAAATAAGTGACCTGTACATCTCAAAACTGTCAAGGTCATCAAAAATAAGAAGAAAATAAGAAACTGTCACAGCCAAGAGGAGCCTTAGCAGATATAACAACTAAATGCAATATAGTGTCCGGGGTGGATTCCTGGAACAGAAACTGGAAATCCAGTTAAAACTAAGTAAATTTGAATAAAATGCAGATTTTAATTGAAAATAATGTATCAATATTGGTTCACTAATTTTGACAAATTCAATGTAAGATGTAAGGGAAAAATGGCTGTGGGGCGTCTGGGAACTCTCTGTACCATTTCTGCAATATTTCTGTAAATCTAAAAGTTTCTTAAAATTGAAAGTTTATGTGGGGACTTCCCTGGCAGTCCAGTGGTTAAGACTGCCTTTCAATGCAGGGGGTGTGGGTTTGATCCCTGATCAAGGAGCTAAGACCCCACATGTCTTGAGGCCAAAAAACCAAAATATAAAACAGAAGCACTATTGTAACAAATTCAATAAAAACTTTAAAAAGTGGTCCATGTCAAAAAAAATAAAAATTTTAGGTAAAAAACATTAACACTGAATTCATGATTTGCAGAAATGGAATTTTGTTGGATACCAATTGCTGAAAAGAAGTGGTACGTGGTGCTATAAACATGAAAAATGACCAAGGATTGATGAAGCCAAGGAAACAGAGAGGGCCGTCTGCCATAGATGCCTGAGGACACCAGCCACAGAGCCCAGGCCTTCACAAGCCCTGGTTCACACTGGTGCCTCAGCAGAATTTAAAAACGCCATACCATGGACATCTTAGTAAACAAATATCTTATGTACTCCATTCTGGAATGTTTATCCAGGTCATGCTACGTGTGTGCTAAGTCACTTCAGTTGTGTCCGACTCTTTGCAACCCTATGGACTACAGCCCACAAAGCTCTTCTGTCCATGGAATTTCCAGGCAAGAATACTGGAGTGGGTTTCCATGCCCTTCTCCAGGGGATCTTCCTGACCCTGGGATCAAACCCAGGTCTCTTGCATTTCCTGCGTTGGCAGGCAGGTTCTTTACAACTAGCACCACCTGGGAATCCCACTGAGTCCTAAAAGAGAAGTGTAACGTACATACAGGCAATAGAGTGAGATACTTAAAAGCTCAGGCCTAGAAGTCAGACTCATCTGGGTTCAAATCCTGGCTCTACCATTTGCTAGATGTGTGACCTTGAGCATTTGAAATTAATAAGGTCTATTTTCTCAGCTTTAAATGGAAATAACAGTACCTCCCATCACTGGGCTTTCGGGATAACTATATGAAAACATACGCATGACACAGTGTTTAGCAATAGTGAGAAATCCCCAAATGGCAGCAATTTCTTAAAATTTACACTGGAGAGGAAGACAAAATGCCCATTATCTGTAGATGACATAGTCTTCTCTAGAAGATCCAAAACGATAAAATAAAAAGCTGTGAGAATCAAGATTTTCTGTTTGAAAGAAAGAATCATTTTAACAGAAACAAAAAAACAAGTCTCATTCACAAAAAGCAATGACAAACATCAGCTCTCTAGTCATAGGTGTAATGAGGGATGCAGGAGCCCATCTGAAAGGAAACTGTAGACACTTCCTGAGAAACTGGGAAGAGCTGTGCCACACTTCCAGATGGAGCAACTTAAGTGTAAAGTTATCACTCGTCTCAAATTACTTTGTAAATCCAATCTAAATCTCATCTTCTGCAAGTTTTCAAAATGATTTTTAATGTCATCTGGGAGAACAGGCAAGAACAACCATGAAAAATGTGAAAAAGAGGATAGGTTCTTGTTAGATGAAAAGATGAATTAAGAGTAAAAATCATTAAGAAAACTGGCTATTTAAAAAAGGAAAAAAAAAATACCCCTATTGTTCCATTTCTCACAGTATACCTCAGAATAAGTATTAGATTGATTAAAATAGTATTTTTCCCAACTACTGGTCACAATGCATGTATGGGTGATGAATATAAATTTCTAAAATATGAAGTATAATGGCAGAGAACAGAAAATGCACATTTTATACAGAATACGAGTAGATATTGCTTGATGGAAGCTTTAAGTACTGAATCACAATAAAAACTATTTTCCTTGTTTGAATGCCACTGGCCTAATGCATCAGATATGAAAAATTCAACCCATAAGAGAACAAAATGGAAACACAGGTGAAATTTTTATCTGGCCTGAGTTGGGAGATTTCTAAATGTACATCAAAGGCAGAAACTCCAACAGCAAAAAAGAAAAATGATGGACCTATCTAGATAAAAACATCAAAATCTTAGTCTATGAGAAAACACCATTAAAGGCAAGCAACAAATTTTTTTAAATGTGATTTATACCCTTTATATGTAAAAGAACTGCCTTATAATTTATTGGGAGAAGTACTGTGAAAGGGAAAGAATAGCATATATGAGACAATTCATAAAAAGAATTACAAATATTTTCATATATATATAAATATATATATATACACACACACATATATATATATGAAAAATATATCAATTCAGTCGCTCAGTCATGTCTGACTCTTTGCAATCCCCCTGGACTGCAGTATGCCAGGCTTCCCTGTCCATCACCAACTCCCAGAGCTTGCTCATACTCATGTCCATTGAGTTGGTGATGCCATCCAACTATCTCACCCTCTGTAGTCCCCTTCTCCTCCTGCCTTCAATGCTTCCTGGTATCAGGGTCTTTTCTA
Source organism: Bison bison bison (assembly GCF_000754665.1). NCBI lineage: Eukaryota > Metazoa > Chordata > Mammalia > Artiodactyla > Bovidae > Bison > Bison bison. Next base: position 1,967,412 of record NW_011494775.1, on the reverse strand, counting down.
ATGAGTCAGTACTTCGTGAAGTACACAGAAACTCTGGTACTCTTTTCATATATATATATGAAAAAAATGCTAAACCTGCAGTGTAGTCAAAGAAGTAAAAAAAATCAGACTTGGACAGAGCCAGATAATGGTCTGCCAGGATCCATTTTTCTGTTTTCTTTAGTAATAAGAACTTTAATCAGTAGTTTTCCATCTTAAAACTCCATATTTCCCAGCATCTAGGTAGACCATGACACTTCATTCAAACTAAATTCAGACCAAGTCAGCCACTGAGATGTAAGCTGATTTATATCCAAATTCACAGGGGTCTGCTTGAAGGAAAGTCCTGTGCCCTCCTTTGCTCCTTCCTTTTTCCTGTTGACTGGACTACAGATGGCAATGGCTGGAGCTCTAGCAAGATCAGAGCTGGACCATAAAGAGCTCTAGCTGGACCATGAAGTTGTCCCAAGGTCATCAGAACAATAAAATGAAAAGGTACTTGATATCTAAGATGTTCCATACCAGCCCTGGACTTCCTACCACTTGACTTACTTTATATGAAAAATAACGCTTTTTTGCTTAAATCACTGTTATTTGAGCACTGGAGTGTTGATTATGCACTGCTAAGCCAAGTCCTAACTAATAAAAGTACCTTTTAAAAAACTCACAAAATAGGAAAATTCTTTAAAAATTACAGTATCCAAAGTTGATAAGTGTCTTCTAAATAGGCATTTTCATACACTGTTTATGGTATACGTTTTCTGGAAGAAATTCTGCTGGTATGTGACAAAAGACTTACAGTATGCATATCATTTTACCCAGAAATTCTACTGCTAGGGCTGTATCTTATGAAAATAATTAATATATGCACAAAATTAATACCTAATGATGTTCATAAAAGCGGTATTTATAATAATGAAAAATCAGAGAAAATCTAAGTGCTCAATAGAGGATTAGCAATTACAGAGAATTTATCAAATTAGATACCAGCCAGCAACTAAAAATCAAGTTTTAAAAGAATATTATTAAGTAGCATTAAGCTAATAATAATGATTTAAAAGTAGTATGTGATTATTCTCAGACTGGGAGACTACAGGTAATTTTAAACTTTCTACCTGGATTTTTAAAAATTCTTCTAATGTTCTGTAACAAACATGTGAAACTTCTATAGTTTTTTTAAAATGCTTCTTAAAAATGTGCATGTGTCTACTGCCTTTTACCACACACCTATCTTTTCCAGTTTGACAGTTTCTTCTGCTCACCCTCATGTACACTGCGTTCTAGACCAGTACTCCTCGCTCATTGCTATCATGAAATGTCCTTTCTGCTCCCTCCTGAGAAATCTATGCAAGAGATTCAGAACACCCGTACACCCATACTCACAGGTCAGATGCTCCCACACCAGACCAATTCAAGCTCCTGTGTCTGGTTCTGGGAACTATATGCTCTCCTGACACACTGAGTGATGCTCCCGAGATCAACTCAGACCTCCCCTTCCCTAGATACCAAGATACCACTGGACCTGACTTCTTGGGAGCACCTGACTTCACAGCAGCATGATCCATCTCTAAGCAAATGATCTTTAAAGGGAAGGTGCTCTGTGTTGACTGGAAAAACGTGTTTAGCTGCAAATAATAGAAAGCTTGATGAACAGTGACATAAACCCTTTGGGGTTTACCTTGTAACATCAGTTAGGAGAGAGGCAGTCATGACTTTTACTCAGGGGGATGAAGTTTCTTTCAACGCCCCTGCCCAGTCATCCTTAGTGGGAACCCTAATAGTTACAAAATGGTTGCTAGAGCTCCACTCCAACCTATGATTTTCATGAAAGCCATAGCTTTCTCAGAAATCTCCAGAAAGCTTGACTTGCATCTCACTGATCAGGACTGACTCACCGGGCCACACCCCCAGCTGGAAGAGAAACTGGGAAAGGAAAGGTATCATTGTGCACATTCTTCCTCAAAGAAAAGCGGAACTGAATGGGGATGAGGCCAACAGATAACAGTGCCTGCTAGTGTTGTCAAGACTGACTTTAGGATGCAGAGGTCTTTCAGAAGGCGGTGTACTAGCAAACCACACAAAGAGCAGACCAGGTTACTCGTGTGTGCTACCAAAAGAAAGAAGGGAGATATATATTCATCAAGCATCCTTCAGAACCAGCAGCTTTCATAATTATCTTATCAAGTTCATTTCATTCTTATAATAATCTTTCGAGACAGATATGTATTCCCTGTTTGCTTTTTTTCAGATGTGGAACCTGACACTTAGAGAAACAGCTTGCCCAAAGCCACACAACTAAGGAGTTTGGGGGCTGAATTTCAATCACACAGTTAGGTATCTGATTCCCCAGCCAATGTGTCTGCTAGAATATAATACTGGCCTCTTGGCAAGCCCTATAATATGTATCTGGAGGGTGAATAAGGGGAGTTATAGATGTATTTGCATCAAAACTGCAAGATACACACAGTTAGAGACCCATAGGAGGTAAGATGGAGAGAACCCTTCAACGCGCAATAGGTATGCTAGTGACCTTGACTGTGGTCTCTCCTGTAACTGCTGCTCATGGACAAGGAGGCGACAAACCATGGACACAGGACCCTGAAAGAGCTAAGTATTCAGGACGGTCATCAAAGAAAAAGACCAGGGAAAACAATTCAGACGTTTTAGACCCAGTTAGAAATCTGAGAGTAAATTGAGAAGGAGGTGTGTCTCTACTATACATAAAAAGAATAACAACTCATAACAGCAGGAAGGAGGAAGGTACCAAACTGAACCTGGATATTTATGTATTTTACTACTTCTGTAATTATTATAACTATGTAAGAGATATGCTACAAATTTATATTTAACTTAGTCATGTCCACTCATGCAATAGACCCTATGCTAGGGATATAAAGACAAGTAAAACAGATAAAACTTTTGCTTTCAAGGTGATGATGATCTACAGGACAGATGATATTTAAGTTAGGTTAGTTTCCTTGTCTCAACCACATGAGGTAAAGTCTAGCTTTTCTGACCACTGGGACTATAACACAGGTCAAAATTCTAACTAAGCACTCAGAAAAGAATAGAAGAGCCTTTGGAGTCCCAGACACATAAACCCAACTTCATAAAGAAATGGAAAACAGCCCAGCTGGAGACAATTGATACCTTGGGACAGAAGTGAGCCCTCTATATAGACACTCAAATAACAAGTTATTGATATGTTGGGTGTTGATTTCTTGTCATCCTGCTTAGGGGAGTTGCAGCATAGAACCTGGGGACAAAATCAGCATTTAATTAATGCTGGATAGATGGACAGATGGACAGACTCTGGGTGAATGAAGACATACTGCTCACTACCTACAAACTCAAGCACTGCCCTCAGTTTTAGGGAAAAAAAAAAGAGCTGTCAGAGTATTGCCTTAAGCTTTAAAATTTTAATTTTCATTAGGGCTTAGAAGACTTCAGAAGCAAGGTTCATGAAGTCTCAGATCAGTGTTATTCTAGTTCACTACATTTTTCCCGAATAGGCTACTTTCCTATTGGGTGCAGAGATGATCAGTACTTAATTCAGCTGTCTCACAGTGGAAGTATGCACACATTTTGTACCAGAAGCTCTCAATCCAAATGAGAACAAACGCTACTGTCTCCTTTGCCTAGAAGTGTTCTCTGTGTCCTCATGAGAGCCCATTCCTGAACCTAATGGAATGTTCTATTCCAGAGAATACTGTATTTCTGTCATCAGGGCAAAAATCATTCTCTTCCTGAGACAACTTGAGACATCAGGAAGCTAAATTGAGAAGGCAGGATATAAGCAGAGAGAACTGGGTGAACTCAGGCTGGATGATGCCATCTGAACCAAACCAGAGAAACCAGAAACACACATGGTGTCACATTCCAGCCTGAGCTCATGCCCCAGAATGACTAATGCAAGGAAGGCCAGAGATGGGTGTCTCAGAATCACTGCGCCCATATCTCCAACTTAGGGACCTATTTCACCTACAATCCTCAACATTTTAAAGGGCTGCAACAGCTGCAAGCTCAAGGATATCAACATACTCTGAAAACCTTAGGAGCCTATACCTTTCCTCCATGAACTGGTTCTACAGTGATTGAAGGCAGCCCGATATATGCTGCACACTGGCCCATGCATGTGCTGGGCATGGTGCTCACAGCAGGGAGCTGCAGGGAAGGCTGGGGCAGAAGATCCAGGTGGCGAGGACAGACTGGCAGGTGCAGAATCACATGCAGGAGCCTGGCAAGTGACAAGACTCTACAGCAACCACGCTTATGAGGCATTGGTGGTAGAGTGGCTAGCATAGCTGCCTTCCCCCAGCAGCTACCTCTCAACTCCTGGGGAGAAGTCAGGGAGGGGTTCTGGGAGACATGCAGGTGCCAGGTCCTGGAGCCTGGGCAGGGCCTGAAGGAACTGAGCCCAAGACTGGGGTCCAAGTGCAGATCAGGCCATAGGAATAAGGGGACATGACTCCCCTCTCTCTATGCTACTGTGTGAAGCTCTGAACACCCCCTGGGACTGGCCTGGCTTGGGAGAGTCACCTAAGTGCTAAGATTTAGAGGGATGTAATCAGGGGTCCAGACCTCTTCAGCCTCAGCAACAACCTCTCAGGGTAGTAGTTCCACAGAATTAGAAGTCCCCGTAAAAGGGGCTTTCTTTTTAAACTTGGCTTCATGTAATGTTTTGAAAGTCATTCTCTTTGGAATATTACTTGGCCCTGTGCATTGGTACACGATCACAGTTCTAATCAAACTACCTGTCAGCACTAATCTTTTGGTCTTTGACATTCACCTTCTAAATGCGGTTGCACAGCAGGAGTGCCCCTTTGCCTGAGTGATTTTAGAAGCTGGAGCTAAGCTTAGCATCCCTCACTAGGGCAGAACACAGAGGACTCACTGGGGTGTTACCCTCACCCCACCCCCAACACATGACATGCTAGAAAGAGCCATTCAGGAGATTCAAGCTTGGACAAAGCATAGTCAGGCCAGGGATGCCAAAATAAATGGATACTCCATAGGATGAAGTCGGGGGCTGGGGGAAACAGGCCCATGCAATTGCCTTCTTGAGATTCTCAGGCAGACATGGAATAGAACAGGCCAGCTGGACTGGTTCCTTACGCAGAGACTTCTTCATGGTGAAGTCAAATATCAAGGACATGTACTACATGACCCGCGAGTGCATGCATCACTGGGAACTCTGAAAACAGCAATGTTTATATCCTACGGAACCATGATCAACCTCATCATCACCTCGGCCCCAATGTCCCGGTGCCTCCACCTCCCAGAACTGCCCCTAAGGCATGCTGAAACTATTTCCTTCATTAGCTCACTCTAGGTCTTCAATGATGAGAAGGACAGGCAGAAACTCTACTGTATAAGATCTACCATCTCTCACTGTAAAGTTGCTTCTTTTCAAGTTGGGGAGAGGGACCCTGGGACAAGGAGAGAAACACAAGGTTTCACCCTCATGACATCACTGTGATTGGAACACATCTCACACATCTCTCATCTCTCATGGTCTCCACAGACTGAGAGCTGGCTTGTTGTTCTTGTTGTGGCTATTCTCCTAAGCGATCTGAATATCTATTACCATATATTCAAACAACTCTTATTCTGAGCTTTATCTGGCATCCTTATATGTTCCTCAAGTTAAATAATCAAAGTGACATCCTGCCTCCTTTATGTCTAAGTGCTATTTGAGCTTTTAAACAGAGAACCAGTATCTAAATGATGATGATAACAGCTGTATTTTTAATTCTATTTATTTACGTATGTATTTTTGGCTGCATTGGGTCTTCATTGCTGCCTGCAAGCTTTCTCTAGTTGCAGTGAGTGGGGGCCATGTTCCAGTTGCAGTGTGCAGGCATCTCACTGTGGGGCTTCTCTTGTTGCAGATCACAGGCTCTAGGGTGCACGGGCTTCGGTAGTTGTGGCACATGGGCTCAGTTGCTCAGTGGAATATGGGATCTTCCCAGACCAGGAATCGAACCTATGTCTGCTGCACTGGCAGTTGGATTCCAAACCACTGGACCACCAGGGAAGTCCAAAGCTATATTTTTTGAATTCCATATCTATGGTTGAAATTGAGCCATTGAATTCTCACGATACCTGTTAGGAAGGTACCGCCCTTCCTTTGCTCACTCCTCTCTGCAAGGCCCAGGTGCCACTACAACCCTCGGCTCTAGCAAGGACAAGGACTACCGAGATTTTGTGAAGCAGCTGGCTTGGTAGCAGGGCAGCCACTTGCTCTCTTTCGATTATAATTTCAATTTACTTTTGTATTGTAATGCTGTCTTTTCTTCTCACAGCAATAGATAGCAGGGCAATGGAAGAACAGTCGACTTGAGGACAGATTACAAACGAATTTTTATCTTTAAGAAGCTAGGTCAGAAACTTGTGGCTATCAGAAAGCGTAGTGCTGTGGTGAGGAATGAGCCCACGCCAGGGTTTTGATAAACTTCAGAGAACGAAGTGTGCTTGCAGAAAGAAAGAAGAGAAAATGAGCGAGGATATTGATTCTCTCACCTTGGAGAAATCTCATCAGAGAGGCCGTGGTATCAGTGACAGACTGCGTTTACTGAGCACTGAAAGCATGGGGAAATTTAGTTTAAAATGCGTGGATGTCCTTTTTTTTTTCTTTTTCCACAGGAAGTCTGCCCTTTCAACAGACATTCAATTTATGTTAAGACCACAGTATAACGTGAGGAGAGCACATGTACTAGAAAAGACTTCAAGTCCCTGTTCTTTCATTTATTAGCTGGGTGGCCCTAGGCAAGGTACCAAAAAGCTCCAAATTCCAAATTTTCTCACCAGCAATGGAGGGGGCTTTGTTTGGTAGCTGGAAAAATGAAATATACACACCAAGGGTTTAATATACATATTAAGCACCTTCTACAGATGATTTCTTACCACAGTAAATCTCTCTTTTTTTTGCCATTTCATACATTATAATCTATGGTACATCTATATAATAGACAACACTTTCAGAGGAATGGAATGGCAACATACTCCAGTATTCTTGCCTGGAGAATTCCATGGACAGAGGAGCCTGGCAGGCCACAGTCCATGGAATCACAAAGAGTCAGACATGACTGAGCGACTAGTACTTTCACTTTATCAGAAGAATGAGATGAAGTCAACATTTGACAAATAATTGTTGAGAATCCAGAGAAAAAGCCCTCGTGTAAATTCCATTCTAGTTGGGCAAATCAGACAATAAACAGAATAAACATATTATCTAATATATTGGATGGTGATAATTGCTTTGTAGAAAAATAAAGGAGAGGGGAATTCCCTGGTCATTCAGTGGCTAAGACTCCATGCTGCCAATTCAGGGGGCCCAGGTTCAATCCCTGGTCAGGGAACTAGATCCCACATGCCTCAACCAAGAGTTTGAATGCTGCAACTAAAGATCCTGCAGGCCGCAATGAAGATTGAAGATCCTACGTGCCATGACTAAGACCCAGCACAGCCAAATAATAAATAAATGCATCAAAATAAATATTCAAAAAAGAAGAAGAAAAATAAAGGAGGAAAGAGAGATGGAAGTGCTGAGAAGGCAGTGTTTGTGCAGAGACTGAAGGGTGGCTGGTGAAGGGAGGTGTGTAGATGTCTGGGAAGAATGTCCAGGCTGAGGCAGGAGTGAAATGGCACATCTGAGGGACCCACCGGGACCTGATCAGGGACTTGATCATGCTGGGCCTTGCAGGTCACTGAAGTATTTTCTCTTTTCCTCTTAACAAGGTGGGAAGTCAGTGGTGTGTCCTGAACAGGAAATTATACAATATGACTTCCATTTTACAGAATGTTTCACTCCTAGTTCAAAAGAGAATGTAGGGGCCAGGAAATCCACTCGGAAGCTACTGAAATAAAACATGAGGATGTTTGGGACCACTAGGGCAGTAACCATGGAGGTGATAAGAGGTACTTACATTCAAAAATCTATTTGAAAGTGGACTCAAATGATGATTATATGTGGCATGTGGGAGAAAGAAGTTTTGGTTTTTGGTTTTACTTCAGCAGATTGAACTATGGAGATGACAGTAATTAAGGTGGCAAATACAATATCGGAGGAAGGGACAGATATAGGGGAGATCGGGAGTTTCATTTTGGACATGTTAAGTCTGGTATGCTTAGGAGCATCCAAACAGAAATGCAGAGCAGTCGTCACATAGTTAAGTCTGGAGTTCAAGGGAGCAGAGTTGGCAGACTGGCTGGAGAGAGAGGGGTGGTGGGAAGGGCCTTGGGCAGGGGGAGAGAGAGAGAGTTGTGACCTTCCATGAAAACATATCTACGATACACACACAGAAAAGGCAAGGCACAAAACACTGTAGAACATGATCCTGGTTTTTGGATGAGTACTATTTTAAAGGGGCTTCCCTCATGGCTCAGTGGTAAAGGACCCGCCTGCCAATGCAGGAGACCTGGGTTTGATCCCTGGGTCGGCAAGATCCCCTGTAGAAGGAACTGGCAACCCACTCCAGTATTCTTGCCTGGGAAATCCCACGGTCAGAGGAGCCTGGTGGGCTACAATCCAAGGGATTGCAAAAGAGTTGGACATGACGCAGTGACTTAATAACAACAACAACAGACAACAAACAGTCTTAAAAATATATTAGATGTTTACAAAACAAACATCTTTATGTTTCCAAAAAAAATAATTTGAAGCCTATGAATAGAAAGCTAATAGAACTGGGAATATGGGCCACTTTTGCCATAATATTTGGATTTTATATAAGAATGGATATTAATTTATAAATAAAAAATAATGGCAGGAGAGAGCTGTCTGAGTGAACTATCAAAGACATTAATTTCTAGCACAAGCCTCTATCTCCTTCTCTGGACTCTGGCTATGACTTCGGCCACCCTGCCCCAGTCTACCTTCTTGTATCTTTTCGCCTGCAGCCTTCCCCCAGTCAGTTGCAACCAACAAAGCTTCAGAATAGCCAGGAGAACCTGTGGTATACTTTCCCAGAGCCGAACTCACAGAAGAAGAATCTGAGTTCAAAGCCAAAGCCGGATTTACCTCCAGAGTCCTGACAAGGGAGTTTTTCTTCTTGGATACAGTTGCCAATTTCATTCTCAAGCTTCTTTTTGTGTTTTTTTTTTTTTTTTAAAAAGGTCATGGCATTTATAATAATAAGGCTCTGAAAATTAAATGTACCTTTACATGTTTAATTTCTGACCATAATATAGTACTGAATAATAAGTGAGCGGACTTGAATGGCTATGGAAAAGGTTAACAGAAACTGCTTTTAAACTGCAAGTTTGCAAGCCTGGGGCCTTCACCCTGTTACACAATAGGCATTAAAGAAAAATGTTCTTCCCTGGATGCAAAGATAAATCTTCATTTTGCTGGGAGCCTCAGCAGCAGGATGCTTTTAGGATTTTTCCATTGAGACATCACAGCGAGGAAGAACTCTTCATCCCGTCTCTTTGGCACCACCTCCTGTTCCCGTTTAAACACATTTCCCCAACTTGACTTGTGATAAGTAATGGAATTAGACAGCCGCCTGTCAACCCAGGACTTCTTTTTTCCCCAGAATCCAGCCCTTGGGTTGAAATCACCATTTGAGAAGAGAAAATCATTGTAGACTATTTTTCTACTGTTTCAAATAGCTCAGCTGGAGGGAAGTTGTTATTTCCTCTTTAGCGTGCCATGTGGGAAGGATCTGTGGAAACAAACATGGCCCCACACCACCCCCAACCCCCCCAGCAAGGTCAGGCCAGGAATGCTGACAGCCTCACAGCCTTCTCCAGAACTTCTGAGGCCAACTGGCTGGACCCACATGCCCGTTCCAAAAGCTAACCTAGTTTGGTGACACCAAATTCTCTTAACTTTAGCATGTCTGTAAAGCTTTTGCAATCTAGAAAAATGGTACTGAAGAACCTATTTGCAGGGCAGGAACAGTGATGCATAAACCGAGAATGGACTTGTGGACACAGATGAGCAAAGAGGGTGGGATGAGCTGAGAGAGTAACACTAACATGTACACACTGCCATGTGCAAAATAGACAGCTAATGGGAAGCTGCTGTACAGCACAGGGAGCTCAGCTCAGTGTCCACGGCGACCTA
>NW_011494775.1:1934329-1957261 GCF_000754665.1 Bison bison bison | reverse complement strand
AAATATATACTTATAGCTGATTCACACTGTTGTATAGCAAAAACTAACACAACATTTTTAAGCAATTATACTCCAATTAGAAAACAACATAGAGAAAAATTAAAAACAGAAATAGCTAACCGGTGACAACAGAAGCAAAGAAGGAGTTGGCTTTAGAGATGGTGCTATTTTCTCAACTTCCTCCTCCAAAGGTTGGGGGTGGGGTGGGAGAGAGTCTACAGAATGCCTTCCAAACCTGGCTGCTTGTGGGAACGCAGTGACATTCTTTGCCTGATGGTTCACACTTCAAGATTCAGGCAAGTGACATCAGACCCCAGAAAAATAACTAACTCCTGCCAAACACAGCTATAGACCCTCAACCGTCTTCAGGCTGAGGACTTGGCTGGCTGTTACCCAAGGGAGTACACATGGCGGGGGCGGGGGGACAGGGGAGGACAAAGGCACAGCCCACGAGGGAAGAGGCCCAGACTCTGACCCCACCCACACCTAGCCACCATCTGAGCTGAGGAGAGATGCTTTTTCTCTGGAGAACCCCAGTTTCCTCACTGTGAATGGAAACTGAATGATGGCTTGCCGGTGCCAAAACTCTCTTCCTGCAAATGTGATCTGAGGTGGTAAAGCAGAAAAATGGAGTCATTCTAGGGCAGATCGGAAGTCCCCACCCACTCAGCTTTCCACGGTCCGTGTGTGGAAACCTGAGGCACCTTCGCGGAACACCAGGGTCCACTGAACATGGTGTGAAGGAAGTTAGGGGAGATCTTTCCTGACCGGAAACCTACAACTATGAAATGTTCATCTCAGCCAGGAGGGAGCTCAGAGCCCCTCCTCCAGAGAGAACAAGGCTGTGGAGCCCAGGCCAGGGGAAAGGGCTGTCTCGGTGACGAGGGGAGGGATGGAGTCAGGGTGGCGACAGGAGCAAATGTGGAAGGGGGCTAGTGAGAGGCAACTTCCTAGCTGGCCTGGCTGTTGGGTGCCAGAAAATACTGACAGCATGTAGGGCCCTGTGGGGCTCCTGGGCACAGGTCTTCCTGTGTCTCCTGTTTCTTTGATTAGAGGAAGCAGCCTTCATTCAGCCTCCGTAACCTTCCCTGAGTTCCAATGGGCGGATTCAAGCAGTAAAGTTAATCAGACAGGAAGTGATGCAAGACCAGGGAGAAACAGTCAAGAGCAACCTTAGGGCAAGGTCCTGTTCCCTCATCAATGGATAGACAAAATCCATCGAGCTGCCGTGCAGATGCTGAAACCCCCTCCAAGTGGGAGAAGTTGACGATTAACGATGGTATGCTGCCCACAACCATGTAGACCCCAGACCAGTTGGACCTGAAGGTTGATGATACTGACTTCTACTTACCCTACCACCAACCCATCAAAGAATGTCCATGAGCTGATCACGCCCTTTTTGAACAATTAATATAAAACTTCTCACTATCTTCTTCAAGTTGGGACACACCATCTTGAGGGTATTAGCCAGCTGTGACCCCCTTTGCCTGGCAAAGCAATAAAGCTATTATTTTCTAGTTCACCCAAAACTCTGTCTCCAAGATTCGATTTGGCACCCATGTACAGAGAAGCTGAGCTTTCAGCATTAATACCAGAAAAGATAGGGGAAGGATCTTTCCTGAGAAACTCTTAGAGATGGTACAGAAACCCAGGCTTAATGTGTGGATTTCAATCTCATATCCCTCTTTTTAATTTTTCCCTTCCTATGGACAATCATTACTCCATAGTCCTGAGGCTGGTTTGGCATCATAGAGATGATAAAGCAATTAAGTAACTTGTCCAAGGTCATAAGGCAACTGAGAGATGTGAGAGGAAATATTTAGAGGTAGTAAAGGATGACTCCACCTTCTACCATCCCCTCAGGGGCCACATCAAAGAAAAGATGCCAGAAAAAAACAAAGAGAGAACACAAAACTCAACAATTTGTCTTTGATTTCCTAAAAATATTCTTGAAACCAAATCTGATCAGACAAGACACTTTTGACTTGCAAGAACTGGGTTTGCTGTAATTCAAACAGCCAAAGGCTGGAAGAAGCACAGCAAGATCAGAAAGAGAGTAAGTTAGATCCTGGTCTCGCAAACCTTGGATGTTCACACCCAGTACTGGTCACAAGTACTGGGGCTGCAAGAGGTAATATATAGGGAAAGAGAAGCACAGGCAGACACTGCTGCATCCCCAGGAAAGTTCTTCCCACCACAGTGCTTTCCTGCCTCCAAAGTCACCTCTGGGTCCTAGGCAGGAAGAGGTGATCCTGAAACCCTCGGCAGCTGGAGCTCCACACAAAGAGCACCTGTGTCTCCCTACTAATGAGGCCCATTCTGAAACCAGTCTTGTAAAGATGTCCTCTGCGTGGAAGAGAAATGGTTGCCAGGCAGATTTGAGGAGAGATGGCTTGAGAGAACAAACCCATCACAGGCTTTCTTGACATCAGAAGGTCATAGAAGAACATCCTCAAGCTTTGTGTGGCCCTGAGAGGGGCCAAGGAGGGGTGGTGAGAGGATGAGTAAGAGGACTCAGTGTGAGCTGAATGAACATGTGTAGCAGAGGTCACAGAGAAGGTCTCAGAACATCTCTCCTTGGCTGCACTGAGGGTGAGCATTGCTGGGCAACTAATTAAAAATAGCAAAACCCCAGAGAGGTAGATGCCAAAGAAAGAGACACACCAGGAACCACCTCACACCAATATGGTCGCTCATAAGCCCCCATCCCAATCCTACTTTCTAGAGTTTAGATACAATCCCAAATAAATATAATTTACCTGGAAAGGACTACACTAATTTTTATATTACCAGAAGAAACCAAGGTTCAAAACAGAGAGGAGGTTGAAAATAAAATATCATTAACAATAATGTCACATTTTTGATACACCTATATTTGTGAGACAATGAAACATCATTTCTGTAACAGGCACAGACACAAGAGTGCTCCCAACACCGTTCAGAGCCATAAGTGTCTCATGGACAGAGTGGCCTGTGAATGCCACTCCCACCGCATGCAGCTTCAGAGAGGGGCGGCCACCAGGTTAAGGAAGGTGGATAGATGGGCATGCCCTCCCCCCTCCACCTTGACAGCCAAGTGGCCAAATGAAAGCTGCCCTTCATTTCATCTCTGATCCCTCTTGAGCACCCATTCCCTCTTCTTTATCCCAGTTGCCACAACCTCAGTTCAGTGCTCACTGCCTGCCACAAACTACTGTGAGAGCTACGTGGAAAGAATCATCAACTCAAAAGAAAAAGTCAGCCTTCCCTTGGCTGATTCTGCTCCAGATAGAATATTCTTCATGTAAATGTTTCATTTCACATAATGATCCTGGAGCTCTATCAGTGCCCTCACTGCCCGTAATATGCCCTTGTCCTCCAGGGAAACACAGATCAAATCTGTATTAAATAGTTAAGCACCCTATCCTAATAGAGGATTATACTCTCCTTCATTAAAATATTGTTAGATATGTACTAAATTAACTACAGATGTTCTGTCTTATCACCAGTAGGTAGTTCCTACTTTCCTGCATGCTTATATAAAATATTTGCTTTAAGTCACAGCATAAACTGAGTCTCTGACCAAGAAGGGCAATCTCAGAGCCTCATGGTAAGAACTGTGCCCAGTTAGTACAAGTAACAGATGCCTTTCTTGCTACGGGCTTCAAAGGTGATATTTCTTAGACAATAGCTAGATAATACTAGAGACTGAGAGGACAGTTCCCAGACTCTGACGACTTCATAAAAGCAAACTGTTGACCCAAGGGTCAGTGGAACAAAAATAATTATACAAGACTGCAGGAACTAATGAAGGATATATAATTTTGATCATTGGTTTTAGAATATTGCTGGTATTATTTTTTATGGTTCTCTTTTCTGATAATCATTTAATAAAATTCTTATGCTTTCTTCCTGGCCTATTCTCACTATTTACTTAATGGTTACTTTTACAAACATTTGGAAATGAAATACTTTCAAGTGGTAATCTTGTTCTCGCCAGCTTCTCAGAATTCTACTTTTAATGCCAATGCAGTTACTTGCATAGGTTTGATTAGACTTTGTTCCAGTTTTCACTAGTAAGTGACTGAACAAATAAATGGCACACCCAAGGCCATACCTGGCGAGTCACACTTGAGAACGAGTCTCATTTAATCAGATATGACAAGCCCACCATGAAGTAACAAGGGTTGTACTTTGTTTAAGGAAAATCAAAGCCTTCTCACAGAAAACTACAGGCAAATCACAGAAATGACTTCCTTACATCGGTTTCCTTATCTCAGAACAGAAGAGTAAATAAAAGCAATAAAGAATATATTTGAAATAAGAGGTTATGGAGACTTCCTAAGAAGGGTCTTAAGACATCTCCAAACAGAAGTTAATTTTGTGGATTTTGCTGCTTACCACACAGGGCTTTGGGTTTTCTCACCAAAGTTCAAGGAGGCTTGTATAGATTAGTTAACATTTCTTCCTGGAGTTCTATAAATGATCAGGTCAAAACACAATGAGATCAGCTTTTTGGTAACTAAGAGTAATCTACGGAGATAATTTGTGACCCCCGTGTTTCACGGTTTACAATGTCCTTCCATATCCTGGGTTAAACTTCCCCAAAAAACATGTAACACAATATTCCCTTGGTTACCATGAACAAATTTACACTTGACCATCTTCATCTCTGTGCCTTGGAAAAGACAAGCCAGCTTAGGAAGAGGCAAGTGGATAAACACTCACATCCTATTCATCTTCCTCCATTACAAATAGCTTCAGGCTTTAGAACGCACGTGTGTGCAGGCATGCGCTCACTCACACACAGATGTCCAGCGTTGTTCATGGTACAGCCAGCTACAGCTGAGAAAGCCCAGCTCCACGGAAGGCAAGCTTCTATCTAGGTTTCATTACAGAAGGCTTTTAAGGGACTGAGCCCAGTGGGAAAACATTACTTTCTCCATCATGAAAACATCCAGATAGGCCTGACCTTTGACACCCCTCTCAGCCATGGAAAGGAAACCACAGCCCCTGGGAAGTTATTCTCCTTCCATCCATTCCTTGGTTCTGTGCCACATGCCCGGTAGAATATATTCATAGAGAAATGCTTTTGCCAGTAGTGGGGGGCCTACTGTTCACCGTCATGACATCTCTGCAGTCTATGTTTTGAAATCTGGCTTTCAGAAGTTCAAAGGATTTAGAGATTATAGTTCAAGGAAGACCAAGGCGCATCCAGGGCAGGCCTGGTCTTAACGCTGAAATCCGGCCCTTCCTACACCATAGCCAATTTGACCTCTAGAAAGAATCTAATGCATATCTTGGTCTAGCAGAATTATTTTCAAAGACTCCCAGTTCTTTTTCTATCATATGGAGGTTGAAGGCAGTTCAATTTGGAGTTCCTAAATGAAACTGGAGAACTCTTGCCAAGCACACCCATCTCCCCAGCCCAAACTAGATCTTCTCTGTTAAAGGCCAGGTTCCTGGCGTCTGGGGCAGACCTTGGCCACATCAGGCCACCCAGTGCCCCTTCAGTGTGATGCCCACTCACCGTTCTTTTCTGCCTTGTGTTTTGGAGGCTCGGGCTCTGGGAGACATGGACATGGCCCATCACAGAGGGTGGTGAGACTTCTGCCAGTAGAACAAGCATGGAACTCCAACTTGCACTGCAAAAGACAGACAAAACAAAGCTGTAAGAACACTGCCAATAGACCCCTCCCCAGCCTCCTTGGGAAACAGCCAGTGCCCTTCTAACCATGATTAGGCTCACAGAAGCAGAGACAAAGCAAAGGGAAGTTCATCTCTGTTAAAGGTCTCAATTATAGAATGTTAATTAACAAATGGCTTTTTATGTTTTCCCAAATGCATAAGATAAATGTCTAAAAGCACTGCATGGGGAGGCTTACTTTTAATAAGTGGTAAACTCAACCATAACTGTCTATGCGAGTATCAGTATGAAATTTAACACCTGCGGTCCACAAACACGGAGGGCTGAAGGCTGCTCCACCATGTCCCCTTACCCCTACTACGGAGGCTCTGCCTGTGTAGCAAGCCTAGACCCCCTCAGCTGCTCAGGGAGCAGGGAGGAAGAGTAACAGTCTACTTAGTAAGTCTGGATGCTGTGTGTGAGGCCTAGCCCTTTCCCCTGTGAGCAACTGGGGAGCGACGCTTTTGCTCCAACCATCCAAAACCTACGTTTGACACAGTCTTTCCCCCAGAGGACGCCTGTGGCTGTCTAGCCTAGGAAACATCCACCGTATTCCAGGATTCAAAATTGGAAGCCCCAAACATATACATTTTCTTGGCAATCCCTTCATCTGTAGCAATGGGAGTATTTTGGCCACTCTCTGCCAGCTGTTTATTCTTAAGTCTCAACTGATTCAGAACAGGAGGATAGAAGGATATCATTTACGGATGTAGAAGATCACAACAATTAATAGCATTGTATTATCTATACATTACGGTTTAAGAAAAGGAGACTCAGATGCTAAATAATTTGTGAAAGATCATGACATTCACAAGCCCGGATTTCAAGCGCTGTCTGACTGACTCCAGGGCCAAGCACTTTAACAGTCACCATCACTGTATCTGTCATCTGAAGGGCCCGAGAGAACACAGTCTGCACTGCACTCCGTGTGTGGTTAATTATGCAGCTGCGCTAGGGGCCTGGGTCTCAATTGTCTAAGGGTTTCCTCCCTTTTTCACCTGCAAAATTCTCTAGATGAAGGCAGTATATAATCAGTCTTTGCAAAGGCCCACAGGCCCAGAACCATGTTGGTATCTGCTGCCGGTTCAAAGGAAGGGGAGGTAGGTAGAGGGGACGGAGCACCCACTGTGCGTGTAGCGCTTATCAGGGGCCACGGGCAATCTTTTAAAGGGAGGAAAAGAGGAGATACGGTCCTTGCCCTTGGAAAACACAAATGCATACCTTTGAAAAGGCCACCAGTGTTTGCAAAGCAACACATGAGTGCAGATGAACCCTGGCTCCTTGTGAGCGGATGGGCTGTTCAGTCCCCACACCGATCACATACCGAGGGAAGGAGAGAGGGTTTCAATCTGCACATACTGGAGTCACTCTTGTGTAACCCATACTGACACCCACAGTTACCTGAGACCCTGCAGAGAAAGCACAAGGACAAGCCAGCAGGGGGCTGGCTTCCTCTCAATGCAAGGCTTCCTTTTGTGCACATTGCTGGGTGTTTGGTACATGCCTGGTGTGGTGGCAGGCACGTTGGGGGCCATGTGAAAGGAAGCCATGACCCAGGCCACAAATGTCAACTGACAGTGAGGAGCCAAAACACGAGCACAGGGAAGGAGCAAAAAATGAGCAACCTCAAAGAGCCAGGTAGACGTGACTATAACGGAAGGAGGGATATATGTGTGTGTGTAGGGATGCGGCACTAAAGAGCCTGCAGGTATGGGACATGCCTACAGGTGGTCCAAATGGACAGAAGGGGCACCAGGAGGAACATTGGAAGTTGGCAGGTGGGTACCCTGGAGAAGGCAATGGCACCCTACTCCAGTACTCTTGCCTGGAAAATCCCATGGATGGAGGAGCCTGGTATGCTGCAGTCCATGGGGTCGCTAAGAGTTGGATACGACTGAGCGACTTCACTTTTACTTTTCACTTACATGCATTGGAGAAGGAAATGGCAGCCCACTCCAGTGTTCTTGCCTGAAGAATCTCAGGGACGGGGGAGCCTGGTGGGCTGCTGTCTATGGGGTCACACAGAGTTGGACATGACTGAAGTGACTTAGCAGCAGTAGCAGGTGGGTACCCTGGGTGAGAAGCTTCTTTGTAACTAGCACAGCCTGTGTGCATATACTAGAGGTGAAGACCAGGCTTCCCCGGTGGCTCAGCGATAAAGAATCCACCTTCAATGCAGGAGCCATAGGAGACACAGGTTCCATCCCTGGGTCAGGAAGATCCCCCAGAGGAAGGCATGGCAATCCACTCCACTATTCTTACTTGGAGAATCTCATGGATGGAGAAGCCTAGTGGGCTACTATCCATAGGGTTGCAAAGAGTCGGACACGACTGAAGCGACTTAGCACAGCACAGAACAGAGGTGAAGACCACTATAGCCAGCTCTACTTTCTCCTCCTCCCCTGGGCAAGCTCCCTATAACAAGCCTCAGGTTCAGGCTAGGGATTCTCATACTATTTCTCAACAGAATCCTTAAAGCTAATTTAGAGGAACAAATACATTTTTTACATGTAAATTTATAAAGTCAGAAGTAGTACAGTGACTCGCTCTAAAACCTTATCATACTGTGACTGTAATTGGCTGCTTGTGCCTATGATGGATGGTAATCCTCTTCCCGAACATTCTCTGGCATTCCCCAAAGACAAACCTACACTTTGCTCAGTGCCTTGTGTCATGAAAGCTGATGGGGATAGCATCGACTGTCCATAAAAGCTCCACGGTGACAGCAGTCCTAGCCATAGGACTGTCTTTGGCCAGTGGGTTGTGAGTAAGGAATGAGGTTTTCCAGCTGGCACTTGTGATAAAGAACCCCCGCCAACGTAAGAGACACAAGAGACTCAGGTTCAATCCCTTGGTTGGGAAGATCCCCTGGAGAAGCCATGGCAACCCATTCCGGTATTCTTGCCTGGAGAATCCCATGAACAGAGAAACCTGGAGGGTTGCAGTCCACAGAGTTGCAAAGAGTTGGACATGACCAAAGCAATTTAGCACAGATACACAAGCCAGGTTTGAGCAACATTCAAAGAACCACTGCTTGGTTTCACCTCCTGCTATTTCCGTCTATTATGGAAATAGCATGTGCCTCATAAGGGCTGCTCCTTGGGTCTGGGACCCAGACAGCAGAGGACACGGAACACAGCTGAAGCTAATCCACAGCTCATACATAACATGAACAAGGAACTAATGCTTGCTGTCAGAAGCCACTAGTATTTGGGAATCACTCATGTAATTTATCAACAGGTGACTTTGCACTAGACCCTAAAGTATATAATAACAGGGAAAGTCCTAGTCACAGTCTTATCCCTGACTTGAGATGATGAAACACATATAGCCCTGGCACCTCCTAGGTGTGCAGTAAATAGCTGCTGAACGACAGTTGGAAAGGGGGTTCTGGTTCGCTCCGTAGCTCTAAAGCTCTGTTCCAGCCTCCAGGAGCCACCAATCTGCCTGCACAAGGAGTGCAGGTGCCGGATCTCAGCATCCAAGGTGCTTGTCGTGAACCATCACCGACCCTCCATGCTTCTGGTCCTCTTTAGGAGCTCCACACTTAACACTCTGCCTTTCAGCCTCCCTGCTCATGCAAATCCATCACTGGAGTCGGAATCCATCTGCTTCTCAGATACCCAGAACAACTGCCCCTGGATATAGCCTTGCTGGCCTAGGGACTCCAGCAGGCCGCGATTCTAGCACCACGGCTTCCACGGCAGGCCCCGGCGTCCTCACCTCCACAGCCACGCAGCGTCTCAGCATGTGCAGGCAGCCCGGTCTCTTCCCTGACTCCAGGAAGGGGCCACCAGAGAAAACAATATTTATCTGCAGTGGTGAAAATGCATGCTTCAAGGACACAGATCTGCCTTTTATCTTCCAGAACAATATGTGGCATTTAAATGAAGCTCAAAAGGCTATAATTTCATTTTTTTATAAAGCTCAAAATGTGCTATTTAGAGATATGCAATGTATGTGGTAAAAGCTACTTTACAGAAGTGGGGGTGTTGACAGATACCATCAGGACAGGGGTTCCCTCCAGGGAGGAAGCTGAGAACGGCATCAGACAGGAGGCCACAGCAGCCCTCCTGAACATTGGGAATGGTTTATTTCATAAGCTGGGTGTTGGATTTTGATGCTTTTTTAGTAGGCATGGCAACATATAAATAATACACACATGTCTATATGTCAAGTACATTATGATAAAATATAAAACACAGTTTACAGACTTCTATCAAGGTAATGACTAACTATAACCATGTCTCTGGAGGAAGCTGGTTAGGAGGAGGAGGTGAGTGCACGCGTGTGGGGATGCCCCTCAGGGATTATCTCTAGGCAGGGACATCCTGTGGCCTGTAACACAGACACCTCACTCATGCCCCCTCCCTGCAGCTCCTCGCCAAGTCACACCCCTGCAGTTACCCAAGTCACTTACCTTGTCCCCTCTCCCCTAGGTCCTTATTATGGAAGACAAGATACAGAAGCCCAAAGGTGATCATTGTGCCAGCTTTACCCAGGGGGGATACAGAACCCTCACAGTACAGGGCTTCCCATTAGACTGTGCTGTGCACCACACCTGGGACCTTCACTCCTCCACTCCCTCTCCCAGCCAAGAGACCTAGGAAAGTTCTGGTCCACAAACCACCAATCATAGGCAGAGACAAAACGTAGACGGGGGTGGACCTGGCAGAGCATCCTGGGTCCGTGCACACAGAGATCCTGGAGACACAAGGCAGGCATATACTACCCCTGAGTATAGACCTGCCAAGAGAATGGGGGTCAGGAGGAACAGAGGCACGTTACTTGGTGATGCAGGGATTCTGCTCCTGGCTGTAAAGACGAACCTGATCCAAGAGATGCCAGGCTCCGACACCAGGAAATGTGCAGTGTTCCTGGGAAAGGGGCAGTGGGAACAGAAAGCAAGGGAATGGAAGGATCTTCCTGCGGGGGTGTGGGGAGGGAGAAATACATGTCCTCCAACAACACAGGGACCTCAGGACCACATAGCAAGTCTCAGCACTCCCACACCTTCCCCTCACAGTGTTCTCCCAAGCAGGAGTTGAAAACTGGCAAAATTATGGATGATGGATGGTGCTTTCTCAATAGTATGGACTTTCTCAGGAAGCTTGGGCCCACGTCTTCCATATGTGCCTTGCAGGTCCAGAGGATCCAGGCAGCCCACCATGTCCTGCCCCATCCCACCTCAGGTGGGCTGTTGTCCTGCTTCAAAACAGGATCTGCAGAGCTCCAAGTTAAACAGGGTGGGCTATGAGTCTACCGCTTAGAGTCTGCAGCCTGGAGGTGGCTTCTATTAATAAAAACAAACTGAAAAATGACATTCTTGGAAAGTGACACCCATAATTCCTCATTTTAGGGAAAATAATTTTGGAGTTGGAGGAGAGAAGAGGAACAGACGGGTATAAATAAAGTATATGGAGTGGAGAGCAACTTAGTCAATCCAAGCACACAAAGAGCTGAAGACAGAGGGGCTCCCTGGAGCTTGTCCATCACACGGGGAAAGAACACAGCTTAGTAAATGTAGAGTGACCACCAGAAGGTCACCAGGGCCCAGCAGGGAGAACCTTTCCAGTCCTGGTCAATACTGGGAGCTGGTCTAAGCAGAGAGAACTCACAACTCTCCCTCTGGGGGGTAAAGCTTCATACCTAGGACTGTGGGTTGAATTACACCCCTCATGTTGGTCCCTCATGTTGGACTCCTAACCCCCAGTATCTTAAAGTGGCTTACTTAGAAATATATGACAGAGACAATCATGTTCAAATGCAGTCATTAGAGTGGACTCTAATCCAATATGACTGGCATGCTTAGAAGAAGGGGAAAATTGGACACACACAGAGGAAAGATGATGTGAGGAGTCATGCAGGAGAAGGGGGCTATCCACAAGAAATGAACGAGGCTGCCAGAAGCTAGAAGAAGCAAGAGACAGCTTCTCCCTGGCAGCCACAGAAGGAACCAACCTTGCTCACACCTTCATTCCAGACCTACACCTCTGGGACTGTGAGATGATAAACTTCTGTTGTGTGAGCCACCCGACTTGTGGCACTTCATTACAGCAAACTAATACACCTTCCATCCAGATTTTTAAAAAGAGCCCCTACAGGATGGATAACCTTGTCTTAGGTTCATAAAGTGCAGAGCTTGGGCCAAGATGGCTCAATTCTCCTAAAAAGAAGGAAAGAAAAACATTGACCAGCAGCCTCAGGATATGGGGCAGTTGGACATAAAGAACTTGGTCAATGTATCAGCTGAGACTTGGGCCTAGAAAAGAGGAAATATGAAAAATTCATGGCTTTATATTGATTTCATGATAAAGCAGCTAAATAAGTAATCAGCCTTAACTATTGAAAGAAGCAGAGTCAAAGAAGTGGGAAATAAGGACTTTAATCAGAGTAGCAGAACCCATATTTCTACAAACACAAATAAAAAAATAAATACAAACCCCAGAAGCTTCGAGACCCCTTGACTTGGTAAAACACAAATGTCTTTCTCAATCATCACAGTAAGAGAGAAGACGGAAGAAGAGCCAGAGATTTTCACAAATGGTCAAAAATATTCAAACTGTTGACCTACTTAAAAATAAATGTGCTAGCAGATTTCCCAACCAATCTTCCTTTCCATTTTACATAACACGCCAACACGTCGGAATGAGTGAATGTTTTCCCGCAAATGGCCAGTAAATCTCTCTCCTCTGTGATGTGTAAAGCAAAACTAATAACCTCTCTCTGGTTCACTGCTCACGCAGGCCTCCGCCGGGCACATTCTCCACTGCACCACACTCTTCCTGTTGCCTAGCCCACTTTGGGTATTATTTTTAACAGTTTATTTAAATTGCTTTCTCCACTGTATTTCATCAACCTCTCGTCTATTTTTAAACCAGACTGTTGACAGTTCACAGTTGACAATTTTGTTCACAGTTGATGAATTCTGATTTGTTTTTATTCCCCCAAAATCATGTCAAGGAAGTGGGGGTGGATAATCTTCCAGCTTTTGTAACTGGGCGCCAAGAAAGAGGTGGCTGACGGCACATGTTATCCCAGGGACGAGAAACAGCCATCCTCTCTGCCCAGGATGGGAATGTCTCTGGTCACCTGGATAGAGCAGCAAGAAATGAGGGGGAGGGGCTCTGATCTCATACAGAACTTTACCAATCATGTGTGCACGTGTGTGTTCCTTCTTGCATGCCACAAATTCCCTTCATTGCCTATGGGGAGTCAGGGTCCACTCTAGGCTCTGAGCCAATGGGGCAAAGGGCCTGTTCTCATGATGTTTATGGGGCAGGTATGACGAGGGCTATGGAGGATACACAACAGAGAGTAAGAGATAGACAGTAATGGGAGGGGACAGTACATAATATGGGTGACCGGGAAATCTGGCCAGATGACACCTGGGCAGGGAACAGAATAAAGTGAGCCATGTGGCTATTGGGGAAAAGGGGTTCCAGGCAAAGGGAAGTGCAAAGGTCCTGAGGAGGAAGAGGCTGACAGCCCTTGAGAAACAGCCAGGAAGACAGTGAAACTGGAGCGGGTTGAACAGGCCAAAATAGCAGGAACCAGCTCCACCGGGCTGATGGTGGGCCTCTGTGAGAGCGCCTCTGTGTGCAGGACTCAGCCTTCAGGTCTCATTCTCTGTCCCTGTCTCTCTCGCACAGACACACCCACCCGCACACATATACACTCACTATAACACACTCTGTCATATACACTTTTCTCTTCTGAACTAAGAGTTCCAAAGAAGGCAGAACCCGAAACTTTCAAACCAAGTTGCTAAAAATATGAAAGAAAAGGTCTTCTTTACAGAAGAATGCCAGCTAAATAAATTTAGAAGGAATGCTGGAATTAGCAAATTATCATTTTGCAATCCTCCCCACCCCCCACCCCCCAGTGTAATAATTGAGTCAGGAAGGAATCATTTGATGTTTGCTAAAAACATTGGGTGCAAGTCTCTGGGGACATAACATTCACACAGTCTCCAAGTGTCACCCCACAGAATATCCAATTACAAGTGTACATTTTTCAATAAACATTTGGCAGGCATCTCCTAACAAAGGGACCAAGGGGCCAATTTAGTGCCACTAGGAGTGGGACCACCTGGCATACATCTCCTGAAGCGCCTCAAAAGGAAACAGTAACAGTGCCTTTGAAGTCTCAGTGCCAACAGATGCTTAACTTGAATCTATTCATTAGAAACCAAGTCTAAAATTGAGGACATTTTATAAGACAACTGCCTAAATGCTCAAAAAAATTAAACAAACAAAAAACCCCTGAAGTGAGTAGGTCCTTGTTCTAGAAGAAATTAAACAGATGAAACAAAGGCAGTGAGTGAGACGTGATTGGTTCTTGAATAATAATAATTATACAACGCTATAAAAGGCATCCTGGGAAAATGTTGTGATTGTAATGTAGATTATATGTTAGGTGATGCTGAACTATTGCTCTCGTAGGTGTAATAATACCTACCAACGTGCTCATATAGGAGAATGCCTGTTTATTTTCTTATGGGTGAGATGTCACAGTCTCTACATGGTACTTCTAAATGGTCCAGAGGAAAACTGTGCATGTGTGAAAAGGAAGAGAGGAAATGGGGCAAAATGTTAATAACTGTCCAACCTTGGCAATGGGTACACGGTATTTATTGCAGTATTCTTTAAACTCTTCCATACATTTCATAACTACTAAACGAATAGCTGCTGCTGCTGCTGCTGCTAAGTCGCTTCAGTCGTGTCTGACTCTGTGCGACCCCAGAGACGGCAGCCCACGAGGCACTCCTGTCCCTGGGATTCTCCAGGAAAGAATACTGGAGTGGGTTGCCATTTCCTTCTCCAATGCATGAAAGTGAAAAGTCAAAGTGAAGTCGTTCAGTCGTGTCAGACTCTTCGTGACCCCATGGACTGCAGCCTACCAGGCTCCTCCGTCCATGGGATTTTCCAGGCAAGAGTACTGGATTGGGGTGCCATCGACTTCTCCGAAACAAACAGCTAGGGGAAAGTAAATATAACTTGCTTTCCCCAGCAGTGTTTGAATTCTTTGAAGAAACCCCTCTTATCTACTCCCCTTAGCTGCTCCCTCAGTACTGCTCTTTTTCTCTTCGCCTGCCCACTAGGGGGCGAGCTCTGGCAGCAGAGAGGAATCTGCACTGCCGCCTACAGGACCTGTCCGGGATTGCAAAGAGTCGACCTTTAACAAGGCTAGGTGAGATCCCTGACTGAGATTTTCCTGAAGCACGCACTCTCCCCTTCACTGACCTACGCAGGCACCAGTGCAGTGAGCAGGCTCAACACAGGCACCGTGAGCTGCAGCACTCTAGGTCTTCCTCTTTCTTGTTGCATAGGGGGACTGAGGCTGGAAGAAGTCGTGCATCTCGTGGGAGGGCATTCTCTTAGATAGTTTCCCTACCTGCTCCTGACCTTGCTGATTTTGTGGGAGGGCATTCTCTTAGATAGTTTCCCTACCTGCTCCTGACCTTGCTGATTTTGTCAACAACTTAGTGTCAACAACTTAGCAAAGCCTTTGAGCAAATAAGGATTCCACGTCTGTTTTCAGGGGCCAAGCTGAATAAAGGTCCTCTAATTTGCATAACAAAGCCAGTGGAAGGTCCTGGGCAGGAAACCTCAAAGGAAAGGGGCCAAGTTTCCTGAGGGGGCCTGAGAAAAACATGGCCCTCTCCCCAGGACCTCCTTCAAGCTGGAATCAAACCAGCAATCTAAAGATAAGCTCATGCTTTGGCCACCTGATGCAAAGAGGCAACTCACTGGAAAACTCTTGACACTGGGAAAGATGGAGGGCAGAAGGGGATGACAGAGGATGAGATACTCAATGGACATGAGTTTGAGCAAACTCCAGGGGATAGTGAAAACAAGGGCAGCCTGGTGTGCGCCAGTCCATGGGGTCACAGAGTTGGACACAACTTAGAGGCTGAATGACAACAACCACAGAGGCAGAAGTTGTGACAAATTACAACTCTGAGCCAACTCCTACAGCCTTTGCTTTGCTTGGGGTGGAGGTGGCGGGGGGGAGGGGTGTCAGTCTCCAGGGGTTGCATCCCCGCTTCCTGACCCAAACCTGGTGAGGAGAGTCAGATGTCACCTCACCTCACATGCCCTCAGGCTCTCTCCACTCCCCACCCCTGCCCCCAGTGGTCCAGCTTTATTCTCCCTGATAATCACACCCCTGTGGCTTCCTGGCCTCTCATCAGCAGCTTCTCACCTCTGGGTCTTTCTCCTGCTGTCTGCCCTGCATGGGATCCTCTTAAGGCTATGCTATGCTATGCTAAGTCACTTCAGTCGTGTCCGACTCTGTGTGACCCCATAGACAGCAGCCACCAGGCTCCCCCGTCCCTGGGATTCTCCAGGCAAGAACACTGGAGTGGGTTGCCATTTCCTTCTTCAATGCATGAAAGTGAAAAGTGAAAGCGAAGTCGCTCAGTCGTGTCCGACTCTTAGCGACCCCATGGACTGCAGCCTACCAGGCTCCTCCATCCATGGGATTTTCCAGGCAAGAGTACCGGAGTGGGGTGCCATTGCCTTCTCCGTCTTAAGGCTAAACACTACTTAAAAATGTCAGATTTCTGTGGGATGTTTCCTCTTTCCGGGATTTGGGGGAGACAGCGCAGATGAGGAAGGCCTTCCGGAGCCCCAGGCTCTGCTTCCTGTCAGCCTCGTGGGGAGAAGGCAGACCCATGGGAGGAAGGACCAGCAGGTATGCAGAGAAGAGGTGGGACCACGCACAGCCTGGCCAATCATAGTCTGGGAGCAGCAGGGACCCCAGACCGACAGGGACCCTGGGCCTCTCCCTTCATCACCTCATCTTCCCTAGGCCTTTGCTCATATGTCACTCTCTCACTGAAGCCTCCTCTCAGTATCCTTTTAAAACCAGAACCTGGCATTCTGGTTCCCTTACATTGTTCCACGTGGCCCTTTTAAAATATGAAATCTGTGAGTGTGTGTGTGTGTGGGGGGGTGTTAGTCTCTCAGTCATGCCTGACTCTTCGCGACCCCATAGACTGTAGACCCCCAGGCTCCTCTGTCCAAAGGATTCTCCAGGCCATCATCTTGTAATATACTGCTCAAATTACTTTTTTTTTTTTGCGGCATTCAGTTTTTCTTGCTAGAATGTGGGTTCTGTGAAGACAGGGATCTTTGCTTTATTCACTGTCATATCCAAACTTCTGAGAACAGTACCTGGCACATAGTAGGTGCTCAAAGAAGATAAACTGAGTACAGGGAAATGAAGGAACAAAAGCAAGGGCCTCTGCGTGGAGGTGACCGGCAGAGCAGCACCTCCTCCCCAGCCCAGGGTCTTGACTCTGAGTAAGAGTTCAGATAGTCGACAGGACCCATGAAGGAGGCAAAACTCATAAAATGACTGAGGTCAGGTTTCCAGCCAGCCCTGTAGGAAATGGGCTCCAAGTAGAAATGAAACCAAATGGTTTAATAAAAATGAAGAGGCATGCTACTTCCCACACCTAAGCATGAGAAGAGAGAGACCTGCCCTCCTGCTTGCTGGCTTAATGCCCCCTCCAGGCAGGCCTCCCTGGGCTCCCGCCTCTGTGCCCTGTGCCCTTTCCTCACTGCCCTGACCACAGGCACCACAGCTACCTCCTGAAGGACACGTGCCCCTGTGTCTCAGCCCCAGCACACAGCACTTACTTACTATCTGCCTGTTTATTTATGCCACGCACCTCACAAAACACTAGGTGAAAACTGGTATTGGTTTTACAGACAAAAAAACCTGCAAGCTGGAGAAAGCAAATGATGGCCTCAAGGTCACCAGGCTGTCAATGGCAGCTTCACTCAATCCAGGTCGTTCCACCTCCCCCAGTCCCCTGCTGCGTGTGTGTTTCACAGACCCCCAGAGCCAGGAGTCTGGCCAAGGCTTGCTGGGCATCCAGGAGGGCTGGATGAAGAAGGGGAGGACAGCAGGTGGGGGAAGATCCACAGCAGGAGAGATGGAGGAACAGGGCTGCCACGACGCTGAGCTCTGTGACTCGCTGGCCACTTCTCCCTAAATTATGCCAAACGAAACCCTAGCTCATCAACTGCACTACTGATAGGGATGTTATTCAAAGTCACTTTAAATTATTGCAACTAGCTAAGATAACACACAGAAACAAGCTGGTTAGCCAACAGACCTGGACAAGATCATGTGGGCACCTTTCCTTTCCATTTCAGAAGCTGAATACACCCAGGCTTACCTCCCCTGGAGGAATTAGGGCATGAAGCTATTCCAGGTTAATTGAGTAACCATCAAGGAACATAAAGGGCCTCTTTCCAGCAAAACACTTTCAGAGGCTGGCAGTCCAGACTGGCCCAGCTGAGGCCTCGAACAAGAGATCAGGCCTTGGAACCTGACTCCTGCCTGGCTGAGAAGCTCCTAGAGAGCAAGAACTGGATGCTGCTTATACTCACATCCTCTGGGGCTAGACAGAAGCCCCACACCTGGAAAGTAGGGAGAGAGGGGTGCTGAAATAATGAACTAATCCTCCTCCCAGGAACTCTAGGTCAGGATCAACCACTCCCACCTTACAGATGAGGAGAAACACAGGTCAGGAGGGTGAGAACACAAGGAAGAAAGAAATGGGAGAGGAAGAAGGGACAGCAGTAAAGGAGGCTCGAAAGAAGCAGAGGCTGGAAGCAAGTGAGGAGAAATAGGATGAAGAGGATGCGGCAATGTTGCAAGCCTGGGAAGAAGCAGAAACCTTCAGGGAGGAGCACTGGGGTGGGTGGGAGCAGGGCCTCCTTCAAGCATCTCTCATCCAGCCTGGCCGGCCTGGCTCAGACAGCTCCAGGAGCCAGGATGGGAGGACCAGCCCTGCTTAAAATAACATGCTCCTACTGCTAGGAATGCTCTTGGTGTGCCTGTCTCCCTAGATGGCCTAGCTTCCTGGGAGGCCCTGCTTGTGCTAAGCCACTGCTCCCACTCAAGGTCCCCCTATACCTCTGGGGCAGGATCTTCCACATGGGACTCACGGGAGGGGCTGGGCAAGTCAAGTCGGGGTGTCATCTGATTGCTCTGATGACTCTCACCTCTCCTGCTGTGATGACGGAGCAGCTTCTGCTCCCGGCCCTGCTTCCCTCTCCCAGTATAAACCTAGAAGAGACTCTGTCACTCAGAACTCTGGCTGCTTCCTGGAGATGAGAGCTGGAGCAATGTGCATAACCTGTCCAAGCCTCCCCTCCTTATCACTAAACAGAAAGAATCCCCCTCCCGCAAGTGTCAGGAGAGTAGAAAGGAGCCCTCCAGGGTCCCGGGCGCTGGCAGCACTCCTGGCAGGACAATAAATCTTCTCTCCTGCCTCCTAGAGCTTCTCCGTGCCTGAGTGAGTTCTGTCAAATGCAAATGTATTTGTGATGCTCCACCCAGCTTACACTCCCTTCCTTGTTCCCTGTCATCCTTGGATGAAAATAAAGACTTGAGCACAGCAGAAAAGGCCTCCGGTGATCTACACAGCAACCCCACCACCCCCTGCTCCGCCCCACCCTGCTACCTCCCTCCACGCTCAGCCCTTGGCTTTTCTCTCCAGCCTGCCTACTCTGCTCTAGAGTACAGACCCTAGAGTCTACAACCCACATTCCTCCTTCCCCTCCTTCTGCCTTTGCTCTGTCTGCAGCCCCGCTACAGCCCGTGGCAGGTGTCCCCAGAGGCTGCCGACACCTGTGCCACCCCAGCCCCGGTCCTGCAAACCGTGATGGCCTCTCTCATGAGCTCCACACACTGGTGCTTTCATTCACTGGTTTAGCTCCAGCGCCTAGCAGAGCATCTAAGAAGCAGTAGGTATTAAATAAACAGTGGATGGATGAATAGATGCTTGGACAGATGAATGGGTGGATGGTGGTCCCCCTCCCCCTCCCACTGCCTGCTGAGCAGTTCCACAGAGCCCTGGGGTCATCATGTCTCGTTAAGCTGCCACCTCTCACCACACAGCTCCAGGCCTCGATGCTCCCTGGCCCCATGAACAGCATCAGGCTGTCCGGGCCTACCCGATGCAAAGCTTGGTCCTTTCTCCTAGCCAGTGTGCTCTCCCGGCTTACTGGGGAGTCAGACCGAAGAGCCCCAAATGCTCCACATGCTTCCCATTTTCTCCACATGCCGGTATTAAAGTCAAGCCCTTACTTCTGAGGCCCATCACCTCTGGTCCTGCCTTTCTTTTTTGCAGATATATTTATTTATTTATTTTTAATTGGAGGATAATTACTTTACAATGTGCTGGTTTCTGCCATGTAATAACATGAATCAACCGTAGGTACATACGTGTTCCCTCTCTCTTGAACTATCCTCCAGCCTCCCACCTCATTCTATCCCTTTAGGTCATTACAAAGCACCAGGCTGAGCTCTCGGTGCTATACAGCAACTTCTCATTAGCTATCAACTTTGCACATGCATTTATTTCAGTGCTACTCTGCCGATTCATCTCACCCTCTCCTTCCCCCATTGTGCCCATAAGTCTGTTCTCTATGTCTGCATCTCTAGTCCTGCCCTGAAAATAGGTTCATCAGGATCTGGTCCTGATGTTGCTTCTCCAGTGACAATACCCTAATCCTTCAGCCTCTGTCCTCCCCTGCTCCCCAGGTCTTGCATCACTCGGATCTTCCTCTCATCCAAATGTTCTCCTCCTTTACTATCCCAACCTCCCTGCTCAGGTCCAAGCTCCTTGAACATGCCTCAGCCACTCTTGCTCCAGCAGAACCCCTGATCCAGGCACATTTCCAGCCTCCACACCCAACCTCCAGGTCCCAGGCCAGCTGCTCTTATTGCTCTGTCCCCCTAATGTGTTCTTCCCACTAATAATTTAGCTGCTGGACTTCAGGCCTCTTGTTTAATATACCTGAGCATCATTCAGAGAAGAGCTATGAACACTAAGTTCATTTATATCCTCCACAATGCTGGCAGAAATGGATAATAAAGGCTTAATCATATATATAAATCATTTATATAATGTTCACTACAGTTATTCGTGGAACCCCAGGCATTGTGCTAAAAGCTTTACCTAACTTCCTTAATTTTCACCCTGGTGGCTACGAGGTAAGAACTACTGTAATAGCCATCTTACGTAGGCTCAGAAACATTGTTTGCCCAGGGAAAGTCAGCTTTAAGTTGTGGAGCCAGAATTCAAACCCAGGGCTTCTGACACTAAAGCCTGTGTTCTCAAGAGTTTAATTATATGGTCTCATGTCTAGATGTTTACCAAGAATTGTGCTGATTATGGTCCACCTGATCAGCCCACCATGGTGCCTGTAGGAACCACTCTTATAAAGACAGCCAAGTCACACACCTGGGAGGCACTGTCTGTGACTTGCGCCAAGGCGGTACGCCCTTAGGGTAACAGTGTTCCGCAACCAGACAGGCAAAGAGGTGGTGTCCCTCCCAAGTATCTCCGTGGGGCTCTAGTCATGATCCCACTAGACCCTGGCCTCCAGCATGGCAGGAATCTTTGACTTTTCCTTCTCTGCTGCTTCTCAGGCATCTAAAGTCATGCCCAATACTAGAAACTATTTGTTCAATGAAAGAATACATGAATAGCAGAGAAAATAAGCAGCTCCTCTGTCTTCCACAAGCCCTGTCAGATTTATCACCAAAGAATGAATGAGTTTTTTGGAGAAATGAGGGGAGAAAACCACAGACCTTAGAAGCGGCTACAGCAGAGAGAGCAACTCACAGCCACCAAAAGGCTGGGAGGACCACGTCCCCTGTGGGAAGGAAGGTCAGAGCAAGAAGTGTGTATCAGACCCACAACCTCTGCAAAGCAGCCCAGTGAAGCCTATCCTGTGTGGCTGCAAACTAATTTTCTCCTGTTCTGCACTCCAGAGAATGCAGGCTTCATAGGGAACTTAATCATTTGGGGCTCAGAAAACAGTGAAACCACCGTTTTGTTCTGGTTCCCTCAGCAGGAGAATGTGCCGTCTCTTGTCCCTGGGCATCTCTGAGGGGTGGTCCCTGGGCACCTGTCTCGTGTTGACTGCATTTCTTTGTCATCACAAACAGACTGTAAAGACAGGCTCCTGAGGCTTGGTTTCTGAAGGAATGCCCTCTTGCAGAGCCTCTTCATAAAAACCCTTCTCTTCATGTAGATTCAGAGAATCCACAGATGAGGGAGAAGAAATACAGACAAAGAGAAGCAGCAGATTTCCAGAGTGATAACACGTCCAGGTCACATCCCCAGCAGTCCCTGACATTCTGAAGAATGAGAAAACAGATGCCAGCTAAGCATATCCACCAACTCCCTTCCCAAAGCTAACACTTGCCAAGGTCAAAAAAAAAGCCATTAACATCTCATCATGGCCTCATGTAAGATAACCATCACCAGCCATTCAGCCTCACTTTACATCTGCTCTTCAGCCCAATTTCTTCCTCCCTCCTCCTTTGCTTGCTTTAGAAAATAAATCCCAAATGTCTTTCTGAATAAAGCCTGCACATGTTCCTAAGAGCTAACAAAATAAAGCTATAGATAACGATGACCAAAAATGTCAAAGTGGACTTTGACCAAGTGCAACAAGATTAAGGTGATATTTTTAAAATGAAACAGTAACTTAAACTTTGAATTACTGCCTGATTTTACTGCTTAGAGATGAAAGATCCTGTAGGGCTGAACGAAAAAGCCATATAACTCAGAGAGGCTTTTCTTTGCTTGGCATCACCTCTGTGAGAAATACACTGAAGTAATAAAATGCCCTTGCAAGAGTTCATTCTCTGAAACTGGTGAGGGCCAGACAAAAGTCTGTCATGTCCCCTTTCTTTTGAGTACACGGGTTTCCCCCAAACAAGTCTCATCTCATTTCTTCAAAACCTGAGGATGGGGAACCAGCTAGACCAGGTGCCCCACGAAGCTGACCTTGGCCCCAGTTCAGCCCTGTGATACAAGCATGAGCTGATGCTTCCCACGGCTCATCCCACGGCCAGAAATGTCTAAGTCCCATCAGTCACGGGGACCCTCCCATCTTTTGTTTATCATGAGGCCAAAATTATATCCCCAGTGATCCTGAGATAGTCATGATGACACAGGCAAACTTACAAGGGTAGGTGAGGTGTAGGTATCTGATACTGAAGAGTAGGTACCTGCCTAACTCCTTGGGATGAACAGAGAGAGATGGATCTGAAACTAGAAAGTCAGCCTCAGGGACAAAGGGAGCAGATACACCCAGCGCCTGCAAAAAGCACAGGCTCATGATGAGACATCACCACCCAACCAGGCGGGTGGGATGGTCATGTAGGTAGATTCAAGGGGTAAGCAACTGACATGGCTCCAGGCAAATGAAAGTCGTGTCCGATTC
>NW_011494775.1:1914457-1934229 GCF_000754665.1 Bison bison bison | reverse complement strand
AAATGAAAATGTTAGTTGCTCAGTCGTGTCCGATTCTTTTTGACCCCAAGGACTGTAGCCCACTGGGCTCCTCTGTTCACGGAATTCTCCAGGCAAGAATACTGGAGTGGGTAGCCATTCCCTCCTCCGGGGGATCTTTCTGACCCAGGGATCAAATCCAAGTTATTGGCACTGCAGGTGGAAACTTTACCAGCTGAGCCACCAGGGAGGCAGGGGAGGAATAGGGACACAGCTATAAGAAGGCATGCTTGGAGGCAAAAAGCCATTGAAAGTCTTGGTGAAGACTGCAGGGGATGATGGGTTTAGATGAGGATGCATAACAATTATCCAGGAGCTGTGGGAATGGGCCACGAGAGAAGCAGGTGGTACCCCTTGTGAGGGTCCTTCAGCCTTAGATCCCCTGCTGGCCATGTGTCCTTGAGAATGGAATGGGGCCAAGAAGGCCCTAGAGTCTGGGGTGACTTAGTCTACAGAGGTCTGAGCAAAGCAGTACAGCTTCAAAGATCTAGGAGCTCATTACACATTCAGTCCTCAGCTCCAGGCTTCACACAAGCCTTTCCTTCCCCCGATTTCAAAGTTAGAGAGTTTAAACTAGTCTCCTCCCACCCCGGCCAAGTTTCTCCTTGCATATTTTGATGTCAATCCAGAACCTGTGTTAATCAGGCCAAAATTCATTAACGAAGGCCAACTGTGATCTCCAGGAAACTAGCTGCTCTCCATCTAGTATAATTTGTGTTTCATACAGCTGAGCGTTTTTTCCAACACTGTAACACTGAGCTCCGGGGGAGACCTCCGCGAACCAAATGGGACAGCTCCCATCTCGTGGCAGCCCATTGCAATGGGCTCCCTCCCATTTCAAGGAATTCTATGCTGCCTAGTAATAAGAAGCACTCCAGTGGTGGCACCCTCATCATGTCATTGCCACAGATAATTAAGCTCATCAATTATCTCCCTCCCTCTGCTGCCTTAGGATGGTGCCCCTTGTGAGGCTCACAGGAAGCCCATCCATCAACCACTCAAACCCTTGGGGACCACACCCAGCTGATGCCCCAGGAAGAGCTGAGTGGTTAAAACAGAAACACCAGAATAAACCACCCTGGGTACCCATTCTCCCTGGCTCCAGACTCTGAGCCATGGGAAAACCAATTATGCCTCCTGTGCCTTACTCTCCTAATATGTAAAATGGGGGCAATAATTCTTCACTGTCTCGGTGGCTGCTGTAATCCATTTGTTCAACTAAAGCACACACCGACTGTGTGCTTGCGTGTGTGCTAAGTCACTTCAGTCATGTTCAACTCTTTGCGACCCTATGTACTGTAGCCCACCAGGCTCCTCTGTCCATGGGATTCTCCAGGCAAGAACATTGGAGTGGGTGGCCATGTCCTCCTCCAGGAGATCTTCCTGACGCAGGGATCAAACCTGTGTCTGTTTAGTCTCCTTCATTGGCAGGTGGGTTCTTTGCCTCTAGCGCCACCTGGGAAGCCCCACTGTGTGCTTAGCAGTGTTCATGGAGCCACAGACACAGCAGGGAACTAAACAGGCAGAGCTGCTGTCCTCTCAAAGCTTACATTCTAGAGAAGGAAGCCAGATACTAGGAAAAAATTAACATGAAATGAAATGATGTGTATAAAGTAGAAAGTGCTCAGCATAACACCAAACACAGAGCATGGGCCCATGAGTGCTAGGCAACACTGATTACACTCAGGCACACATCTCCCCCACCCATGCCTGCCCACGGAAGCTCACTGGGCTTCCATTCCTCTGGTGTGACAGGAGCGAACAACAACACAGGAGAACCTTACTGGGGACAGGAACGAGGCAGGGCCAGGGAGAGGAAAGGGTTCAGAGGCAGACAAACTTGGACTCAAATCCCAGCTCTCATCTGCTCAGTCTATGACCCTGAGTGTGTCACTTAACCCTCAGTGTCTGCCTCCGGAAAGTGGGGTTGATAGTGGCATCTTGTGTCATGAGCATCAGTCAGGGCTCAGCCCAGTGCCTGGCGCCAGGTCAGAGCTCACCCTCTCTGCCGCCCTCCCCCTGCAACTCATGCTGACACGAACAGCTGTGGCTGTCATGCTGCCTCCATTCGACTTCTGAGACTGTGCCCAGAGTGATAGAGTCACTTCACTTGTCATCCTTAAAAAGGCCGTAAATTCCATCCCCACCAGATGGCTTTGCCCCCTTGCACTTGTAACAACAGTGCTGAGCGCACAGGTGTGCCTTGAAGCCACAGAGGGACATGGGGACCATAAAGCAGGAGCAGCGCACAGCCTATAACTACCTGTTCAACCCGGAGTCACAGCAGAGGAGCACCCTCCTCTCCCCGTGAGGCTGAGAGCGGCCTGAGCATCCTTCTGGGGGCTCAGATGTTGCAGGGACACAGAAAATACCCGGGGCGGGGCAGAACCAGTCAAAGCACGAGCATCCAGGGACACTGAGAAGCCACTTCTAGGGAGGGACTTGTCACTCCATTTGCCTACAATAAATCTTCTAAGAAGCATTAGCGCAAACGAATGTTCTGCTGAAGACACTGTAGAGCCACAGAGGAGAAAGTGCTACCACTGGCCCCTGAACCTAAAAGCAACAGAACATCTCTATTAGGTTCTTCAGAAATATTTGCCTAATCCAAGGTCACAAAGATGTTTCTCTTTTTTCCTAGAAGTACACAGCATTAGGTTTTATATTTAAATATATGAGATATGTATTTTTATACTTTTACAAGTTTACCACTTTTGCTTTTCCTAAAACCATCCTGCAAATATAGCTTCCTTTCTTCCACCCATGTTCATTTTCAGCATTCAACACTAGAGATAATAAGATTAGCAGGAAATATTTTCTCCCCTCAAAGACTGTACATTTTTTTATTTAGGAAAAACTGAATATATGCCAAAGTGGAGAAATTAGTATACTGAATCTCCACAATGCCAACTAAAATTGTTGCTCCCCTTCTGGCTCTCTAAGGATGAAGTCACTAGTCACTACAGTCGCTGACCTTCAACACACCCTAAAAGGGGTTCAGGGTGGAGATCAGGAATAAGGACCTCTAGGCTCTGGGAAAAACTGTCAGAATAAGACTTCAGATAGTTAGTTCAGAAGATTTCATGAGCCCAAAAAGCAGTAAAATCATTAACAGAGATATCTACTCCTTGTGACTAGCAGCAACCTTCTTTCAAAATATGTGCTT
This sequence comes from Bison bison bison, assembly GCF_000754665.1. Lineage (NCBI taxonomy): Eukaryota > Metazoa > Chordata > Mammalia > Artiodactyla > Bovidae > Bison > Bison bison. The sequence goes on along the minus strand of NW_011494775.1, from coordinate 1,931,045 downwards.
GATCACATGTATCCCCCTTCACCAAACTCACCCATATAATACTAACTTTCACTGCTACCTCTCTGGAGCAACTCCTCGGAACTATCTGAGACACTGTCTCCCAGGCTATAGTCCTCATTTGGCCCAAAATAAAGCTTAACTCACAACTCTTATGTTGTGCTTTTTTTTTTTTCCATTTGGCTGTAACATCAGTTCAACAATTTCCAAGATTTTGCCACATTTGCTTGATCTTACTTAAATTATCTTAAAAGCAAATCCTCTATGTTCTTTACAATGTATCTCTTTAAAAAAAAATGTGTTTTCCTTACTCAGCTACAATTCTATCAACACATCTAATTCCCAGTCCATCATCAATTTCCCTCAAAGTTCCCTTGGGCTTATCCTAGTAGGAAGGGCTCAAGGATGCTTCACTGAGGAGATGGTGCTTAGGCAGAGCCCTGGAGTTGAAAATTGCAGGAATTTGTTTATGCCACTTTGGGCAGAGGAAGATATGGGTGAGGGAGGCTCAATCCATTCTATCCCATTACATGTGCTAAAATGCACACACACAAAAGGATGAATCCTTTCTACTCCACATCTATTTTGCTCTGTTTGGTGCCAGGGAATTGGGTCCTATGGTGGTATGCTACAAATAAATGCTTAATAGAACTGAGGACAGTGACTGTTCTTGAGAGCTCCCAGCAAGAAAACAGTGGAAGAGATGAGAAATGTAGCAGATCTTTCTCAGGACCACTTTTGGGGAGTCCCACCCAACTTAAGCCTACTGTCATCTTTTGGTCTCTCTATAAGGAGAGGAAAAAGCAAATAAAACCTTATAAGGAACTTCATCTGGTCAACCCAGTCAGGGTCCCTGGGTTCCCGTGGTACCTAGTCACCACTTTAGAGCCTGCCTTTGGGGAGGTTTGCATTTCAAAGCAATCACTAGTGCTTTTGGATAAGAACTTGGGGAAATTGCTTTTTTGGACACAGGATCTTTCCTGGTGCAGAAAATCTTCCATTCTGGGCACCTTGATGGACAGAATCCAACATCACAGGAAGGTGCCACCCTTGGTCAAAGGATAGAGCACTTCTATCCTATGCATGGTATATAAAGATGCAAAAACATTCCACTTGTTTTAGAAAGGGAGAAAACCACCAAAGTACTATGGTAAAAGGGAGAGCATCATTTAAATCATATCTCTCAATCAGCAGTTACAGCATCAGTTCACAGTAAATTCTAACTCAGCTAAAGATCCCCTCTGCAGCCATGAAATTAGAAGATGCTTGCTCCTTGGAAGTTAAGTTATGACCAACCTAGACAGCATATTAAAAAGGAAAGACATTACTTTGCCAACAAAGGTCTGTCTAGTCAAAGCTATGGTTTTTCCTGTAGTCATGTATGGATGTGAGAGTTGGACTATAAAGAAAGCTGAGTGCTGAAGAATTGATGCTTTTGAACTGTGGTGTTGGAGAAGACTCTTGAGAGTCCCTTGGACTGCAAAGAGATCCAGTCAGTCCATCCTAAAGGAAATCAGTCCTGAAGATTCATTGGAAGGACTGATGCTGAAGCTGAAACTCAATCCTTTGGCCACCTGATGCGAAGAACTGACTCACTTAAAAAGATCTTGACGTGGGAAAGATTAAAGGCAGGAGGAGAAGGGGACAACAGAGGATGAGATGGGTGGATGGCATCACAACTCAATGGACATGAGTTTGAGTAAACTCCAGGAGTTGGTGATGGATAAGGAGGTGTGGCATGCTACAGTCCATGGGGTCGCAAAGAGTTGGACACAACTGAGCTACTAAACTGAACTGAACTATCTCCTCATTCCCTGACATAACATACAGGTCCTAGCCCAAGGCATAGAAAGTGCCTTAGGAGCATTATCCATATCTAGCACTGAAATATTCTCTTGGAAAATGTCATGAACAAGTATGACTGTACTCATTTGAGCAATAAGCCAACAGGTAATATTTTGTTTGCTTGTTTTTAAAGACAAATATAAGCAACATGAACCTGAACTTAATTAAAGTTGTTTATAATTATTTAATTAGATTTATAACACTGAACATATTCATTCTGGCCAGGGATGCTTCTCTCTTCTAAAGGATTGGCTGGCAGAGATTTCATGTGCTTTGTGATTTTTCCTAATCCTTAATTTCATCTCCTGTTGAGGTGAGGATGCTCATAATCGTGTTCAGGTAATTGCTTTATCAAATGGTTTAATTGTGCATTCAAGAGAACTGACAACAAGAAGGTTATTCTTCCTAATGTGTTTTTAACAAAAGCACTGACTAATTACATGGCATTCTATTCAGGGCATTTGAGAAGAAGAAATGAAAACCTATTCTTCAAATCTTGGTTAAACACATGTTTGCATATACAGCATAGAAATAAGTGGTAAAATAATTAGTTGCATTGCTTCCTTCTGCTATAACTTCATAGCTAATCTGCATGTTGAAGTAGACCATGTAAATTCTGAGGATGCATTTTCACCATGGGTGTTGTCTGAACATCTGTGCTTTCTGAAAATGTCACAATAACCATTTTGCCTGAAAGTTTATCCTTAGGAGCCAAAAAGACTTATTTTGGCATGTTCCAAAAAGAAACAAAAGCTTAATACAACTGAGGATAGGTGTACCTCATGATTAGAAGGAAATATTACAACACTAGGCCAAATGGTTTAAAAGATTTCTGAATCAAAATGGTGCTGAATCTATTTTATTTTAGATGAAATTCCTCTTCAACTAGATAACTAACATGCCTGGTATGGACCTGTATTATATGTTCCTTTTTTGTCTACCATTTCTAGAAACATGTGTAGGCCAAGTCATTTCAGTCATGTCCGATTCTTTGCGACCCCATGGACTGTAGATCACCAGGCTTCTCTGTCCATGGTACTCTCCAAGCAAGAATACTTGCATGGGCTGCCACGCCCTCCTCCAGGAGATCTTTCCAACCCAGGGATTGAATTCTGTCTCCAGCGGCTCCTGCATCGCAGGCAGATTCTTTACCAGTGAGCCACCAGAGAAGCCCCTCCTAGAAACACAGTACACCTTAACACATTCTGATATGCTCAAGCTAGTGTCATTTAGCTAAGGCCTGTAATGACACAAATATTTAATAATATTCAATATTTTAAAAGGTGATTCTACAATACACTACTTTAACATTTGTATTCAGTCCAGTAAATACTCTTTCCCTCTTTTTTTCTGGTTAAAACACACACACACACACACACACACACACACACACACACACACACTACACTTGATCAAAGTGAAGGGTAGAGTTAAGAGGGTCACGTGACCATAGTATTTAATTAAAGGATGGACACACAGTTCAAAAACAGCTGATTGGAATCCTTTCCTGGGATTGAGACACAGATATTGGCAAATTTCTTTGCATTTTCTAGGCTAGAAGCAAATAAATCCGGGGCTGTCAAAATCTATATTTCTTGCCAAGGGGAGAAAGCCTCTTGGCAGAATGAAGCCAAGCAGAGACGGACAAAGATGAGAAAGAAGGAAAGGCAGTGCTGTCAACACTGAATTTCCGCTTCTTTCTCTGAGGTCTGCCTACCCCCGTATACTTTCTAGCCTTGAATGCCAGTAAATCTTCATTTTTTGATGAAGCTAAGTTTGAGTTATGTTTCTGTCACTTGAAATCAAAAGCGTCCTGATGATACAGCTGGTATTTTATATTACTTTTCAGATGGCGTTTAACTCGTAGAAGTAAAGACTGTCATTCAAGAATCAGACAGACCATGGTTCAAATATCTACTCTGCTGCCAAGAGCTGTGCTGACCTCGGACAAAGTTTTACTTTTCTCCTCTTTGAGACTGCTAGTGGTCTCAACCACAAAAGTTTATTGTGAGAATTAAATGGAATAATGGAGAAAATAGAATACTACAGCACTTAGTACAATATCAGAGTATCTAATATATGTTCAATAATTAAGTACTGTTGTTTTGCTGTTATCGCCACTGTTGTTACTATTTAAAATAATACTAGGGTAGAGGCTTCTAGATTACTCCAGTATACACTCCATTCTTCTTTTTAATAATACCACTCTCAAATTTTAGCTGGGTATAGAGCTGCCCTGGAGAAGGCAATGGCAACCCACTCCAGTGTTCTTGCCTGGAGAATCCCAGGGACAGCAGAGCCTGGTGGGCTGTCTATGGGGTGGCACAGAGTTGGACATGACTGAAGCGACTTAGCAGCAGCAGCATAGAGCTGCCCAGAAAGAAACCCTCATTTCCCAGCCTCTCCTGCAGCTTGGCATAGTCTTATGATTAAGTTATGGCCAGCAGGATGTGAGCAGAAGGGACCTTAGTGACTTACAGACCTTGCTTCCTCTCTTTCCTCCTAACTGGCTGGACACAGCAGCCACTTTGAATCCAGAAGCTCAATAGTTCCAACTGCTGAGGATGACAAAACAATAAAGTAAAGGATGCTGGTCATTGATTGACAGTCTAGAGGCAGCATGTTGGCCCCAGGCTGCTTATCTTCAGAATGTTTCCAAGAGAGAAAAGTAAAACTGTATCCCTTTTAAGACTCTGTTCCATTTGGACTTTTGCTATAGCAGCCAGAACATATATCCTAATATACAATAAATATCTTATATATTATTTATTCCTGTTCCTTCCCAAAACCTCATGAAAGAGAAGAGGGAATGATAGCCAAACAAGGGCAAGAACTAATAGTTGAGGGTTTTCATACTACAAACACTAACTTCTCATTGTTCATTGAGGTTCAGCACCCTCAGACTGAAGAAAGGATGATGAAAATCAACAAGACCTCAGGGTGTGGTGGGGGGTAAAAGCAAGTTGGGGTATCTGGTATGGAGGACTTGTCCCCAAACTTCAAGCTGGTTAATGTATACAACAAACTTGCTTAGAGTTGGTTAGCTGCCACTAAGTATGTCTCCAAAGACATGACACTTCTCATGTTAGCTTTTTTCTAAGCTACATAAAATTAAAATATTAATAGTGAAACCTGACCCGACTCCCTCATCAGACCTTTGATGTCCACGTGGTCTAGAGGCACATGATCCAACCCTCTCCTCCCATGACCACCTGAGAGCAGGTAGGGATGGGGTTGGGTAGTTCTTAGTTCTTAGTTCCCCTACAGGGCTGGATACATGGCTGCATGCAATGTCCTGCCTAATTGCTGCTATACCGCTTGTTCCTAGGACCATGACCATCACCATGGTGCTCCAGTTTCCTCCTGCACAAAATGTGCAAAGGCAGGTCTTCCACCTCATTGTCCAATCATCTTCTCTTCTGCATAGTCAGTCAGAGAAAAATATTGTATATTAACGTGCATATGCGGAATCTAGAAAAGTGGCATAGATGATCTTATTTGCAAAGCAGAAATAGAGACACAGATATAGGAAACAAATGTATGGATACCAAGGAGGAGGGAGGTGCGATGAACTGAGAGACTGGGATTGACATATATATACACTATCAACAGTACATATAAAACAGATAACTAATGAGAACCTACTCTATAGTACAAGGAACTTCACTCAGTGCTCTGTGGTGACCTAAATGGGAAGGAAATGCAAAAAAAGGGATATGTGTATACATCTAGCTGATTGGCTTTGCTGTACAGCAGAAACTAGCAAAACACTGTAAAGCAACTATACGCCAATAACAATTAATTTTTTAAAAAAGTGAGGCCCTCACCAAGGAGCCATTTGCAAGTGAAGACAATTCTCACCCAGCAAGTTCTATGGAGACAGGGCTATCTAAAAATATCCCTGAGAACACTGACAGCATCAACGCAGCCAAAAAGCAGCGGAACTGCATATAAAAATCACCCATGCCTGTCATGGACACAGGGCCACAGAAGTCTGCAGGAGACTAAGAAGACACACCGAGCCTGATGCTATCTTGAGAAGGCTCATAGATTCAGGCCTGGATTCATGCTAACCCTCAGAACAGACTGTTCATGGGAAATGCCGGCCAACAGAGACTCCATTTGCCAAGAAGTTCAAACATGACCTTTACTTGGTAGCAATTGTTGGAAACTATTAAGACAACTCTGAAAATAATATAACCCTCAGCGACAATATGTTGAAAGAAATGCCAAGCCTGTAAGGCAAGTTCTCTTTCCCCCTCCTTCACGTGCCCATTCTCAGAACAGAGGAGAACCGTCCTCCTCCACAGCACTTCCTAACTGGGCATCTCTCTCCTGCATCCAGATAGAAAGGAGCCATTTGCTAATTGTTTCACAGCAGTTAATGAATAAATGTTGTTGGGAGGGGAGGGGCAGAGCAGAGGACTGTTTGCCTGCTAGTTTCCCCAATCCCAACAGCCAGGCTGATGCCAGGGAACAAGGTTCCCAGGGGCAAGCCAAGAACCCTCTCCTTCCTCCATACGGCTTCTGCCTCAATATAAGCAGGCCCAACCCTGACAGCTGAGCTCTGGTCACGTAGGTATAAAAATAGAGAGGCATCAAGGAAATCCTATTAAAAGAGGTCTGACCAGGGAGAGGACTTCCCTAGCAGTTCAGTGGTTAAGAATGCACGCTTTCATTGCAGGGGGCACGGGTTTGATCCCTGGTCCAGAAACTAAGATCCTGTATCCCACATGATGTGGTCGAAAATAAATCAATAAAAACAAATTGTAAAAAAGGCCCAGCCAGGAGAGAGTCAGCAGGGCCAGAACATGGAGCCATGGGGAACTCCACCCCTAGCTGCCTTCTGAGTTCCCAGGACCCCAGCATTGTTCCACATCTGCTCACACTTTTCCCAAAGACCTCTCCCCTCCAGAGGGAGGAAGAGCTGAAACTGCCCACCTGAAGCCTGGGCTAGCTAGACAGTGACGCTTCCCCTCTTACAGGTAAAATTATAAGTTAGCAGCCAGAACCCCAGGAGTTTTCATCTTTCTGTGCATTTAACAGCAGAGAAAGGCAAGGCACTCACAGATGCCAGGCTCCCTCTGGTTTAGGCTGAGGCCACGGAGCCATTGGTAAGAGCAACTGCAAGTCCCACTGGGACCCAGATGGTGAAAATGTCCTTCTGTTGAGCTCAAAGCTAAAATGACTCTCTATATTTGAACCTGAGACAGTCGCCAAGTCCAGCTATGACTTCCTGAATGCCTCTTCTGACTGCATTCTATCCCGCTCTGCAGCCACCATACAAGTCCAGTCCTGCTCTGACCACTCCTGGTGTACAGCCAGAGTAAGTGGAGGCAAAATATAGATCCTTAGTAAGACCACCAGGGTTCTTAGGGTGAAGTCCCACCCCTCTCATTTGGCCTTCAATGCCCTGGAAAAGTGGTCCCTGATAGTTTTCGAGCCTCATTTCTGTAGGTAGTTAAGCCACTATCCCCAGTCCATGTGTGACAGCACCACAGCAGTGCTTCAAGGGGGTTCTCGCTGTGTTTCATCTCTTCAACTCCCTCTTTGCTCTGATGAAATGAGCTGTCTATATCTCCCACCCCGATCTGTACCCTGGGCGACTCCTTCCAGGTTTAAGATCTCAGTGAACCATTGCTTCCCTCTAAGAAGACTACTCACACCTCCAAACTGGTTGAGGTGGCTCTGTTCCATGTCCCGCAGCACCCCAAACATCCCTTATCCGAACACCTAGTTTAATGAAAGGAGACTGCTCCGTAACCTACCTTCCTTGTGAATTCTGTGAAAAGAGGGCTTTGTCTTTTGCATCATCCCCAGCATTTAGCATAATGTGCGACAGTAAGAAAGAATTCACCAAACACTTACCAAATTTCTGGACTGCTTCAGTTTTCCTCACCAGGACCTCAGGGCAAGTTAAATGATGAGGGTCATCCTTACTGTCTAGAAGCCACATCGAGGGGCAGGGTCTCCACCGTGCTCTACCATGCCAGGCCTCTGCTTGCCTGTTCCCAGTGGTTTCTGTCCCTTATCTGTTGTGGGTTATGCTTTATAGAGTGTGAATACAGAGTCATTTATTGCCATGTAACATCTTATATCCCTTCATCTCCAGACTCTGTGCCTTCTTGTAGATTTTATCTTTGATCCTGGGGGAGTCACAGAGCTCTGAGTAGCATCCCTGGTGCCAGGTCACTGAAAGAGCCCTGCTACAGACTGAGGTTCTAAATGCATCTCCCTCTGTTCTAGGAGCTCCTGATCGTTCAGAGTCCAGAGCAGAAAGAAAGTTCGTTCGATGGAACCTAAAGACAAACACCAAGAGAACAGAGCTGACACTCTCTGTCCTCCCCCTGCTCCTGACGGCACGCCCCAGACTTCTGATCCATCTGTGAAAGGGTTAGCACTTCCCCTGGAACACTGACGGTTTCTTACAGATTTCCTTGATGGTGGTGGGACTGGGTTGTAATACATTTTTGCCAAATTTTTTGTGAATTTGATTTATGACATAAAATCACTTCTAGTTATACATGCATCCTGGACTCCTCTGTCCTTTGTTTCTTGACCCCAATGACCTCAAAAAGGTCATAACTCCAGGGGATGGGAAGTCATTTGTTCACTAATAGTCAACGCATTCACTCTATTAAGTGCCCGTCTATTGGCGGTCCTGTGACAGCTTTGTCTGGGAGACTAAAATGTGCTCTTGAACCTCAGTAGAGAAGTGGTTGTGGATATAGGGGCAATAACTAAAGCACTCCAATAAGTGAACCTGACCAGTCTGAAATATCTCCCCTGAAAGGAAGTTTAATTGTACACCACAAGGGTTTAGAATTGGTCTTGGCTTCAGAGGTCTTGGGCAGTCAATGCACACCATCAGCATTTTATTCATTCCTTTTGGAAAAAGAGAATTTCAACTTTCTAGAAGTTAAGATAGAAAACTAGGAAACTAATGTCAAAAACCAACGTTCACACCATTTTCCTGGGCTTCCCAGGTGGTGCTAGTGGTAAAGAATCTGCCTGCCAATGCAGGAGACATAAGAGACGCGGGTTTGAACCCTGGGTTAGGAAGGTCCCCTGGAGGAGGGCATGGCAACGCACTCCAGTATTCTTGCTTGGAGAATCCAATGGACAGAGGAGTCTGGCAGGCTACAGCCCATAGAGTCAGAGGGAGTCAGACACGACTGAAGCGACTTAGCACGCACACACACCATTTTTTCAGTGCAATGATGGCCCTCCACGAGTCCCTCCCCTCTGTTTTAACTTGATTAGAATTGTGTGATTACATATAACCAGGCAGGAAGCTTGAGAATCAAACTCTGCCACTGCGTTTGACTCTTTGGGCCTCAGGCTACCCTACACGGAGGATGGGGAGAAGGGTACTACAACTTCTGATGAGAAGGCTTTTGCTCCAAGAAAAGACAGCTGACCAGGTCTGGGAAGCAGGACTGAGGCAGGTGCAGGAATTCAGGGGCACTAGAGGAATAACAGGCTGGGGCTGGAGCTGGGGCAGGCTTTGGGGCTCTGCCCAGCAGACTCTGGAAGCCATTTCTCTTTTGAGGAATCATTCTTGATTCAAAGGAGCCTTTCAAATTCTGATCCTGCCTCTCAAACAAGCTATTTATCACTACCTGTAAGCAAGCAACCTTCTCTAACACAAAAAGCCAACTTTCCTGCCCAAACTGCAGGGGGGCCCTGACCAGCAAACATTTGCAGAGACATTCCCTGGGCAACTGACAGCATTTCAAGCCACATCTGACAGGTTACGACTGCTCCTTGTAGCTCAAGGGTCACAGGGAGCTAAAAGCACTTGAAGCTCCTCCTGCGAATAAGAGACAGAGGCGAGCAGGCAGGGTGTTGCTGGAGTCTGATGTGCAATGTGCCACGTGCCCAAATAGCCCCTGATCACTCACTGACACTTCATGGCTCGTCTCCAATCACAGATGCCAGGATCAGACAGTTCACTCCGGAGCTGGAGGGAATAACTGAACAGCACAAACTGGAGCTTCACAAAGACAGACTTGTTGCAAGGAGCCCCTCTCTGCCAGGGCCCCCGGGTGGATGTTTAGCTAAGCAACTTGGCCCAGGGTGGGGATGGCTGATTTCTCTCAGTTACCGAGCTCTCTGGAACCCAATCACTAAAATTCGGGAAGGGCTGCACAAACTGGAATCTCGCCATTCCTTCTCAGTGGGAATCTGCAAGGGCTCCTCTCTCTTGTCCATGATACTGAGCACCCACTGTGTGTCCTGTGCCTGGTGAAGGCAGAGGGGCATTATTTCTGCCTCTAGGACTACACACTCTTAAGAAAGACATGTGCAAGAAGGTACTTACAGTAACAAGTGTCCCATAAGCTTGGCACAGCCCAGCCACCTGCTCACCTTCCTAGCTTTGACTGACGGTCTCCTCCTGGACCATTCTCACATCCTCTGCTTCCTCCTCCCCTGTGCCTCTCCCCTTATTGTCAGAGCCACCATCAGGGCATACTCTCAGTTCTTCGAATTCATCATCCTGCCTTAGGGCCTTGGCCCATGCTATCTTTTCTATCTAGAACATTTTTCTGGTTCCTTCAGGGTCAGGGGAGCAGGGAATAGGGGAAGGTGGGCATACTTAGCCAGGTTGGTCTGGGCTATCTGGCCAGGAAGTTCTTGGCCATGATCCTGGGCGGAGAAGCTGTAATTCACACAGCATGTCTCAGGTTGGGGGGTGGGGGGGTAAGGATTACAGACTTAGGTCAGGAGGAAGAACCAACATGCTTCTTTCCACTCCATCATACATTCCCAAGCACCCGGCACAGAGCCTGGTGCATAGGAAGGGCTCCAGCGAAACCTGCTGAAAGAACAAAGGAATGACTACCAAGCAGTAATGGCAGTACTGAGCTTCTAAAGCAGATTACACAGGTCTGGGTCCAAGCGAGACAAACCTTCGGCTTCCCACTTTGCTACATATATTCCCTTTGGTAAGAAAACTGTGAAAAACAGAGAGAATAAAAGTCTACTTTCAGTGAATAAAAAGACATGACTCACATCAAGAAGAGTCAGTAGAAAAGCCTGGCACAGCCTCACCATAATCCAAATAAGCTTCCAAGGACAGCAGAGGGGACCCCCGGCCTGTGCCATCTCCATGGTGTAAAGATCAGATGGTGAGGGGACCACAGAGAATGGAAGCCATGCACCACGCAGTGGGGAATGGACAGAGGTGGGACCAGCCTAACAGCCCAAGCCCAGGGACCACACAGCCACGTGGCCATGAACGCCCAAGGAGTCACCATCTGTGACTCTCATCATCCCCGACTCTATTCTGCAAATGAACTTTCCACAGGAAACAAGGAGATGAAAGTGGGACAGCTGTGGCTAGAGGGGATGGGAGGGTCAGAGCCTCACTCCTTGCCCCCCACCCACGTCTCACAGAAAGTTCCTGAGACTCCTGCACACAACTCTTCACACGTAGCATTAAGGAGGGTATTGAATTATACTTGTTGAATAAGAGAACAAATAGGTAAACCCTTATCAATTTTGTGGTTTCTTTTTCTTCCATTCATTAACCCAGTGAAATTTCCATTCCCAAACACAGATGGACAACCTTTACCCAAGGAGACTATTCGGAATTCCAAGAACAAAATCTCCCTCCTTCACCCTGGTGATGCCTGCCCCTCTGCCTCGAATTCCTTTTATTAGAGCCCAGATGAAAAGCTCCTCTTCTTTTCCTCATTACTCTGATAAGAATAAACAGACCCACTTTATCCCTAGTTCCTTTTTCTATGAAATCATTTTCTCTTCATCGATTTGAGTTAAAGTGACCCGTCTCCATACTAGCAAGCCCCCGCCCATTAGACTGCAAGGCCTGAAGTCCCCAGAGAAAGGAATGGCAGACCCTCTAGCCCCGGGTCTGGTGTCACACTGGACACATTCTAGATACACAACAAATGCTGCTTGAACATGTGCTGACATCACTCGCCTTCCTTTCACCTCGCCGTCCCTAAGACGTGGTGCCCCCCTCGTGGGTCCCCCTCATATCTTGGCTACCCATCAGCTAGGTTGAATGACTCACATCTTTGGAACAGTTTGCTCCCTCATCGACTCCAGGAAGCTGGTCTAGATTCACTTCAGGACTACAGGCCACTCTTGGAATCACCCGTCTTCCCCTTAGCCCTTGATCACTCCAGTTACATGGATCACAATGATTTTATCTCATCTCTTCAGTCAAAGAGTCTATTCCTGTGGCAGCTTATCAAAGGCAAGACCTCAAGTCCACCAAGATTCACAGGGTCCTGTTTCCGCCCAGAGAGCCTTGTCAGAACAAGCAGACACAGAGTACTTCTTGATGACAAGAAAAAAAAAGACAATGAAGAAAACTGACCTTGGATGTATAGGTGTGGCCATCGGAGCCACAGACCATGGCTGACTGTGCCGCGGGGCAGGGCTTGCACTTGACCAGATTCGAAGGTCCGACCCAGTGCTTGTGGACCACTGTCCCCTTCTTTTGCCTGAGGATAAAAAAAAGAGGGCATAAGTAACTGTCGCTCCAGTTTCCAGGGGTCTTTCTCCTCCAGGTTACCTGGATAAAGGCCAAGTAAAAGAGGGCTGGTCAAACAGTCCCACGCATCCCCAAGTCCCCTGGCTAGCATCCGCATGGAGTCCAGCTCACTGATAGCAGGCAGGAGACAGTTCCAAAAACCTAGGTTCACCCACCAGATGGACAGGAGAAAGCAATGTGGCCACTAAAAATGTAGTAAACACATGACTTACTTTTTTTAATTGGAATATAATTGCTTTACAAGGTTGTGCCAGTTTCTGCCGTATAGTACAGTGAATCAACTATAGGTCTACATATATCGCTCCCTCTTGAACCTCCCTCCCACCTTCTCACCCCCCATCCCACCCGCCCAAGCCAACACAGAGCACTGAGCTCCCTGTGCTGAAGAGACATTGACAACACACTAGAAAGACAATGAGAAACTGACTCTGTCAGTTCCTCCAGCCCCCTGAGGAGGGTGGCAGATCACAGGTGTCCCCACTCAGCACCCAGAGCCTCAGATGCCTCCAGGGCTGATGAGCATCCTCCAAGGAGGAGGACGCACAGACGACTCAGAGAGTAGTCTAGATAGAAGCAAACACAACCAAACGGCTTTATCACAGCTGTGGAAAAGCATCTCTGGATATGTTTTAAAGCAATTTCAGTCCAGCTTTCAATTTGCCATGCGACAGCGGCTCTGAGGTGATGTCACTTTCAGCTGCTAAAATCATCAGAATTCTACTCTTTCATTTCAGCTCTGGCATCTCCCTAGCCTAACCTTTGTCATAATGATAAATGGCGCTATTAGGATGGCTTATGTCCACGGAAAGAGCCCTGTCCTCATATCATAAACCACCAAAATCAAGGCCTGCAGTTACGGCCACCCTTCCTCTCTTAGAGGAACTGCTTTCCCAGCAGACCGTTGGGAGCCACATCCCTGGCCAAGGGGCGAGGGCTGGGTGGCGGACAGGCAAGCCAGGTGGGTATTGTGCCCTTGACACACTTTGCCTGGGCCATCCTGTGAGGGGCTTAGTTGGGCTCCAGAGCCAGAAAATACAAGTCCAAACCTCAGCTCTGCCACTTACCGTGCCATCATAGCAGGATATTTCACCCTGTAAGTTTCAGTTTCCTTATCTTTAAAGTGGTGGGGGGTCGGGGGACAAGGAATAGTATCTCTTTCAAGCAGATAGTATGAGGATTAAAATGGCTCATGTATGTAAATGACTCAGTACAACGCCTGGAAAAAAGGGAGCAATCAAAATGTCATTACCATTATTATTGTTGTTTCGTCACTATATCGTGTCTTACTCTTTGTGACCCTGTGGGCTGTAGCCAGCCAGGCTCCTCTGTCCACGGGATTTCCCAGGCAAGAATACTGGAGTGGGTTCCCATTTCCTTCTCAAGGAGATCGTCTTGATCCAAGGATTGAACCCACATCCCTTGCATTGGCAAAGTGAATTCTTTACCACTGAGTCACCAGGGAAGCCCATTATCATTATTATATGCCCTATCAGATGGAGCTGTAGGGAATGAAAGCACCATTGCCATAGAAATGTGACTTAAGTCTAAGGCCCTAGGTTTGGAGTTGGTGCTGAACTCCCCAGAACTCACGGGCCACAAGGAGTAAATCTTTTCTGCCAAGTGTAGAAGGGATCTTCAGCACCTCGGGAATTCAGGTGTGGCATCTGATGTGACCTACCCTCTTCCAAATGAACGACAGTGAGACACAAATGGCATCCACCAACTTGGTTCTTATCCTACCTCAATCCTGTCCCAGTGATTTGTGGGAGGCAGTAAGAGGAAGGAGGTCCGTTTGGGGAATTATTGGGTTGGCCCAAAAGTTCGCTCGCTTATGGGAAACCCAAATGAACTTTCTGGCCAACCCAATACCTTGGCGGTTGACATCAGGAGGGTGACCACACACCCTGTGCACAACACCTTAGAGAAACTGGGGACCCCAGGCCAGACAGGGTCATAGACCGAGCCCATCTGAACAATGAACTCGGAAAGGAAGTCCTATGAGGGCACTTGGGATGGCTGGTCCAGATGACTCATTTTACTCACAGGGACAACTAAAACCAAGCTGGGGAAGGGTTTGCCCACCGGAAAGGATTGGTGGCTAGGTAATGGTGACAATCACACAGCCACAGAGTGTCGGGATGGCTTTCCTTCAACCCTCCTCAGACACACTTAGATGACTCACCTGAATGATTCGCTGGGGGCACCTACACGTTCACCACTAGGGCTCCTCTCTCCAATGCCTCCCTGCTTCCTCAGCAGTTACTCACCTTGTCCCTGCCTCTCTGTCTGGAATAAAAACATCTACTGTTCACATTTCTAAATCACATGGATATGGGTCTCCTATTATCTTTAACCAAACACACTTTCTTCTTTCAAGATGTATTCTGCACTACAGAAAAAGGGATGGGAGGGGATGAGACTCCAGGCAGCAGACAAGCAGGCTGCCGGCATGGGCTTTAATCTCGGAGTGGGTGATTCCTTCAGAAGAACACCACACATTTATCATCATTCTCACAGCAGATTGTCTGACGCTGATAATGAATCAGCAAATACAGGCAGCAGTTCTGTGTCTGGCAGCCTCTCTCCTGGGTCAGTCCCCAGCGTGTGCGCCCATAGCCAAAGTAATTCTTGTTTTGAGTTCCCAGAGAGTGGTAATAAAGTCTAGAAAGTGGGCAGCTTTGCTGGAGCAGACTACCATGTGTGATGATGCCCCAGAGGAAGGCAGATGGCAGGAGCTTAGCCAAAGGCAGGCCAGGGAGAAGTGAATGCTGAGTCACTGGCATTAAGGAAAAGATAGAACTACCAATTAATCACCAGCCAGTAAAGATGGGTCATCCCTGTCTCTGGACCTGAACTTCACCGTTAAATACATTAAGGGGAGACAAAGAGATGAGGCTTTCTAGGGCTTCCTAGTGGTCTGGGGCATCAAGGATGCTCAATATAGCCTTGTTGGGTGAGTGGGTGGATCCCTTAGTGCTGACCACTGCACTGGTTACTAGCAGTTAATCACAAAATCACAGACTGAGCCTGAAAACCCCTTAAAATGAATCTAGTCTAAGGACTTTAGTTTATAAATGAGGAATTGGACACACAAATGAATAGCAGAAGTGAAGTGCCCACTGTCACAAAGAAATACAGCCAAGTTACTTCATATACATTTGTCAAGTTGAAGTTACCCTGAAATTGACTGCATTTCTCTGGGAACATTTTAATTCCCTACTTTGGCATCTACATTTTCACTATCAAGGCTCAGTCTTATCAATAAAGCCCTTCTGAAACACTGTCCCTGACTCTACACCTGTGGAGGAGGAAGCTCTCGCTCATACCCCATGCCAGGTGGTCATGGATCATGCCCAGGAGGAACCACCTCTGACCCTGGGATGCCCTGGGGACTAAAGGTACAAAGGCCAAAGCATGCTGAGTTTTCCCAATTCTAATGAGACAAGCATACCTGTTACATTCAGACAAACTCAAGTATTTCTTATTCCACTAGGACTCGTGAGAAAATGGCACCCAAATCAGTACTCTCTGTCCAGAGGCCAAATTACACAAAGTAATGTACAAGTAGATGTGAGCCCAAGGAAGCATAACTTCCCTGGTTATTGGGTATATATTTCAATCCCTGCAATTCAGTGCAAACCATAAAAAATAACCAACCCAGGTGAGGCAAGGGACTAAGCTTTCAGGCTCTCAGATATTTCACTTCTTGAGTCAATGAAGAGTGAAATCCGATGAAGGTGTCTTGATGGCACTGCTATTCCCGGTGTCACAGACATTAATCAACTGGGGCGACACAAGCAATTTAGTCTGGGAGGCAGGTCCTGCCAGCCCTCCCTTTGGCCTCAAAACCCTACCTCCACCCCAGTCTGGCTGGTGCCAGGGGCAGCCACGCCTCCCACCCTATTCTCGGCTCCACACAGAAAATCTAAGCTGAAAAGGGAAGACAATCAGGAGATCACCAGCATTGCTTCCTCTCTTTCGGTCAATTGCTTATCCTTATCTCTTCAAGAAAATTAGAGATACCAAGGGAACATTTCATGCAAAGATGGGCTCGATAAAAGACAGAAATGGTATGGACCTAACAGAAGCAGAAGATATTAAGGAAGAGGTGGCAAGAATACACAGAAGAACTGTACAAAAAAGATCTTCACGACCAAGATAATCACGATGGTGTGATCACTGACCTAGAGCCAGACATCCTGGAATGTGAAGTCTAAGTGG
>NW_011494775.1:1899179-1913973 GCF_000754665.1 Bison bison bison | reverse complement strand
ATCAGAAAAATACAAAGTAAAGCTGAGACTTGACTAATGTTTCCTGAGTCCTAATCAGATACTCCTATTATGTAACAAGCTATCATTTCCCCAGTTGCTGAGGAAATCCTTGAAGATATTTATTGAAATGAATTAATACAATAAGGATATACCAGGAAAAGCTTCCTAATGAAGAGAGCAGTTCACAGCCTCTTTTTCTTTCCCTTTCAGCTGGTTAACTGCAGCAGGATCCAAGGGCAGTAGGGTCACTGAGTGACCTTCCTTCTTATAGTGACAGCCACATCCTCAGGCTGCATCTTAAAGGGCCTCCACCTCTCAGACCTCTGCTCTGCCCAAGAGGCCCTGAGTAGGTTGGATGTGTCCTGGACACGTGAATTCAAACAAGTCACCTCCACTTAAGCTTCACATCTTACTCCAGAAAATAGGGTAACTACCACTGACCTTTTGAGGGCTATGTACTAAGGAGAGTGAAAAAGTTGGCTTAAAACTCAATATTCAAAAAACTAAGATCATTGCACTTGGTCCCATCACTTCATGGCATATAGATGGGGAAACAATGGAAACAGTGACAGACTTTATTTTCTTGGGCTTCAAAATCACTGAAGATGGTGACTATAGCTATGAAATTAAAAGACACTTGCTCCTTGGAAGAAAAGTTATGACCAACCTAGATAGCATATTGAAAAGCAGAGACATTACTTTGCCAACAATGGTCTGTCTAGTCAAGGCCATGGTTTTTCCCGTAGTCATGTATGGATGTGAGAGTTGGACTGTGAAGAAGGCTGAGCGCCAAAGAATCGATGCTTTTGAACTGTGGTGTTGGAGAAGACTCTTGAGAGTCCCTTGGACTGCAAGGAGATCCAACCAGTACATTGTGAAGGAGATCAGCCCTGGGTGTTTTTTGGAAGGAATGATGCTAAGGCTGAAACTCCAGTACTTTGGCCACCTCATGCGAAGTGTTAACTCATTGGAAAAGACTCTGATGCTGGGAGGGATTGGGGGCAAGAGGAGAAGGGGACGACAGAGGATGAGATGGCTGGATGGCATCACTAACTTGATGGACGTGAGTCTGAGTGAACTCCGGGAGCTGGTGATGGACAGGGAGGCCTGGCGTGCTGCAATTCATGGGGTTGCAAAGAGTCAGACACGACTGAGCTACTGAACTGAACTGAACTGAATCTTTTTTTTTAAGTTTACCAAATTCCCAGCATGTATGTATGCTTTTGAAGCAGTAAGATGATTCTTAAGGACAAATCTGATGATGCGATTCCATGCTTAAACCCTCCATCTTCTCACCCCCTGGGGCCTGTCTGAACTTCTAGTTTTGGTGTTAAACTGACCGAGCCTATCTTCACCGGGCCACTATCTGTCCACTTTCCTCCCCAACCCTCCACCACACACATCCATGCATATACACACATACCTATGCATGTACATACACACATACACCATGCAGACACCCCCCATACATGCATACACACACACACACCCCATGCACACACAGTCTTGCATGCAGGCATGGACACACACACACGCATGTATGCATGCACACATGTGTACATATACGCTGACCGCCAACACCAAATATTTTTGCTCCAGCCACTCTTTGCTACTTCCCAGAGCCCACCAAAGAACTCTGCGCCATCGTGTGGATTTTTCCCAGATCTGAAACACGTTCATCCCCACCCACGTTTCTCCCCTTCACTCCTGCCTGCCTCATAAGGCTTTCTTCAAGGCCTAGTTCAAAACTCCCCTCCCCCAGGAAGCCACCCAGGGCCCTTCCCACAGGCAGGCAGGCTGCACTCCCAGTCCAGCATGGTCCTGTGATCACTTGTGGTCCCCAACTTGTCTGTAAGCAAGCATCTTTATTAGGCTGGATCAATGTTAAGATGCCATTATGATTCAGACAGGACCTGGGGTACACCCAAGCTAAAAGCCTTGGTGCCCATCCTGGACATTCCCCTCCCCGTGCTCAACACTTCTCCCCATCACTCAAGTCCTACTGATTCTATCCCCAGCCAGCCACATCAGCCCCTTACATATGTCATGCTAACTTGTATCTGTATGACTTGGTAAATAAATGCTTTCTACCTATATAGCAAATGTCTGCCCCTTGTCCAAGCTTCAAATTGACTGCTTCCCATGCAGTTTCTTTGCCCTCTGGGAGCCCTACCCGAAGAAGAATTAATCATGTGCGTGCATCTGAGCATGCTCAGTAGCTTCAGTTGTGTCTGACTCCTTGCAACCCTATGGACTGTGGTCCGCCAAGCAACTCTATCCACGAGATTCTCCAGGCAAGAACACTCAAGTGGGTAGCCATGCCCTTCTCCAGGGGGTCTTCCCGACCCAGGGATTGAACCCATGTCTCCTGCATTGCAGGCAGATTCTTCACCACTGAGCCACCAGGGAAGCCCAGCGTTAATCACGTTCATATCCAACTGTGACGGTCACCACAGCACAAAGCAGTTCACTGTGTGTCTATCTTCCACAACAAATTGCATGTTCCTCAAGGAGAGTGACTGGGCCTTAATCATATTTGTGATCCTGGGGCTTGGAAACATGGTTGACCCTTGGGACATGGGTGTGCTCAGTGAAATACATGAATTTATTAATTTGGACCTTCAGAATTTTCTCCTTTTATTTCTGGAAATTATTAGCACTAACTGGAAGACAAAAATAGCATGTGGTTTAAGCAGCAAGAATTCAATAGACTGAGAAATTCTAATTCAGACTTGAAAAACAATTAGCAAAAATGTCTAAAGACAGCAGGGAAGTGGGTAGAGGGCTCTCCTGTATATATGAGGGCTAAGGGACTCCCCATCTTTTGAAAGTAGGTTGCCTCCAAAGCTAGGAGAGGACCTCCAAGGCACAGGTTCCAAATTCCCAACTGATAATAATTTTCCAATTTGAGAATGAAAAATGAGAATTCTCAAGAAATCTTAACTGTTACTGAAATAATTTTTTCTATATTCTTCTCAATACTATATTTAAGTGTTTTTTTAAATCAAATAGGATACAGTAAGTTTAGTAGTATTTATAAAGAAATGTAGCTTAAAGTGAAAATCCAAATACTAGAAATTGCCAGCAAACACTGGTGGGTGGTGTTCAAATACTGTGATACTTGGACCTCCTAGCAAGTTAACAGCACAGCACAGAATCGCGTGTTGACATTTGTTCTAAAACTACTTTTTGGAACACCACTCAGAGGATTTCCATAAGGTATACTACGCAAATACATTTATTAATATTCATTTTATTTACAAGAGCAACTCACCACTGGCAGCAGAGTGGATGACGACTACATTCTTATAAGATGACAATAACTACAAGTAAGATAGACCAGATCATGACAGCTCTTCCCTGTCCTAGTTCCTGATAACTGGTTGACCAGTTGACCTGGTTGACCTTAACCTTCAAGTCCACTTTTCAGCATTTCCCGTTTTTGCTTCCCACTGGACCCAGCCACTCCTTACTCTGAGATCCCCACCCTAGCCACTTGAGGCAGATCCCAAACCCTGTCACTTCCCCATGTGATAAGCAAGGGAATCTTTGATGACATGAGTTGTAACTCAGTATTTCATTTGACCATGGGCAGAATAGGGTCATAATCAGGGCCCACAGTAAGTAAAGCAGTATCAGAACAAAGACTTCCACAGTAATTTTTCTAGCAATAAATATATATGCCAGTATAAACTTCCTGATATCAATCCCAGAGGATGAAATACAACATTGTGTATCAAAAATACTTGCACAATGCAGCAGGGCTGGGGGCCACTAAGACTGTCTGTAGAATTGCTGACTTTTTTCAGTTATTGAAGAAGACAAGACCACTACATTTTATTCAATACACTGTGCATTCTAAACATGTTTGCATAACTTTTGATAGAAATGTTTTACTCTGCATATGAACAGCTGGTAAAAGAGGAAAGCAAATTCTAGATCACAAATAGTAGCAGCAACACTCCAGCTATTTTACATGACTGCTAGACATCCCTCTAAATGCTGAGCACACTTCCCTGACTCCTCACCCACAATGACCCCCTGGTGGTAGATGCTATCATTAACCCATTTTATAGAAGCAAAAAAGCAGAGGTCTGCTTAACCAGTCCCAGTCCCTTCTTCTCTGACCTGTCTTTGTTCTCTCATCAAATCTCTATGGCAGACCTGTCAGCTCAGAGGCCTAGAGAACCCACCCAGGAGCCAACCCTTTCCAGTAATCACAGTGTCTGTTTGCTGGCAGCCAGGATCACTGCATCTTATTATCATGTTAATATCAAACTGCCCATTGAAAACCAAGATTGAATTTGTTTGCAAAATCAGAACTAATTGCTTCTGAAACAAGGATGGAAGATACTCAGACAGTTGATACGGTGACTATGTTGAACCAGAGACAAAATAATGAATGCTAATTAAAAGGGAAAATATGTTAACCATTGAAATAATCTGTCCTGTAAAATGAAGCTATAATTCCTCCATTGTTAGAGTTATTTGAGTCATTATACTAAGTCATAAAATGACACAGGAGGAGTATAATGGCTTGTGTCATTTCAAAAGCTGCTTTGTGAGAGAGACAGACTCCCACGTGAGACAAGCTACACCCTGGTATCTGTGGGCTCAGGAGTCTCTTTCCCAAATGAAGAAGGTCCCAGATATAAGATCCGTGTCCAGAGAGAGTTCAGGTTTCCTAATAAACAGATGCCTATTAGAGAACTGTGGGAAAAAATGCCCAGTCTCTGTAGAGTAACTGTTGAGCACCTTGGAGTGTTGTAAGCACCACCAGGCACTCACATGGTGCAAACACAAGCTATTTACAGAAGCTTAAAATTTTAAAGGGCAAATATATAATAATGAGCATAGCAGCTAAACATTTATTGAGGCCTTATTATTCGGCTGGTACTATTATTACTACCAGCAAGAGTAAGTAACATGTTCTGAGCTCTTACAATGTTCCAGGCCCTTTACATGAACTGTCACATTCACACCTGCCAGCAGCTCCAAGGAGGAGAAAAGTGATGGTAGAAATGGGAAGAAGTGTGAGGAGTGAGCCAGGGAGAGTTTGTGAGCAAAGAAGACCTACTGGATGGGAAGGACCAAGACCACAAGGTGGACCCTGGTCATCAGGGAGAAGCACCTACTAATTCACTGATTCAGGCCTGCACATCACTCACAGTAAGCCAGCACCCTGTGTGGCTTCATTCCATCTGGCTTGGCCCAAGTAAGGAGGCTGGGCGTGTGATATCTCCCAGGTCAAGGCTCAAATGCATCAGAAGAGACAAGCAGGTGCCAGAATCAACAGAAAGCCCTCAATGCCCCGGCATACTCCCAAGCCACCACCACATCAGCTTACTACTTCAAACCCATAGGAAAAGTATGTATTTTTAGTTTTTAGAGCAGAATCAGGGCCACCAAAAAGACATGTGGCTGGTATGGATGCAATTCCAAAAGTAGGAACATCTGTGTGCATGTGAATGTCAACCTCTGGCCTGCAATTCATTTCAACTTGAGCCTCCATAACCTGCCTTTCACCTGAGCTGTGTAATGGCCCAGGCAGCTGGAAAAGCATCTAACCTTCAAAGATGACAAGATTCAATAGCCAGAGGAGAGTTTCCAAAAACATTGTATGTGCATGTAGAAAAGAGCTGGAAATGCATTAAGAGGGCACATACCAGGGAACACACCCTCTGCCAGGTAGGAGTGAGGGTGTGAGAAAGGGAACTTCAGCTTTGTCACTCCATATATCTAGTATCTGACTCTATACCAGGTATTGCTGGTTTAATCTGTTCAAAATCTAAACATGGAAGGTATTTTCAGAAATTTAAAAGAAATGCATGTTGTCAAGCCTACCCTTCACTGCCAGCCCTGCCTCTCTCCAGTAATGTTTGAAAAAGTCAAGGTGATTGAAATAGAAGATCTTTCAGGTGCAGGAAGGAGGGCTGAATAAAGGAAGTTCATCTGCATAAAAGCATCGGGGAATACTCAAAAGATTCTGGTGAAGACCAACAGGTCAGATCTATTGAACTATGTTTCTTCATTACTGTATTTTCAGTGCCTATTTAAGCAAAGCTATCAAAGCTGAAGGTGTAATTATTCCAAAGGTGGTTAGGATCCTGGAGACAGTCTATTTACTAAACATTCATAACAAACGTACTGCACTGCGCTGTGCTTAGTCACTCAGTTGTGTCCAAATCTTTGTGACCCCATGGACTATAGCCCGCCCGGCTCCTCTATCCATAGCAAGTATCCAGGCAAGAATACTGGAGTGGGTTGCCACGCCCTCCTCCAGGGGATCTTCCCAACCCAGGGATCAAACCCAGGTCTCCTGCATTGCAGGCGGATTCTTTACCGTCCAACCTACCAGGGAAACCCAATATACCTACTATGTGCCAGTAATTGGGTAAAGAATTCAAAGATAATACTAGCATTGTGTTAAATGTACTTCCTAAAACACATATTACCTGTAACAATTCTTTGTAAACGTAATGATATTTAATTATTCTGAATGACTGAATTTATTTGGGATAGGTGTTACCTTAACTGTTTTTATTCTTACTCACATCTTGAGACAGTAAAGAGTCTCTGCCCATGGACTTCTCCAGGAAAGAATACTGGAGTGGATTGCCATTCCCTTCTCCAGGGACTGAAACCTCATCTTCTGCTTGGCAGGCGGATTCTTTACCACTGAGCCACCAGGGAAGCCCAAAGAGTCTCACAGACTGCTGACTTGCTCAAGAAAATTTCTAACAGCAAGACATTCACTATTTATTTCAGGACCCCCATCACCACCCTCAGGCCATTCTACATTTAAGAGTGTCAGAAGCAGTTTGTGGGCCAATGGCTAAAGGCCAAAAGGAAAGGAAGTTGCCAGATTATAAACCCAGATCTCTGGTGTTCTCCCATTCTGCACATTACTTGAATCAAGGTTTCCTTATACTTGAAACCAAACAGATATGTCCAGGGATCCTCATCAAACCTAAACTCACAATGCCCTCAAGTGTCTCCTGACCAGATCAGGAGGATTAGCGGGCGGATGTGATTATGTAAATTCCACTAAGTGCTCAGAGACTGTCTGCAGTCACCTTCCATTAAGGCAACGACACAACATGGCCAGTGGCACCAGGGGCTGGGAGGCAGGGGTTTTAACTCAGAGTTCAGCTTGTGGAAGAGCTCGGCCGCTGGGGCCTGCATGCAAAACCAGTCTGTGTGGGTGGGTGCACATGTGCACGCACGCATGCACACACACACACACACACACACACAGACATTTACAGGCCACAACTAAAATTCTGCTTTGTTAATGAAAAGTGCTAAGCCAGCAGTGTAATAGCAGCTATTAGGGAAATATAAGTGAACAGTTAAGCTTCCTTTATTCCCTTAGGATAATGGATAGCAGTGTACTGTTTTAAAAATCCATTTCTCCCTAAAAGGGAGCAGAAGAGAAACTGTCACTATTACCCAAAGACCTTTGGCATCCCCATTTGACTTCTTGTTTGCTGATCGTCTTTGTTTGCTGGTCCAAGAAAGCAAGGTCCCTTTCTAGCCCTGAGACCTTAGAGGAAATCTTTTAGCAACGGACACACTAATTGGGAAAAAAAAAAATCAAATGTTAAGCCAGAAGCCTAGGGCTGAGAATTTCCACTGCCTCTCTCCCTGAGCATTCCTGATCCTCCCTCTCTGCAGGAGGGAACAGAAGTACTGCTGGTTTTGCTACAGCTTCCAGCTAAGTGTATGTGAGCTCAGGTGTGCACACGAGGCTGAGTGCAGGTACATGCAATTCTGCAATTCTGTCACTGGCTCTGTGATGTCATCTTCGAAAATATATTCTTACATTCCTGGGAGGCGATTCATTATTATGGGACATGTGCATGAGGGAAGAAATAGCCACATTTGTTTTCTAGTCACCAGCAACAAAGCCCATTCTGGGAGGGCTACATATGACCTAATAGGAAGAATAAGTCAGCAAAATTAAACAGAGGAGGGTAGATGGCATTAGGGACATTGCCTCTTTAGGTCAGGCCCAGAGCTGAAGCTGAAGTTCCAATACTTTGGCTACCTGATGCGAAGAGCTGACTCATTGGAAAAGACCCTGATGCTGGGAAAGACTGAGGGCAGGGGGAGAAGGGGATGACAGAGGATGAGATGGTTGGATGGCATCACCAACTCAATGGACATGAGTCTGAGCAAATTCCGGGAGACAGTGAAGGACAGGGAAGCCTAATGTGCTACAGTTCATGGGGTTGCAAAGAGTCAGACATGACTGAGAGCCTGGAATGAGACAGGCTGGAAGCTGATAGAGACATGGATTCAAGGAGATTCGGCTGAACACCAATATCTGCAAACTATCAACACGACACCACTCACCACCAGTACTGCAGAACGCAAGCACAGTCACATCTACATTGTAACTTTCACTTGATCTGAAAGCTTTCTCCAAGCCAAGGTTGGAGCCACTGACAAACTCCTCACCTCTGCAGCAGCCCAGCTGGTAGGGGATTTTCTGGGTGGGGAGGCCAAGGATGAAGCCTAGTTCTCTTGGCCTTGTGCTTTCTCAACACCTTCTCCTTCCAGGTTCCTCTCACCTTTTCCCAAGGACCAGCTCCACTGCCACCCCTCCTGGAAGAAGTCTCAAACAGCCCTTCCCTTCCCCCAAGCACGTCTGTCCCATGGCCATTGTTCCCAGTCCGTTGTTCATGCCCCACAGGCCTTTAGCACTGGCCACTTTGGACTATGCTCACTGAGGTCCCCAGCTCCTCCCACATACAGAAAAGATGCTCAAGGATGTATCGGCACAGAGAGCAGTAACCCTGTGTCCAAATGCTATTCCAGAGTAGAACCTGGACCAATGTATAAAGGTTACTAACAGAAAACATCTGACTCAATACAAGGAAGACATCTCACAGAGTGAGAACTGTCCAAGGACAGAGGTTCCATCTCAGAAGGTTGGGGATGGAGGCTCCCAGTACCACAAGAGTTCAAGTAGACATCATTTGAAGGAAGGGGATTCTACAAAAGGCATGCTCTGATTTCTGTAAGCATTCTTATATATGATGGATAATAAGGAGGCTGTTTCTTTTTTTTTAATATTGTAGTCAAGTACACTGAACATCCTTGAATATATACATGTATCTGTATTTGCTTCCATGAGATAGGGTGTCCAAAATGGAACCAAGGGGCCAATGAGGTCAAAATACCCACTGGAAATGTTGTACCAATTTGCACCCTGAAGGAAGCATTGGTCCATTATCCCAACCCTGTGTTCTGAAGACAGCTACCAAGATTTGCAGAGTAAAGTGCTTAGATTCACCACCAAAGGTCCACAGGTAATCAGCAGAGCCATTAAGAGCAGCAAGCCAATTTCACCCCATAACATGAAGTTAAAAAAAAAAAAAGGCACATGGAAAAATTGCTGAAGTTAGAAAGCAAGTAGATGAGCAGGAAATCAAGTGTCACCCCAGTATGTGCCAGTCAGTTGGCAAGTACTCTGTGAGCTCACACAGGGGGCAGACAGCAGCAGCTGTGGTCCAGGCCCCCTCCCTGGCACCAGGTGGACCAAGCCTCCTGGCACCAGGCTTCTCCCCAGGACAGAGGATGGACCCTCAAGACTGCTACCTGCTGTTTTCCCAAGTTTCTTATTGGCTGAGCAGGCACCTTGGGCTGGAGTATTTCTCCCTAGCTTACTCTCAAGGACAGGAAGGGCCAGTCGCAAGGGCCAAGGAGGAGAGGCAGACCTCAGAGACAGGAGATTCTGGAGCCTGCAAGCCTCCTGGATGAAGCAAGACAGTGAATTTAGGCCAGTCACCAAGAACCACAATGGAGTCACAGAAAGCTATTCAGTCTTGGCCTGTGGTGGCTGGCAGAGTGCATCCCCAGTGGTGCCCTTCTCCTGTTTTCTTCCTGAAGGTAGATCCAAAGGCCATTCTGTAGTCCTCAGCAAACACAGACCTCCAGCTCTGAGGGACCCAAGGGGTGGATGAGATGGATGATACCTGACCATCAACAAGGCCAAGTCTCTGGCCCCAAAGGATGGTTGACCTTCAGATATATCTAGTCACAGAGCACAGAGAGAGGTGGGCTGTAAGGAAGCTGCCAGCCACCAAGTCAGGGCAGGGAAAAGAATCAGGGTATGATGCCCCACCCCCCACCAAGAATAGGGCCACTTCCACACCACGGTGACATACAGGTTACCTCCAGGTTCCCCATGGGGTTTCACAGGCACTTCTTAGTATTTTCTGGGTGTCTAGGAATGTGGTAGGTGCTATGCAGAAAATAGAGGGAATACAATATGCTGTTGACCTCATGATAAGAGCCCTAACCCTCACCTGCAACATCATTGTGCAAGTTGGCTGACCCATCAGAGCTTCTAAGTAAGTCCATCAGCTTGGCCCTGCACCTCCAGCTCCTTTCATGACTCAACTGATTCATTCATCCATGAAGTATGTTGTGAATACCTGCAGGGTGTGAAGACCTGGAGTCACACTCCAGAGGGAACTAGATATTATGAGTAAGTGGGATGAGCATGATCAGGGTGGAGTGGGGGTAGGGGACATACTCTGCTGGTAGGGTACTCACTAACCATGACAACTGACACAACCCCCACACGACAAACAGAAAGACCTTGGCAGATGTGAACTCACATGAGCCTGGCAAGAATAGTCACCCCACCTTCTGGTTCCTTGAGCATCTGGAGTCTCATATGAGAAACTAACTTTCATTGAACACCTACTATGTTCCAGCATCATTTTAAAGTCATCCTCTGATGAGAAAATGCAGATTGCATGTAGGGAAGTATCTGGAAGTCTAAGAAGCCCTTATACAGAAGATGAGCTTTGAGCAGCCTTGCCCTGGTCCCCCATCTCTGCCACATAAAGGCTGTATAGGATTGAGCAAGTCACAAAGTGTCTGAGCCAGAGTCTCCACTCACTCTTAAACTCCTAGGAAAATGGTAAATACCACTGGCGTGCTGCCCCTTCCCTGCCTTCTACCCCTGGCCCAGTCCCAACTGCAGCTGTGCATGGCTGCTCCCTTCTTGAAATTTTAACTTTAGTTTATAGGATTCTGACCTGCTAGCCTAGACTATATGCATCTGTGTTCCTACTCCTCTAGGCTACAAGCTCCAATGAGGGAAGCAAACACACACACACACACACACTCACACCTAGTCTTCCAGCTCTTCTCACATAGCACACAATCTGGCTTTAAGAATAAGAATTCAAGAAAATTCAGTCCACATTTTCTTATCAATTATAAAAAAACTCTACCAGATCTTTAACAATGGTTCTTTTAAATCTTCAATTCATAAACAATTGTTGTTTTATTCTGATGCTTTCTTGAAAGCTTTTGCAATAAACTATAATTAAAAAGTAATTTAAAAACTCAGTCCATCCTAAGCTACAACACTATGTCCCTCTCTGGTGCAAAGCCACATAAAAGTTCTTTTCACACCTGGCCTGAGAGCCGACCCTGTCTGTGGCCTTCAAAGCTCTGTACACTCTGGCCCTGCCTCCCTCCCCAGGTGCTCATAGCCAGGCCCCTCTCTGTCACTGCCTTTCTGCAGCCCAGGCCTCTCTCCTCCTACTTCCTCTAGGACACGAAGGCCCTTCCCTTTCTCTGAGCCAAGGCCTTTGCAAAGACTGTTCCCCTCTCCAAGACCTCTTATTCCTGCTCTGTACCTTCTCCCCAGCTGGCACCTTACACCTTTCACCCCTTCAACCAACCTAAAGTGACTCTTTCTTATGGTACCCTGCTGTTATCCTACTTAATACATAGCACAATTTACATGATACTCCTTTATACCTGTCTTTTCCAGTAGACTTTAATCTCCACAAGGGTAGACTGTGTCTATTCATCACAGAATTCCAGAGTCTGGCAAGTGAAAAGCACCATAAATACTTGTTAAAGAAATGATCACAGACTCCAATTAATGACCTCTAACCCACCATCACCAGGTCTTCACAGGCAGTTCAGTGGAAAAGCACCTGCCAGCCAAGCAGGAGATGTGGGTTCAATCCCTGGGTTGGGAAGATCCCCTGGGGAATAAAATGGCAACCCACTCCAGTATTCTTGCTTGGGAAATTCCACGGACAGAGGAGCCTGGCAGGCTACAGTCCTTGGGGTTGCAAGGAGTCGAACACAACTGAAGGACTGAACAGTAGCAGCAACACATCATTACCAGTGTGCAGAAGCCCCTTTCCGAGAGACAGTCCTGCCAACAGGTGGGACTCAAGCCTGAAAGCCCTTCATCCCCATTACCTTCACAGACACCTCCCTGGACACTAGTTCCAGGCCAGAGGGGAGCCCTGTCACTTGGCCCTCCACTTGGGAATCCTCAGAGCCATGAGGTTTGAGCCAGAGCCTCCTGCCTCGTCCTCCAGTCAGCTAAGTGGGAAGCAGGGCACCCCAGCACCCCAGCTGCAGCAAGACCATGGACAAGACAGGCTGGAAGAGGGGCCTTCCACCTCTCAGTAAGACAACCACATTCATTTCAATGTGTACCCGTGAAAAACATCACTTAAGTGTGTGCCTTGGAAAGGTACCAAGGTCCCCAAACCAATTAACTTTCATCTCTCCTGTCCTTCTGTGCGTGGAAGGCCTTGCCGACTGCCCATCCCCTCTGTGAGGAACATTAAAGACAGGACATTAGCTTGAGAACATTCTATTTAAAACAAAAGTACATCCAAAGATAGCCTCAGACACCCATCTAAATCACCTCAAGTCCATTTTCTGGCCCCGGAACTCTCATGGTCAGTGCCCCAGATGGGTCCTAGCCTGGTGCCTGACATCCATAAAGAATGTCTTTCATGGTTCATTGGTTGAATTAATCTGATATAAAATGTCTAAACTAGAAACCTGTGAGTTGAGATCTTGATGAGTTTCGGCAGAGCAGCGAGCAGGCCACAGCAGATTTATTAATAACAAAGGCGAAGGAAAGAAGTTTAAAAAACTTAAAACAGAAGTAAGTGACAGTGGGAAAAACAACGTGATCAATTCTGAAAAAGAAGACGATGTTGTGTCCTGACGCCACACTGACCTTGCTCCCCTGGACACAGAGCACAGCTCTCTCCAGACCCTGGAAAGTGGCCAAGAACGGGCAGGCGACACACACATGCCATGAGTCTCAGGTGGCTTAAGCTTGTCTGCTCCCTCTTGTTTAAGGGTGGACGGGCTAAAATGACAACTCACACCCATGTGCCACTCAGCACACCCTGAGCCCTGATGGAAATCATGCCTCGCCATGACCTCTCCAAATTAGGTACACCCACCTCAACCTCCTGTTTTCTAATCCATCTCAAATGATGCACAAAATGTGTTACTGTATGTGGCTTAGTGACTAAACCACCACCATGCATTCCTTAATATGTAAGAGCACCAAGAAGCACAGCAGCAGAAGCACAGCAACTGCAGCCCAGTCATCTGGGGCAGAACCACAGAGCAGGGAAGTACGCTTAATGCTTTCTAACAAAGCTACGACAAACCTAGACAGCATATTAAAAAGCAGAGACATTATTTCGCTGAAAAGGTCCGTATAGTCAAAGCTATGATTTTTCTAATAGTCATGTATGGATGTGAGAGTTGGATCATAAAGAAGGCTGAGCACTGAACAACTGATGCTTTTGAACTGTGGTGATGGAGAAGAGCCTTGAGAGTCCCCTGGACAGCAAGGAGATCAAACCAGTCAATCTCAAAGGAAATCAACCCTGAATATTCATTGGAAGGACTGATGCTGAAACTGAGGCTCCAATACCTTGGCCACCTGATGAAAAGAGCCAACTCACTAGAAAAAACTCTGATGCTGGGAAAGACTGAGGACAAGAGGAGGAGGGAACGACACAGAATGAGATAATTGGATGGCATCACTGACTCAATGGACATGAGTTTGAGCAAACTCCAGGAGATGGTGAAGGACAGGGAAGCCTAGCCTGCCACAGTCCATGGGGTCGCAGAGAGTCGGACACGACTTACTGATTGCAAAACAACAGAGACAGGGAGGGGATGAGAGAGTCATGCTCCATCAGTCCCTGTCGACAGCCACTCCCATCTCCACACACGCTTGGCTCACTAGCTCTCCAGCAACCTTGCATCTGGGCATGTGTGTCTTCAGAGAATTCCACCATAACACATTCTCCATCTCCTCCAGATAGAATCAGGCTCAAAAAAAGACAGCCAGAGAGAAGAGACAAGGCTCCTTTGCTTTGGATCCACTAGAAACTGAACTGCCCTCTCTAGCAGGAGGCCCTTCTCTAGCAGTGCAGCCAGAAGGTGGGGATGGCAGGCTGGCAGAGGGCGCTGGAGAGTATTCGCGCAGGGCAGAGGATCCAGTCCCTGAGAGCTACACCCAGAAACTGCCCAGTCAGGCAGGAGACCATGAGACTGACTGAGAGGCCTCACCAAGTAGCCCTGCCCTCATCCACCCTGTCTTCAGACATAACTCTGCTTTGGCACTGGCAGTAAGGTTTGGAAAAAAAAAGGGGGGGGGGGCAAGGAAACCAAGGCAGGGCAAGATATGGGTCTGGGACATTTTCCTGACAGATGTGATTTTTATGTATTTTTAATGTATTTATGAAACTTGCCTAGTGAATCTGCCTTCCAATGTAAAGGTCTGCCTCTCACTCCTCTCCTGGCTCCAAGGGACTACAGATTCCACATGATGATTCTCATCTCCATTATGAATTGTTTTTGACTCTCTGCTGCTTTGGTCCTCAAGCTCATCTAATCAATACCCCTGCTTCAGAGAGGAAAACAAAGGTGGGGAGAAGCTAACTGGCTTTGCATGAGTTGTTCAGTCTTGCTTAGTGAAGCC
>NW_011494775.1:1893135-1899079 GCF_000754665.1 Bison bison bison | reverse complement strand
GAACCTATCTGACCCTTGCTATCTCAATCTGGAAGATGGGGCTAATTATACTTCCTTTGTACCTTCTGAAGTTTCTGCTTAAGTTTCGACTCTACAGGGCCTCCACTTTCTCCTCCCCTCCAATCCATTCACCTTCCCAAAGTCCTGAAACCCTGATTCCCTCCAATAGTCTTCCACAGCCAACAGGATATGTCCTAAATCGTTCAGCAGGCAGTTCAATTCATTTATTCCAAAAATATTTATTTCAGGCTTGCTCTAGGCCAGATGTGTGTTGGAAGCCATGAACTCTTCAGTCTCTGGCCTCCTGCAGCTTACAGGCTGGGTGGAAACAGAAACCAGTGAAACAGGTGACTCAAATACATATAATTAGAGCCTACGATAAAGGGTGGGAAAGTGAAAGATCCTCTTCAACCAGAGTCTACACCAGTGGGGCCTGCCCTTGTCTGAGAGTTACAGAGGACTTCCCTGATGAAGTGATGTTTAAGAGTGAGAGGGGGATGAATAGGCAACAGTGAGCAACAGAAGAGGAAGAGAGATTCAAGCAAATGAAATAATACAGAGAGTGAGGGAGAAAGTGGCCAAAGATGAAGGTGGGGAGAAGCTAACTGGCTTTGCATGAGTTGTTCAGTCTTGCTTAGTGAAGCCTCAGAAGCAGCTCAGGGGTGGAGGCATATGGTACTTCTTTCCTTTGAAAAAATAGCTTTGGTTTAAAGTAATTAAATATCTGTGTATTTAAGTGACATGTAGTTTGAATGATTGCTTTTGGAAAAACCACAGAGAGGAAAAACGAATCCAGAACTACTGCTTTTGGCATAGAAAGAAGGAAATGGGGTTAATAGCCAAGCTCCCCGCCAACCCCTCTATAAGGGGAAAGAGTCAGGAGAGAAGTTCCCAGGAGTGTGTGTGGAGGGGATCTAGGATTAGGAACAGATTGAGTCCTGGGCCACAGCACTGTAGGCAAAAGCGAACTCGACAGTGAAAGCTCACACCCATGGCTCCGCAGCAGAGGGGGCTGCATCCCTCCATCCTGGTTCCAAATCTGCTCCTTACAGCCCTGTGCAACCAAGGGAGTTACTGACGGAAACTCAATAATCCCATCTGTAAAATGGGAATCATAATACAAACCGACAGACCCCTTTGGGAAATCCATAAGGGCACTTCTGCTCAGTGAGCTGAACCCAGTAGTGAGACGGGCTGGGACCTGGGACCCTTGCTGCAATGCTTGCACCTGGACACATCTCTCCTCCAGCAATGAAATACAAAGAAACTGTAGGGACTAAAAACAACCCAGGGCATATGCAGTTGGGGCCAATTCTGGACGCAAAAGATAGGAAGAGACCAAAAAACCCAACTTCCACTTTTGAAGTGCCTGGAGCAAAAACAGGGTGTTGGCAGTAAAAGCAGGGTACTGCGCATGCGCCCTGCACACAACACTACCCAAGGGGTGGGCACACCACCTCAGCCACCCCTCTGGCCTGGGCCCTGGACACACCCCCACCCTCACCCCATATAAGGAATAAGCAAGGGAAACTGGTTTTATTCTCACTCCCTCCTGCTACAGTAGGGGCCTGAGGAAAGCCTTGCCTGAGTTTCTTGTCTGGCCTCTAGTCAATTTCTATTGACTGGAGGAAGGCCAAGAACCCTGGTCGGTTAACAGTAGGTGGCCAGCAAGTGGCAGCTTGGAA
The DNA here is from genome assembly GCF_000754665.1 of Bison bison bison. Taxonomy (NCBI): domain Eukaryota; kingdom Metazoa; phylum Chordata; class Mammalia; order Artiodactyla; family Bovidae; genus Bison; species Bison bison. The sequence goes on along the minus strand of NW_011494775.1, from coordinate 1,897,394 downwards.
CCAACCACTTTCTCTCTGTTTCCTTCAGCACCCTCGGGAAGGTGTTTGCAAAACAACAGACCACAGCAGTGGGTTTTCTGTTTAGAAAGGTGACTGATTCAGAAGTGGGCCCACACTCCAAACTCCACTGCACGTATTCCACAAATGGCCGAGAAACAGCATCAAGCCCTCATTAGCACCCTACCCAGACAACATGGCAAACAAAGATCCCTCGAGGCTAGCATAGAACACAAGGCAGTTCGTAGGCCCCTTGGAGAAAGGGTATGCGTGGCATTCATACAAAATTATAGTAAGGAATGCAGGCATGATTCCACTTTGGTAACTGGAAACAATGCCTGGAATTGTGAAGCACCAGAAAGCCATCCAGGTACCCAGGAATCACCCGCCTTCCACGTGGCTGTGTGTCTCCCAAACTGAGACAGACACGTGTGTGTATAATCAACCAGTTCAAAGTCCCTGTAGCAGGAGGCAGTGCTTTGCTGTAAAACAAAACTGAGATGAAATAACCGTCATCCTTTCAAATATCCTCTGAGAGTTTGGTATTTGAGGCGCATCCTGTGATGTACTTCTCTCTGACCTCAGACACTTTGATTCTGTTTTTCAAGTTCACATAAAAGACAGAGAGCTCTCAGATTGGTCCACTGCACTGCCAGCCTCGACTGGATCTGAATTCTTCACTGGTGCCGAGAATTCGTTGTTATTCCAGATAATTAGGAAGTAGAGATAAAGGACCATTACATTAGAGAGGCCTGGCCCACTGGGAAGACCAGCTGTCGGCTCCTTATTTAAAAACAGATTAGTTCCCACTGCTCCCAGAAGGCTTCCAAGGGTACACTCAGACATCGAGAGTCCCACCCTGACATCCTTCCCTGTCATTCACAATGCACGTGCAGAATTTGAGAATGCAGCTTGTCTGGAAGACTTAAAACAAATGCTTCAATTTTCCATTCTCCAAATGAAAATCAATGGCAACAGAGAGGCAAAATCAATGTTCAGCGCTCTGTAGGGAGAAGCCCTCCCCATCTCTCGCCCACCCAGAACAATAAATCAGAATGAGCTATCCCACTGGCAGTGAATTCCTGAGAGCAGATCCCTCTGCAGGTAGTATGACTTTCTGTCCATTTTTTCATCAATCACACCCTAAGAGGGTATTCTCTTTAAGAAGAGCTGAGAGAATATTTTTAAAACTTAAGTTAGAAAGAGTAACACACTGCTGTACTAAAAACTCTTCTTCCCTAAACTGATTTGCCACTAGGATCTTTGGCACCTAAGACCAGAATTTGACTTAACTGTTTCCCCAAGTTATCAAACATTAAAGAATGCTCAGGCACCCCAATGACCCACTTCCCAAAACAAACCATGATCTGCTGTCACCAATGGTTAGCTTATATCCACCACAATGCCATATAAACATAAATCATACAATTCATATTTTTTGTCCTCTGTCACTGAGCAGAATTATTATGAGATTCATCCATGCTGTAGCACGTATCAATAGCTTATTCTTTTTTTCATTTTTGAGTATTACTCCATTGAAATGAATATACCACAGCTTGTTATCTGTTCACCTGTTGATGAATGTTTGGGCTGTTTCCAGCTTTTAGCTGTTACAAGTAAAGCTGCTATGAACATTTGTGAGTCAGCCTTTACATGGACATATGCTTTCATTACATATTCTAGAAACAAATCTTTTGTTGGACATATGTTTTGCAAATATTTTCTCCCAGTGTGGCTTGTCCTTTTATTAGTCTAACAGTGTCTTTTGAAGATCAAAGTTTTTACTTTTGATGAAATCCAATTTGATGATTTTCTTTTTTTTTTTTTCTGGCATTTATAGTTCATGGTTTCTTTGTGATCTGTTTAAGAAATCTTTATCAATCCCAAGGTTACTACTCTTGCTTCTTTCTAAAAGCTCTACCATCTCAGCTCTTATATTTAGGTCTATGATCCACTTCAAGTTATTTTTAATATTGTACATTATATAATCACTAAGATTTATATCGATAAAGTGCTGTGGTATCATAAAATACTTATTTGTAAATATCAATTGAAGAGAACCCAATACCAATTGTTATATACATGATAAACACCACTCAATAAGCAAGTTTTGACAAAAACAAATCAATGGACAAAAGTAGAGGAAAGAATGGAAGGCGATGTACTGGAATATTTTAATTACTATTTTTAGATTCTATGACCATGGCTTGTTTCCTGTTTCTTTTTCTTTGTCTATACTTTTCAGTGTTTTCCATAATGAGCCTCAATTACCATAATATCAAAAATAAATTAGAATGTTAAGAAAAAGTCACCTAAGAGAAGCTTTTGTGACCCCAGGTTTCCTTCACACTGCTCTTAAGTGCATCAATGGCCCTCTTAGAGCACCTAAAAGATGAACATGCAACCAAGAATTAACCCTCTCCCCACCCTACTCAATACAGCTCAACAACAAGAAGAGATAAAATGCAGAATTTCCAAAGAGAATCTGAGTTTAGCTGAAGTCTCTCAATGAAACTAACCACAAGCCCAATACCATTCTAATACTGGGGGAGTGTTTGCACTGAAATTGCTAGTCCAGTCACCCTGACACCAGGTGGTCACAAATGTGTGTGTGTCAAACGGCTTCTCCACTCACGTAGTCTCCAAGGGCAAAGAAAACTAATGAATTTCTCTTGTAGATGTGCTTATAGTCCTCCGTCTAAACTTGCTTGCAAAGACAGCCCAAGTCCGCAGCCTCACAAGCAGCCCCAGGCCAACCAGCCATCTCTCCATGTGTGTGCGGTCCTGACTGTCTGGCAGGCGGGATTTACCCCTTGAGCTGCTGCAGAGGCCAGACTGCCTGATGGGATTGCCTACAGATGTTTCAGAGAAAGAAAGATGACTTCCCTGATTGATGAATAAATAAGAGTTGTCAACACGGCCTCCCTGGTCAGAAGGGATCCCTGAAGTATAATGTGGAAGGACAGATGTTTCATCTGGGAAGACGTCCAAGACCCAAGAAGAGGTGTGTACTGGGCTGATAAGGGCTGAGTAATTCAGCCTCCAAAGGGGAGGGGAGGCAGGCACAACTGCAGAGAACACCACCACAGAGCTCCCCCTGGACACAGGCCACCTCCCCAATCCTGAGGAGGACACGGGCATACCCCTCAGTCAGAGCCTCCTCTTTGGGCTGTTTTTCCAGTCAATGAATGATACCCATCATCAGAAATGCAGTTTTTGTCCAACTCCTCACCTGTCGTGAATCACAAAGCAGGCAGCAGGCTTCCGTGGGCAGGAAATCCAAAGGCCAGAACAAGACAGTGGGCAGGGCCCCTGGGGTGAGCTACTTATTCTCAGGAGCATGCAAATGAGGGGTTTTCTGGCTGGACTTCCAGAATGAATCAGACAATAGTAATATCTATTACCATAACTGCTGTAGTCATTGTAAAACTAGTTGTCCTTATGTGACACTAAACTATGTACCTTCGTCTTTCTGACCTCTCACAAAAAAATACACACAAAATGTTCTATGCAAGGATTAGTAAAACTTACCACCCATAAACCCTCTCTGCAAGAATCACTAAAGGATGTATCCCAGCAAATGGGCAAGAGGAAGGGGGTAAACACTTTCTTTAAACCCATGTTAGAGTGGAGGGAACCCAGAATCAGAAAGGTCGAGTAACTTGCCAAGGTCACACAGCTAGAAAGTAGCCAACCTGGGAATGGAGCCCAGAATGGTCTCATTCTCAAATCTATGCTCTGAGCCACTGAACTCTGTAGCCACCAGGAGATGCCAGAGATGAGGATAACACTTTCAACACGAGCAAAAAAGTGGTGGTGTTTCCAAACAAAAACACGGCATGCCCAGAAAAGCACCATTTACACCTAGATATGCCACAGGACTGGAAAAGGCAATGGCACCCCGCTCCAGTGCTCCTGCCTGGAGAATCCCATGGATGGAGGAGCCTGGTAGGCTGCAGTCCATGGGGTCGCTGAGGGTCGGACATGACTGAGCGACTTCACTTTCACTTTTCACTTTCATGCATTGGAGAAGGGAATGGCAACCCACTCCAGTGTTCTTGCCTGGAGAATCCCAGGGACGGGGGAGCAGAGTTGGACACGACTGAAGCAACTTAGCAGCAGCAGCAGCATGCCACAGGACTGGAAAAGGTCAGTTTTCATTCCAATCCCAAAGAAAGGCAATGCCAAAGAATGCTCAAACTACCACACAATTGCACTCATCTCACATGCTAGTAAAGTAATGCTCAAAATTCTCCAAGCCA
>NW_011494775.1:1892685-1892882 GCF_000754665.1 Bison bison bison | reverse complement strand
TAACATACAGGCAGAGTACATCATGAGAAACGCTGGACTGGAAGAAACACAAGCTGGAATCAAGATTGCAGGGAGAAATATCAATAACCTCAGATATGCAGATGACACCACCCTATGGCAGAAAGTGGAGAAGAACTAAAGAGACTCTTGATGAAAGTGAAAGTGGAGAGTGAAAAAGTTGGCTTAAAGCTCAACAT
>NW_011494775.1:1881011-1892585 GCF_000754665.1 Bison bison bison | reverse complement strand
AAACAGTGGAAATATTTTTGGGGTCTCCAAAATCACTGCAGATGGTGATTGCAGCCATGAAATTAAAAGACGCTTACTCCTCGGAAGGAAAGTTATGACCAACCTAGATAGCATATTCAAAAGCAGAGACATTACTTTGCCAACAAAGGTCCGTCTAGTCAAGGCTATGATTTTTCCTGTGGTCATGTATGGATGTCAGAGTTGGACTATGAAGAAGGCTGAGCGCCGAAGAATTGATGCTTTTGAACTGTGGTGTTGGAGAAGACTCTTGAGAGTCCCTTGGACTGCAAGGAGATCCAACCAGTCCTCCTGAAGGAGATCAGCCTTGGGATTTCTTTGGAGGGAATGATGCTGAGGCTGAAACTCCAGTGCTTTGGCCACCTCATGCGAAGAGTTGACTCATTGGAAAAGACTCCGATGCTGGGAGGGATTGGGGGCAGGAGGAGAAGGGGACGACAGAGGATGAGATGGCTGGATGGCATCACTGACTCGATGGACGTGAGTGAACTCCGGGAGCTGGTGATGGACAGGGAGGCCTGGCGTGCTGTGATTCATGGGGTCATGAAGAGTCAGACATGACTGAGCTACTGAACTGAACTGAACTGAACTGATGCCTGAATACCAGTGAGGTTTCTGCCTGTGTCTCAAACAGATTTGAGCTTACAACTAAAACTCTCTTGTCTGGGACTTACAGACAGGGCTATATTCCAGGAGGAAACAGGCAATGGACTGTTCATGTTACACACACACACACACACACACACACACACATAAAACCAGATGGTCGATCAACACAACACTATTCCAAGGAGTATTTGGTATTTGCAGCAAAAGAGACCACACTGTTTGTCCTTCAGAGAATGAAGAAGTCTTGTGTGGCAGGAGAATCTAGGAGAGCTTTCTCACGGTATATATGCCTTAGAAGGACTTTTGAAGAACAACAAAAAATGATTGTTTTTCACATCCCACCCTGCATGTAGTGATCTAGATTTTCCTTGAGAGGAGAAATAGGGTCTCTTGTTTACCTCTGCAGCCTCAAAGCCAAATAAAGGCCTGGCATATAGTAGGTACCTAATACCTTTTTGTTAAATGACAAGGAATGAGTGGATAGACAAAACAGATCAAATGATGTGGCCTATGCATGGTACTCGGAGAAAGCAATGGCACCCCACTCCAGTACTCTTGCCTGGAAAATACCATGGATGGAGGGGCCTGGTGGGCTGCAGTCCATGGGGTCGCTAGAAGTCGGACACGACTGAGCGACTTCACTTTCACTTTTCACTTTCATTCATTGGAGAAGGAAATGGCAACCCACTCCAATGTTCTTGCCTGGAGAATCCCAGGGATGGGGGAGCCTTGGGGGCTGCCGTCTATGGGGTCACACAGAGTCGGACACGACTGAAGCGACTTAGCAGCAGCAGCAGCAGCAGCATGCATGGTACTGACGAAAAACATAAGCTTTGGAGCTCGACAGTCCTTGACACAGCTGCCACTTACAACTATACAAGCAAATGACCAACTCCTTTCTCTGCCTCAGTTTTCTCATTTTTAGAATGAAGACAAAAATAAGCACCAACTTGAAAAAAATCACTGGAGGAATTCAAGGCTACAGGTCCTGAGCATAATGCCTGGCATGTGCTAGATAGGGTTCAGGGGTGAGATCTGGCTTTAATTCCAGCGAGAACACTGGGGAAGAGCAAAGCACATTATAACACCTTGAATCCCAGTCTTATGGAGACAAAACTTGACTGTTGTTAGGTGATCACAGAGGCCAGGTCCGCGGCTGCAGGTGCTGGGTTTGCAGGGCCCTGTGCTATCAGGCCACTCCCAAGCACCGCTTCACTGCTGGACTGCCTGCCAGAGCATGGGAGCTCCCCACACATGTTCTTAGGAACTGAGGGAACTGAAAGCATGTCCCCAAAAGAGCGGCCACAGGGGCAAGCATTGCTCAGACTTCAAGAACTAAGAGATGGGATAGGACTCATTCTGCACGGTCCCAGGGTCAAATTGGAACTAACCAAAGGGCATATGTTATAACAAGTCAGATTTATCAGAAAGGCTACTCTTCTTTGCCTGAGTTTATGGTGCAGTGTAGGTAAATGGCTGAGAAAGTCGCCAAATTCAAGCGTGTGTAACTCCACTGCCTCTTGCTGCACCTCTCCACTTTAGAGTCAGTACAGGCACAAGGGTGGGAATGGCACTGAAATCACCTTTCTCCCACCTGCATCCCATCCAACCCCATTCTTGAAGAAAGTTTGTTGGGTGCATGTGTGCATGCGTGTGTGCGTGTGTGCGTGTGTGTGTGCGTGTGTGTGTGTGTGTGTGTGTGTTCTTACTTCAAGTATTTCTGCAGGACTGAAGGCAGAAGTAGCCTGAATTCAAAGGCTCATTTGTAAAAATCTAAGCTCCAGTGTTTTGGTCATCTGATGCAAACAGACAATTCATTGGAAAAGTCCTTGATGCTGGGAAAGACTGAGTTCAGAAGGAGAAGAGGGCATCAGAGGATGAGATGGCTGGATGGCATCACCAATGCAATGAATATGAACTCGGGTAAACTCCAGGAGATGGTGAGGGAGAGGGAGGCCTGGTGTGCTGCAATCCAAGGTGTCGCAAAGAGTCAGACACGACTGTGTGACTAAATACCAACAAAGCCCAGCAGATGCTCAGAATGGGTGGAGGGTACAGGACAAAGGCTTTAATAACCCTGAAGATGAAGGGAGAGACTTCCCCCTGTGCTGAGGAAGCGGGTATCAAGTGCTTTGCCCTGAGGAAACAGGAAGACACGTTCTCGGAGGGAATTCTGGTGTGGCTGTCTTGAGGAGCAGGACCCCAAACCAGGACTCTCAGCCTGGCAAAGATTCCCACATCCCATGGAGTGCTGAAGCAGATAAACTCCCAACTCTGACTTCAAGGGACCTTCAAGGATTATCATGGGGAGGATGTCTGTGGCAACCAGAAGACTAAAGAGAAACTTCCTGGATCCTGAAGTCATCCAAGGAGGAGGAACGGCCCCACAATGACCAGAAAGGGGTTTTCTGTTCATCTGCTTGGATGAGGGCTCAGAGTCAGATAAAGTTGATTCAAAGGAAATTAAAAGGTTAACTTTCTTTGCATATGTGTTTGAGAACTGAGATGCATACCATAGCAAGACAGCATGTACCATGCACCACATAAGACACAGATCAAACACCTGTCTCCTCCTCCCCCCTATCCCCCAGCCAGAGGTCAGGTACCCCAGATCTGGTGGCTGGAGAATACCTTGGGGCCCTTGGTTACCTGGGGAGCAGGTGCTTGCGGCTGACACACAGGGCGGTCTGGTAGTCCTGGGTCACACACACCTTGTGAGGACTGCATTTCACCTTCAGGCAGGGATCTTTGGCTGGGTCCAGGGCTGAGGCAAGAAAAGCAAGAGGAGAAGAGTTAGGACCTCCAGGTAAATTTAATTTATACTTATACTCAAATAAACAAGTGGGAAACAAACAGACCACGTGTTTGCACTCTGCACTGTTTACTTAGGCTGGAGGGAATTAGACTAAAAACCCAAACCAGGGGGAATTCTGTGTCTATGCCATGTGTTTTTCTTCAGCATCAGGACAGTGATTCTTTTGTGCTTTGGGAGTTTCAGTATCTTCATCTTGGCCAGGAATTTATTTAGAAGCCTGTGTGTTCCAAGGACCAAAAGCTACACGGCACTCTTTGGTTCTTTGTCTGTCACTCCTTTATATGACTTTGCGCCCAATTTCACTTATTTCCTATAATATGCCATGTCCCAGAGGAGGAGAGTTTTGCCTTCAGTTCCATCAACACGCACTGTGAGCATCCATCAGCCTATTTTAAGTTTTGTGAAGAACTTCAGGATGTACAAGATAGTTATGAGCCATACAAACTCGTGAGATAATTGGGTGGGGGAAAAAAAGCTGACACATAAATATTTATTGTGCAGGGGAGAATTAAACAAGGGCCATGACAGGCATATAAAATGATAACAGAGCTTGAAAGAATAAGAGAGATCAATTTCTGGGGCAAGGATTAATGAAGCATTAACATGTGAGTTGGATCTTGAGGGATGGGCGGGATGGTAAAAAGCAAAATGAGAAAAGGCAAGCTAGGCAGAGCAGTCAGGCCTACTCCAGGGTGGGGAGGCATGTCTGGGGAGCCCTCAGATATTCCATCTGACTAGAAAGTGTGGGCTTTGGGGGTGGGAATAACACAGGTGGTGTGGATTCATGAGTCACTGGAGAAGGGTGGTCAGAGTCAGCACATCTTAACGGCAGCACTTTCTAGAACAGGCAGAGTAGCCGGCCCCTGGCTAGGCAGCACCCCACAGGTTGAGGTGCACATGCTCCTCAGAGCAGAGAGGCCACAGGGAACTCTCTGCAAAACAAAAGCAACAGCTCCATCTCCCAGCTCCCGGGCCAGAAAGCCCATCAGGTGGTCAGTCTGTCACGGCTGCCCTCCACAGCCAGGCGAGCTCACGCTCCCACATCCTCCCCCAACACATGCTCCGTTAAAAAAATCTGCATCCTGAGCAGGGAAAGAAAAACGACTCTAAGAAATATTAATACCATGCCCCCTCAACCCTGGGGCCCCTCAGCAATCATGAACGCTCTGCTCTTACAGGAAGTAAGGATTCCTGTCAGGCTACCCAGGCCTAGAATCTCAATCGTTTTCTTCCAATGGCCCCAGGGAACTCCACAAGGGACCTGAACACACGACTTCTGAAGGTATTTCTTCCTGGGGCTTGAACTGCTCAGGGAGGCTCCCTCCACTGCAACAGCTTCAGCTTCTGCAAACAGAAACCAGGTGCATTTGTAGGCCAGTCAGCTGAGCAACGAGACCCAGGCCTTGGTCCCAGGGGAGTCACCTGGTGGAGCCTACTCCCCAGTGGGTGTGCCCAGCTGCCTGGCGTTTAGCAGCAGGAAATGGACTGCAAGAGAGAGAGATGCTACAGGGACAGGGAGCTCACTCTGAGCTCTTAAACTAAGGGCGTCCCCTCTGGGAAGTGAGTGGCAGGGGCCTGTGTCTGGCCTCAGAGCCTTCCCAGGCTGGCTTCCCAGAAACTTGCAGCAGGAACTTCCTGGCTCCAGGTGGAATTCTCTGGCTTCCTGGGATGTCCTCATGAGGAGCCAGGAGGCCAGTGCATTTCAGGACAGCGGCCGTCACCAGCGCACTGCCCTCCAACCCCCACCTAGGGCTCCAGTCCAGCCAGCTGTGACTTGTTCTCCAAGACACACACAGCACAGAGCTAACAGTGCATGACAACTGGGTGACCGCTGAGAATGACCATGGCAGTCCTTTACTGCCCTTCTCACACTCCCAGTCACCACAGGTGAAGACAGACACTTAGGGACCTGAAGAAATATGGGGATCAGACCCCTGAAGAAATGTGGGGACCAGGCCCCTGGCAGCCCTGGCCACAGGAACCAAGTGAAGTATTTCCCTGACAGGTGCCAAGCATCGTAGACCCTTTGGGATTGCCACTGGAGTGGATATCATAGATGGAGAACACCAGGCTGGCCAAGGCAATGGATGTCAGAATATGCAGGACTATATGACAAGCCTTATCGCCCAACTTAAGCTTCTTTTAGCTTTTGCAGCCAGTTTCACAGACACGCACCATCCACAGTGGGGTCCAGAGGACCCCAGTGAATAGTGAGATCTCAAGGAAAGTGAGTCCGCTGAGCGGAGCAGGAAGGAGCACAGCCTCTAGACACAGTGATCCAAGTGAATGCTGCCTCCACTGCTTCCTAACCTCCTACACCTCAGGTTCCTCTTCTGTGAAATGGGATAACAGCAGTCCCTCCTATTGCTTTAGGTTGTCATCAAGATGAAATAAGTCCATCTTTATAAGTGCTGCCAACAAACCTGGGAACATGTTAAGTGCCTCATAGGTGTCTGTTATTTTGTGTGTCTGGATTTCATTCCCAGAGTGAATAATAAGCCTTCATAATAACCAGAACGATAGCTCACACGTATCCAGTGCTTTTGACATGCAGGCAGTGAACTAAGCCCTCTAATTGGATTACTGTACTTAATTCTCACACAAACACCCACGGCGGTGTCTGCTATTCCCGTGCCCATTGTACAAAGCAGACGAGAGGAACGTTCAGTAAATGACACCTAGTCGGCTGACTCCAGAACCCAAACTCAACACGATACGCCAGTGGCATGAAAAGCACCCAGAGTCTCCTAAAAAAGGTTGATGTGGGGCTTCCCTGGTGGCTCAGTGGTAAAGAATCTGCTTGCCAATGCAGGAGACACAGGTTCGATCCCTGATCCAGGAAGATTCCATATCCCAGGGAGCAACTAAGCCCGTGCACCACAACTACTGAGCCTGCACGCCTACAGCCCCTGCTCTGCAACAAGAGAAGCCACCGCAATGAGAACCCCACACAACAACGGAAGAGGAGCCCCTGCTCTCTCCAACTAGAGAAAAGCCTTCACAGCAACGAAGACCCAGCATATAAAGTAATAAATATAAAAATTATATTATAAAAAAAGGCTGATGTGGGGCCCTATCTCACACCAAGTATTGAGCCCAGATGCACCTGCTCTTGAGAGGCCTCCAGGGCAGACTGAGCCTTCAGGAATAAAAGCAAGGGGTATCCAGGGGGGCTGGTGCTGTCAAGGCTGGGTCACATGGCCTCAATATCCCCCCAAGAATAGGAGGCTGCCCACCATAGGCAATTGTGCCCTCTGCCTACCCTCTCTGAAGGCAGCAACCCCTCAAAGGAGTTACATGGTCAGTGGCCGTCAATTTTCTTTCTGCAACCTTGCCATCTGTTGCTGCTGCTGCTGCTGCTAAGTCGCTTCAGTCGTGTCTGACTCTGTGCGACCCCATAGACGGCAGCCCATCAGGCTCCACCATCCCTGGGATTCTCCAGGCAAGAACACTGGAGTGGGTTGCCATTTCCTTCTCCAATGCATGAAAGTGAAAAGTGAAAGTGAAGTCACTCAGTCGTGTCCGACTCTTAGCGACCCCATGGACTGCAGCCTACCAGGCTCCTCTGTCCATGGGATTTTCCAGGCAAGAGTACTGGAGTGGGGTGCCATTGCCTTCTCCGTGCCATCTGTTACTCTGCCTAAATTAAGCTAATACTAAGATCGAGGGCAGGAGGAGAGGGGGACGACAGAGGATGAGATGGTTGGATGGCATTACCAACTCAACGGACATGGGTTTGGGTGGACTCTGGGAGTTGGTGATGGACAGGCAGGCCTGGTGTGCTGCGGTTCATGGGGTCACAAAGAGTTGGACATGACTGAGCGACTGAACTGAACTGACAGATCACCCTACTCCACTTATTTTGTTTTCTTTTTTGTAATTTTTTTACGATAGCTCTTTATTTCTTTTGGCCACGTAGTGCAGCATAGTGCACACAGTCCCTAGTTCCCAGACCAGGGACTGAAACTGCACCCCGCTTCTTTGGAAGCATGGAGTCTTAACCTGTGGACTATCAGGGAAATCCCCGCTCCTCCAATTCTTGAAGCTAACATTTCTTAAAAAAAAAAAAGAAAATTAAAAAAACTCCAACCAGAAATACTACTAAATAAAAATCATCAGCTATTTAACTCTATATGCACACTTACTTAACAATTTGCATATAGAAATCAAGACTGCTAAAAATTAATTACCAGGTTCTGAATACTTCAAACATGTATGGGAATTATTTAGAGTAAATGAACTTCACAGAACAACAAAACAGTAACAAATCAAGCTGTCGGTGTTTATTTAATCACCAGGACGCATCTTGTTTTTGAAAAACAGCAGACTCAGGATTGAATGGGGATAAAGATGGTGATGGAGCGTGCCACTTCCATGTAAATGCTGCCTCTCCAATATGCTCTTTCCAGCACCCCTGAGGCTGTGGAGACTGACAGGCACCCACACCTGTACTGGGCAGGGTGGTGCGGCTCCACTTTCTAGAGGAGATAATCAGAGACCAGAATAATAAGTAGTATTCGAGAGGCCCTTTAATAAGGTGCAGGGAAGCCACACAGGGGAGGGGGTAGTGGCAGAGGGCTGAGAGGGAGCGACAACCCTGACCAGGGGCAGAAGCCTCCTTGTCAAGGTGCTAATGGTTTCTACAGACTGTGCTCCAAGTTTCTCTCTCCCCAGCGCATGCCTGGTGATAAGACTCTGCAATCCCCACAAGATGCCAAAGCCCTGCCACCTCCGTTTCTATCAAATACCTGCAGGACTCATGTGGATTCAAGCAAGACAGTATGCCCAACAAGTACCCATGGAAGGTTAATTGCATCTTTCCTGCCCATTCATGAAAACCAATCAAGTGTCAACTGGCATAGGATACGTGTCCAGTTAATTTTCTCAGTAATTTTTACAAAACATTTTTCAAAGGAAAAAAAGAATGAATTAATTGAAACAAATTTGTCAAGCTGGAAAACATCAAATTCAAAAGTCAGTTAATTACAGGCTTCATGTAAGGTTTTTTTTTTTTAATTAATTTTATTTTTTAACCTCATTGCTTGGTATCAATTAAGGTAGTGATATTTTAATTATTGTAATTGTTTCAGAACTTATTTTTCAGTATGAGTTAATTTTTAATTAGCTATGTTGATTTTAAAACTCTAAATCAAGTCTTTTTGCTGTTCTTGGGCACATCCTATAAGCTCACTGGCAAATGGTTATAACACCTGGAAAAGCAGAGCAGGGTACCACCTCAAAGATGCTGGGATGAGAGGATGTTCCATTCTGTGGGCTTAACAATGGGTCCTGAGAGTTACCTGGAGATGTGACATATACTAGGATTTATTTACTCTGTTAACATTTGCAGAGCAAATTTTAGGCTGGCAATTCTAGAGTGAACAGGATGTCATTCCTGCCCTCCGGAAGCTCACAGCTCAACAGAGGAGACAGGTAAAACAAGACTTAAGTTTTGTACACTATGGGAGATAAGGAAGGTACTGCATCCAGCCTTTCAGTGGGTTAGGTGAGACTTCCCGGACAGACTGTTATCTATGGAAAAGTGGGTTTAACCCAGGTAGTAGCATGAGGAAGAACACTCCAGGGAAAAAGAAACTCCCTTTTCAGATGTAAGAGAAATGGTGGCAAGTCTGGGGAATGGCAACATTTCATCAGGCTGGAAGCAGGCTAGAGCAGGCATGGGATGAGATGGCAGTGTCATCATGGGGGGCCTTGAAACCACAATGAGGACTCTGGGGGGCCATGGCTACCAAGTTGCATAGTGATGACAAGCATGCACGCCCTCCTGTGCTGAAGCTGGTGGAGAGGGGGTAGGAAGAGAAAACCTTTTATATACATTTTACATGGAGAGTGGACATTGATAAGAACAGACACACTGCACACTCTCACCCTGCAAATGAGAGGCAGTGTCAGAGTGGAGGGCCCAGTGGGCAACTCTTAGTGCCCCGTTTCCTCCTCTGAGGAACCTCCATGACCCCCTTCCCTGGGGCCATGAAGCTGCACAGGATTCTGGAAGGCAACCAGGCTACCTGGTGAAACCAAGAAGTCAAGATTTCATCTGAAACCACCACGTGAAATCATGGTCCTCTCCGGTGACTTGTGGAAACTTCCTCTGACAAAAGGCCACTCAATTCTCAACGAGTTGACAAATTAATGACTGTTTGCTGTCTCCCTGCTCCTTTTAAGCTTGCTCTCTGCCCAAACCATGCTCATGTGAGGTTCATTCTGAAGAACAAAGACACTCCCAGTGATTCATTAGGAGTGACTTAATGGATGATTGACAATGAAATTACTCCAAACTGCTAAAACCTTGTCAAGCTAAGGTCCCGAACATTTATTACGGCTTGTCTGTCCCCATGGTAACCCGTGCATGCATCTTGCTTCCCCTACCTCTCCAGAGGGGCTTGTTTACTAGCTGATGACATAGCCTCACTGAATACAAAACAGAAGATTCCACCCATAGGATTTTGCTGGAACCAGGGAAGAATGGCAGACTGGAAAGACTCTGTCTCTGTTCTCAGCTTTCATATCAAGGGTTTGCCATGCTCTTTGAGATGGAACAAAGGGGCTATTGGCCGTGTGTCTAAACAGGACAGGTGAGTAATACAAAAGGCGGGATGTGTGTGCCTAAAAACTGGAGGATGGAAGTGGGCAGGGCCATAGGACAGATAAGGACAAAGAGGAAGAGAATAAAAAGGTGCTTCCAACCAGAAATACTCTCCTGGGAAAAGATTTTTTCTTTCCCTTTCAATCCAAGGATTTGAAGACATTGTAACTAAAAGTATCCTCTCTCTTACAGTAGTCTGTGTGTGTGTGCAGGAGATGGTATAAACTATGAAAAGCCTTTTTAGAGGGCAATTTTTCAACCACGTATTTAATTGCTAACAACCATAAAACATAGGTAAGATAGGTGTTTATCATTCCCTCAACTTTTGATACATATGAAAATTTTAATAATAAATGGAAAGAAGGGCAAAAAGAAATATCCAATGACCTAGTAGATGAAAGTGTTAGGCAAAACATATCTTTATGGTCTACAATAAGGGGAAAATCTAAACAACTTGAATGTTCATCTATATCCATCCACTCAGGTTGCTACAAAATACCAGAGATTGGGTGGCCTTGAATACCAGAAGTTTATTTTCTCACAGTTCTGGAGGCTGACAGGCTGAGATAAGAGCCCCAGTCTGGTCAGTTTCTGGTGAGGGCCCTCTTCCTGGCTTGCAGACTTTTCACTGTGTCCTCACATGGGTTTCTCTAGGTGGACTCACAGAGCAACAAGCTCCCTGATGCCTCCTTTGATAATGACCCCTGTTCTATTGTATCAGGGTGCCACCCTTAGGACCTCATTTCACCTTAATTACTTCCTTAAAGACTCCCTCTCCTAATACAGCCACAACGAGGATTATGACATAAGTATTTAGTCCACAACACCATCTACAGGGAAATGGTTATCCTAATCACAAGACATCCATTTATGAAATATTGTCCAGCTACTATAAAGGAATAAGTAGGTTTATATGTATTAACCTAGGTAGATGTTTATGGTATATTAAGTGAAAGTGAAAGTGAAGTCGCTCAGTTGTGTCCAACTCTTTGTGACCCGTGGACTGTAGCTCACCAAGCTCCATCCACGGGATTCTCCAGGCAAGAATACTGGAGTGGGTTGCCATTTCCTTCTCCAGGGGATCTTCCCAACCCAGGGATTGAACCCAGGTCTCCCACATTGCAGGCAGACGCTTCAACCTCTGTGCCACCAGGGAAGTCATATTAAGTGAAAGAGGAAGGTAAAGATGAGAAAATGGATTTGAAATGGATAAGTAGCTTTCTGACAATACATGGCTAATAAATGGCAAAGCCAGGGCTCAAAATCAGGGCTGTCTACATCCAAAGGAGATGTGCTTTCCATTTCCTATCCTGCTTCCTTTGAAAAGAAGCACCAGCCCCAGCCTCTACCACTCACACGCCAGGGCCCTCAGCTTCTCCTGAACGTCATTTGTCTTCCGGGGCTGTCCCTGAGATAAGCTGTGAATCAATGCAGACTGCCTGTGCCTGCAGGCCACCACCACTGCAGCCTGTCATTCAGCAGTCTACAAAAGGCACAGTCTCCTGCTTCCTGGAGAATCTCTACA
>NW_011494775.1:1815790-1880911 GCF_000754665.1 Bison bison bison | reverse complement strand
CCTCGAGAATCTCCACATCAGGGAGACAATGAGTCATGACCATCGCCGGAGGCAAGAGCAAGTTTCCAGCCCTGGGAGATGACAGCACTCTTGCCTCTGAGATGTAAGAGTTAAGGATGTACTGTTCAGGCCTGGAATGGCAGTGGCGGGGGAGAACTTTAACACCCCCTCCTCCCTCCCCTCCTCCACCACCACTTCATGCCCAAAATAGAGACACTAGGAGCCAACTGGTAAGTCCAACATAGCTAATTTACACATCCTGATCATTTGACATGAATGCACTAAGATGCGTCCACTAGAGCAGCTGTGAAAAGAGTCGTCATAAAATCACAGGCCGCAAAATGTTATCAGTCAGTGTCCCTTTCTTACAACTTTTATTCAGTGCCTTCCCCCATTCCCCGGCTTCTCTGGGATGCTGAAGGCAAGGACCCTCACTCTGCATTTTCACCAAGAAATTGATTTCCCTTCAAAAGAGGGATGGAGGAGAGGAAGAAAATGGACAAGGGGAGAGAAGAACTGAAGGGGGAAAAGGGAAGAAAAGAGTATTTTATTACATAAAGCATCATCCCAACAGGGGGATGACAACTGAGACAGTGACATCACCCAACCTGCAGAATAATGTACTATTATTCTAATTCACCACTGAGGTAACTGATACAGAGATCAGTTTGATATGAATTAATTCATGAGGAAATTGATGTTGAGTAACCTGTCCGTGGTCACACAGCTGATAAGTCTGGATTTCAATCTAGGTGAGTCTCACAACAAAGGAGATACTTGGAGCCACCACACCACTCATGAGAAGAGCTTATGATGGGGGATAAAAGTAACGATTACCGTGCCAAGCAGCAGCACACAGAACCCCTCTGTCCACCCCCGCTGAGAATCATGTCACCCATAGGACCCCCATAAGGACCGCCTTCTGTGAAGAAAACATGGTGCCAACAGAAGTCAAAGCCAAATGCTTGGATATGTGTATAAACTTATATGATTTTTATAATGAATACAAAAGTCAAAGTTTCCTTCCAAGTCAATGCTGATGTCCAGTGAACTTAACTTTCTCTCTTTCTCTCTCTGACATAAGAAACAACGCGGAACGCCTGAGCCTTGTGGTTCCTTCTGTGAGTGGGTTTTGTGACGCATGTATACGGTGTCACTGGGGATGTTCAGGATACCTGGTGGTGCCATGGGACAAGGCAAGGCAGCACGAGCAACAGACCTGAGAAGAGTCACAGCTCTCAACAGAGGGACAAGACACCATGCACAGAGAAGTCTTAACCTTCTCGTCCATTAACATGGCCAGAATTTACTAAAATGTTGTAATAGTGAAAGCTCTTGGGTTCTATTTAACTGTAATTGACAGAAATTATTCATCAGACATTTATGAACGAAGAAGACAGAATCACTTGAGACCAGTTCCATAACCTTGGAAAATAAGAGGATATAAAAAGCACAATAAAAATCAAATATTTCTAGGAAAAAGGTATACTTAAAAGAGTTCTAAGAATTCTACAGCTCATAAAGTCTAGCTTTTGTACCTGGGCCTCACTTCAATGCAATTAAAGCTCTTATAAAACACATAGCTTTTCTCAGAGAACTAACTCCTTTGGTGCTAATGAGCATGATTCTACATTATTCTGCAGCCATAGTAGCTGACCATAGTAGAATGGGGAAATTTAAAAACTCTACTAATTAAAAAAAAAAAACACCAAAATTATTGTACCTAGAATATTGCCCAAGGGTTTGGATCAGAGAGGCATGAGTTTGAGAGGACAGGCACAGCTGGCTGCTTCCTACCAATGTATCTTGATGGGTGACTCACCTCGTTAGGATTCAGTGGCACACGGACAGACCTGCCTCACTGGAGTGTTGTGAGGACCTGATGAGATGATGCATGAAGGGTGCTGAGCACAGGGCTTGGCATATGGTCCACGTTATCCTCCTCTTACCAGCTCTTCAGGTAAAGGGAACGCACATCTAGGGCAGGGACCCTGGGCACTTCAGAGACTCAAGATCCTGGAGCTGCGATGCTGTTTACCCTTTCCAGTCTCAAATGTGAGATTCATCTCCACAGGAAAAGCATGAAAACTTCTTTTTGAACATCAAGCTCAGGGTCTAATTGACTCAGAACCCCTTTGCTGATCAGCCAGATCTGCAGCACTCCCGAGGCCAATGTGTGACCACTAAGGCATCCTGTCTCTCCAGTGGAGCTGTGCTCTGCTTGTCTCATGTCAGAGACTGTAAGGTCTGAAAATGAAGAATAAAAATCTTTCCTTCCCCTAAATTATGTTCACTAAGAGCACAACCTTCATGGTCATACTTTTTTTTTTTCTTTTTTGAGAGAAAGAATTTGGGCCTTGAACAATTCTACTGGAGAATCAAGGGGTTTGAGTGATAAGGTATCCTAAGAGCCTACATTCAAGCACCACTGGTAAAAAGCTAGGGGTGAAAAAAAAAGAGAATAATGAAGGAGAGAGAATCTGGCAAACAGTGTTGATCCCAGAGGCCAAGGGCTTGGGGATGAATGGACAGCAAGGTTCAACCCGGTAGGTTTGGTGGACAAAGCTGGTGCATTTGGATCATCAGCTAGTGGGCATCCATCAGGTTGCTTCCCACCCTGACCTACAGAAGCCAGCAGGTGCAGGTGTTAACTGAAACCAGAACAGTAAAGACTGTGGGGAAAACCTACCCCAGACTGGAGACCGAGATGCTCAAATGACCTCTCAGAGCCTTGCGCCATGCTGCATTCTCAGGAGCAGAAGCTCTGCACCAAGCCTGAGTTAAGCAACATGCTGTTCATTCACTGGACACTCCCAATAAGCCTAAAAATCAGTGAAAAATAGGCAGTCCCACACCATATGTATCTATCAGACTCGTCTCCTCTTCCTGTTCTTCAAAATCTAATCTAGTCCTTGCTTCTCAGACTGTGGTGGGCCAAGGAGGATACAAATTCATAGTGACTATCCCCGCAACCTCTATTTTACTAGATGGTGGGTAATTTTAGATACTTTTAAACTTTTTTTTTTTATTAAGACAATCACTGGTCCACCATGGACTAGAATGCGAAATTCACATAAGCTCATATCAAAGAGGCTTCCAAAATGTATGGGCTCACAGTGAATTGTGCCTCCTGAGGCTGAAAGTAGATATTTGCTCTTACTTGCCCTTAGGGGCATTTTGGTAGAAAAGTTTGAGAAGTGTTTAAAGGATTTACTGAGTTTAAAGAGTCCTAAAACGAAGCAGAGAGCTCTCCAGGGTACTGATATGTATGGTGGAAAATCAATAGCAAATTGTTCATTCTTGCAAAGACCAGAAAGCAGCTCCAGTTAAAAACTGGTGAATCAAAACAGTATCCTGTGCCCCTCTGGAGGAGACCCCTACCCCACGCCATCTGTCCCAGGACTATCACTGTCCCCCTAGTGAAAGATCCCGAGGTTTTCTAGAGAACTGACCTTGCAGAACCCAAAGTTTTTTTTGAGTCTTCAGCGTGCCAAGCATGGGGTGATATTTATAAATGAGCTATGAAGCATTTGTGACTCTCCAGGTATAACTATCAAAATTAAAGCTGTTATCACTTTCATCCCTCCCACTGTTTTCAGAAACTCTTGGCTCTGGATTTCTAAATGGGTAATCGGAGACTATTCATTTCCAAGTCCTTTCTTTCTCCAATTAGGACAGATTCATTTCTGCTTTCTTGGGATGGTTCCCAAGGTTATTAAATTCCACTCCTTAACTGTTAACATTGAGTCAATCATGAGAAAGTTAGTGCTGATTGGAGCTGAGGTTTCTTGGGGCATCTTCTAAGCTATTAGAAATCACCTTAAGCTGAGAGAGGAATGCTTGCATCCCCCACTGTAGGTTTTAGTAAGTGCCGGATCATTTAAATCTTGTGTATTCTTGATGCTCCTCTGGTTTTTGTGTCCCACACTGTTCAATCATTTCGAAATACAATTTTCCACATGCATCCAAATAAGCTGAGCAATTCACAATTCCAACCTTGCTCACAACCAGCCTTCCTTCCTGCCTGTCTCTTCACCAATGCGCTGCTCAAGGGCCAATTCCCTCCCTTCCATTATTCTAAGCTAAGGCTGATAGTGCTAAAGTAAAATATAAATCAGGTGTAAACTGCACATGGAAGACAGATGCAATGAAAAATTATGGGCAAGTACCTATGAGGTTTCCTAAGACAAATGTGGAATAAACACAAGGAGCAAAATCTTTCATTTTCATTCTTTAGCAATAAATACTGGGTACCCAGCAGGTAAGACAGAGTAGGGAGATAATCATCTTTAGATACTATAAGGGCTGCAAAAGTTTTGTGTGTGTGTGGTTTTTTTTTGTTTGTTTGTTTTTCCCCCACTAAAGGAGGAGAATTGATGTTCTTGTTTTTGTTAAAGTTATGGATTCAAAATTTTAAAATAAATTAAAGAAAGACCTTCATGTACCATCTTCCACAATCTGGCCTCAAACTTCTCTTCCAAAATTTAGTTCCTATTCTCTGCCCAATTTCTCCTCTTCCTCCGATATTTACTCTGCTCTCAGTTATAGCAGACAACTCATATCCCTCAAAAACTTGTTATGCTTTCATGCCTCTAGAGTCCAGACTGCAATGTCTGATACAAAGACCCATTCCCTTCTTACAGTTACTTTATGAGGCTAATTTTATCTACAGTTGATAGATGAGAATAAATATCAGAACTTGCCTAAGGTCAGGCAACTAATCAGTGACAGAACTGGGATATGACTCTACGTCTGCTGAACGTAGTAGAAACCTCAGGAGACTACAGACAGTATCTTTCTTCCTCATTCCTGGTTGCCCCTCACCTCCACACAGTCTGGAATATCCCGGGGATAATGACAATTGTTGAATCAGTGAATGAATGGCCCCCTAGCCCATGGACTTAATCACTCCTTTGTCTTGCTCTGTGAGGCTAAGGAACAAGTCTGGCTCATTACTTCTGAACCCCAAATCCCCTGACATGTGTCGACTCCAAGGGATACGCTCAGTTAATGCTGAGTAAACTGTCTGCACCAGGAGTATCTTTGAAGAAATCTTTCATTTCTAGGTCACAAAGGTTCAGAGCTGGAGGAGTCCCTGGAGCATCTGCCTCTAGACAAGCACGTTTGTATTTAACACAGGAAAGACTCTGGCCCATCAATTCTGCAAACATTTATGAAACTCATTTCACATGCCAAGTACCATTAAAACACTGGGCATTCAGAGACGGGCAAGACAGAAAAAGTCCTTGCTCTTAAGGAACTGACATTCTCAAGAAGAATAACAAGAAAGAGAAGGAAGGAAGGAAAGGAGGGAGGGAGGGAAGGCAGGAGGAAAGAAGGAAGGAGACATCAGGAGTAAAAGCTGAGCAGCTCATTTTAAAACAGTGAGGCAAACGGGAGCTGCTAAGTAGTCCCAGTGGACTAAGTAGTCAGGGAAAGCCACCTCTGCCCAGCCTGGTCTTGCTGTCTGCAGCACCGCCTACCAGTGACTGTCTCCCCAGCCCATCTCCCTGATCCCCACTTCACCCTCATCAGAAACCTGCTCGCTCCACTCAGCATCCATCATCACCCAGGCAGCCAAGGCGGGCTGGTGACTGGAAGGTTCTCCTCTTCCACTCAGCGAGTTCAAGCTGAACATGCATACCTGGCTCTCCATAAAGATACCGAACAGAATGAAAAGAGAAGACAAAGGACAAAATGAAAGAGATTCCCTCTGTCCTGAACACTGCTTCCCTATGCAAATGTGTCACAGAGTTTTGTTGGCATCAGATCCCACTGGCTGGGGCTGCATCAGCCATCGGGCCTTTTGTGATCCTGAAAAAGCTAATGAGAAGATGTGTTTTTCTGTAATCCAAACAGTATCCATTTCATGCCAATCGTTTTTTAAATGGGCAACAAATCTCCCTGGTGTGTTCCTTCCTCTGACAAATAAAAACTTCGACTGCCCTTTCTGTGAGCCCTGTCCAATCAAAGGGTCATGGGGCCCGATGCCAATTCAAAGCCACTGTCACAAAGGCAGCCCCGCTCGGCCATCTCACTCCCTCCAAACAAGTCACCCTCATTGGAAGCCAACCCAGGATTTTTAACTCAGGCTGATGAAGCAGTCCAGTGATTTTTAACTCATTTCAAAATTGCAAGCTGACAGTATTTCAGACTGAATTCACCGCTGTGTCAGGCAATGACATTAATGAGATGGAGTATGACAAAGCTTCATCAGGTATAGAAGAAGCTCCCAGAATCACAGAATCAGGGATCTCGGGGATACCTTCTTCATGGGGAAGCAGGAGAAGTGCCTTTGCACCCTGAAATGTGGGAAGGGGGCTATAGCAGGACAACCCCCAAATCTTGCTGCAGAAATGAAGCAACACACTGGACACATTCTGTGTGCCCCACTGGCATCTGCCTCCGTGCACTTCCTGGGTCAGGAGTATCATCTCGACCCACCCCTTCCCCCACCAAGAGCTTCCATAGTCACTGCTTAGGAGATTACTCCTTATGGGAACACATTCCTTAGCAATTCCTTCCCTAGGACTTCAATAAAGAAATCAGTAGAACACAGTTTACTTGAAAGGAGTCTGATATCTAATAATTCTTCTACTGATTAAGTGCAGACCTTCACTGAGTCCGCCCATGTGCCGGGTATCATTCTGGGTGCTGAACAAGAGAGAGCCTCGCCCCATGCCTATGGCACTGACAAGCCCCTGAGTGCCACCAGGTACCTGCCATATCTGCTTGCACAGAATCCCCACAGCAACTCCATGATATGGGTGGTACCATCACGCTAGTGTTACAACTAAGGTAACAGAGGACCTTTAAAGAAAGGCCACAGAATACGCTTCAGCATCTAGAGCCACAAGAGACAAGACAAGCATTCAGACAGAAGTGGATCCAGAGCCACCCTGTTCCAGAGGCTCCAGAGAGCAGGTGGGGTTGGAGTATCCCACAGGTGTGCTTTGACCAGCCCAGAGAGTGCTTTTAAAATCTGACTACAATGTTAGCAGTAATGAGTTAGAGGGAAATGTACAGGAATCCAGATGCATTCCTGAGTTATTTTCTGTTGGAAGTGCTGACAGTCCTGGGCTTGCATTCCCACGTGGCTGCCTCCTCCACTGCATCGACTCCTTCTGTACCCCCTTTACACTCATTTTCACCTCAGTCCCTTCCTCTCTCCTCTCCTGAAAGAATCACCTGCCTGGTGCCCAAGACACTGCTGTCTACACTACCCATAGCTTCAGAAGAACATGTTATTTCTTTACAAAATAAACAACAGCACCATGCAAATTCCTTCCTTCTCTTAGCAAAGACTCCCAAGATAATTGGGATGAAATGTTCCTGAAGGCTTAGTCTTCTTTAGTCTAAAGGCACTTCAGTATTTAGCAAAACAACATAATTTTTTTTTAACAGACTAATTTTTCTTCCTTTGAATTTTTGCATCTGTGTAATTAATTTAGCAATCCTGTGCCCTAGAGACTTCTCCCCTCCTAACAGACTTTACTCTGACTTTTTTTTTTCCTCCTTCAAGTCTTGACTATGCTGAACATCAGTCTTAGGGTGGTCAGACCCCAGAGGTGACTCTATGGAAGGGGAGCGACCAAGGAGCCTCATCCTCCACCCCCCAGTATCTTCCTTGAGGCGGGGCTTTCACCATAAGTCTATCCCAGAGAGGCAAATAAGGACATCTTCTACGTGGTTTCTCTCTCTGCATGGGTTTCTGCTATTTGCATGGCCTGCAATTAACAAACCTCTCCACATCACAGCCTGCAGAAACCCCATTCCCTGGGCACTCACGTCCGCAATGATATGAATAAACAGACATTTCTTTAGGTGAATGGTTGTTAACCAGGGGTCTATGGACAGGCTTCAGGGGGCCTAAAACCTGACCCCCCCAACTTTGTAGACATTTTCATGATGAAAGGGACCCAGAATGAATGTTCACCTGAGTCTTTCAATCCCCTCTTCCTAGCAGCAGCCTGTTTTCCGTACACAGAATCAGCTCTCCCCACTGTGCATGGGCTAGGTGGGACAGTGGTTCAAATTGCCTTCTTATCACTAAAACAGACAGGAGTGACAGGTAACAACTGATCCTTCCTCCCCACCCTGGTTCATTCAATCCCAGTGACCTTCCTATAACTCAGCAAGGTGAAGGGAGGCCCCAGGGCAGAATGGACACTGGGCATCATTAGCCTGTGGTCCCCAGCCCTCTGGCACTGCCTTAGTCCCTTCCTATTTCCAAGCCAGGGTTCTCCACCCCAGCCTCTTGCAGCCTCCGTGAGTCCTGAATATCCTTCCTGCAAGTGATCTTTGAGCCAGACTATGTTGCTACCATCCAAAGAACTTTTAAGTAGTAGAGATTCATGGTCTCTGGAGAATGTCACAGGGTCGGTAGTTAGAAACCACAGTCTCAGGGTGCTGGATGCTCCTTGTGAGTAGAAATGCACACCTAGTAAGTTAATGCACTGAACCATCCCTGCTGTGAAGGCACAGAGTGATGGGGTGAGCAGACCCTTCTCAGCATCACAGGTCTCAGAAGCTACTCTTTGGAGATGAAAATCACCGTGCATATCACGGGAACGTGGGCCGTGAGATTTCCGCAGGACACTCCCATGAAGGTCAGCAGGGGAGGAGGTACTAGCTGGGCCTCCAAAGGGCAGGAGTCCTGGGGACACTGTAACAAGGAGGGCCCTTGGGCAGAGGACAGGCTGGGCCGTTGAGAAGACTCCTAGGCAAACCCTTCCCTCCACAGGGTAGCCCTGGGATGATCTGGTCCTCAGGGTATCCATGACCGGTACTTCCAGGATCTTTTTCAGTTCTCAGTTCAAACCACCAGCTTCTCAGGCATCACAGGGGAGAGGCTGCAGTGATGCCCAGATTCCCAGGCACAGTTCCAGTCCCATGCCTCTCAGTCCTAAGTACAAAATCTCAGCCTAGAGTCAGATGGAATCAGGGGCCCACTGTGATCCAGTTGGCTATTGCCTTAGATGGTGAATCAAGTCCCAGAAAGCAAGCTACCAGGAGCCCACCCACACCCCTAAGGGACATTTTCCTTTTTGATGGAAATATAATATTCCTAGAGGGTGGGTGATTTTCCACTGGGAAGATATCTCAAAGGGTATCAACCTCAAGAAGCATGAAGCAAGAAAAGACATGCCTTTTAAAATGGGATCACCTCTGTTTTGAATATTCTAAGCCAACGGAATATATGAGAGTTGACACGATGTCAAGTGTATGTTGTCTCACAGGTCTCCAAATAGGAATAATGAGGATCAAACCCAACCCCCCGACGCTCGAGTCTAAGTCCTTCAGGGTATCCTGTGTTCCTTGGGAATCTCTCAGCTCTATCCCCAGGCAAGGCCAACTTCCCCTATCAACTTGAGCTCGCACAGGTATCTCCTTGGGCTTCAATGGCAATGATTGCTTATGCTATAAAACCATTACTGCTTTCATCTACACATTCAGTTATGGTTTCAGTTTCCACCAACTTTTGTCCTGCATCATCGACAAAACTGTGAGCTCCCACCTTATAGACAGTTTTGACTTCCCTCAGAGCTGCCAGTTGGAGAAGGCAATGGCACTCCACTCTAGTACTCTTGCCTGGGAAATCCCATGGACAGAGGAGCCTGGTGGACTGCAGTCCATGGGGTCACGAAGAGTCGGACACGACTGAGCGACTTCACTTTCACGCATTGGAGAAGGAAATGGCAACCCACTCCAGTGTTCTTGCCTGGAGAATCCCAGGGACGGGAGCCTGGTGGGCTGCCATCTATGGGGTCGCACAGAGTCGGACACGACTGAAGTGACTTAGCAGCAACAGCAGCAGAGCTGCCAGTATTATACTTCCATTGATGAAAGATGACCACTGAGTTTACAATAAACACCTACACATTGTTTATAATATCCTGGCACCACTGAAAATGTTTTGTCAAATTTTTTCGGTATTCAAGAATCTCTAGGATACTCCTACATCTAAGATATGAGCAAGACGGAATATTTTAAAAACCTATCTTTTTCATCAAGTATTCAGTGCCACCACTATCCAATTTCCATGATGTAAGAATAAGATCCAATAGCTGTCACAGTCTGGGTAACATCTAAGAATTGTCATTCCCTATCCTCATCTCTGGTGATTTATTATACACCGAATTATCTCGGCGTGAATCCAGGGCCCCAGAACAATATTTGAGCTAGCTTTATATTTCTACTTTTAAGCGGATAAGAAAGTTGTTTTCTTTTTCTTTTCTTTTCCCCTGTCTCTAGGGGGGAAAGAAGCCTCTGCTCGATGCAGTCTTCCCATTTGCTCTAGTCTCCTGAGAAAATAGCCTGTCTTCTTAGAATGCCATGTGAAATAAGACTATGAGAGAATTTGTGCTTACATCAGGGATTATTTACAGACCACCCACCCCACCCCCAAAACAGAGACACTGGGCAAGGTCTGTGTCACAACTGGTGGGGGTGGGGTGGGAGGAGGCTACTGGCATTTAGTGGGTAGAGGTCAGGGATGGCATTGAACATCCTACAACCTTCAGGACAGACCCTCACAACAAAGAATTATCTGGTCCTGAATGCCAATAGTTCTGTGATTGAGACAACCTAGCTTAGACATTCCAGGTGTATTGGCAGGAGCTTTGGGTCTGAATTCATGTCTGTGTGGGGGATGAGAAGTAATGGAGCCTGGCAAGAAATGGAGGCATGAAAAAGTGGGAGCAGCAAAGTGAGGGTTACCCTCAAAGAAACTTCAGAGAACATCTCTGTCCCATGGTCTTTCTGAAATTAATAAATCAATTTCCAGATGACACTATTGAAGAACTGAAGTCCAGAGGGAAGAAGCTAACACAGCCAAGGCCCCTAAGCCAGTTGGCTGAAGAGCTGAAATGAGAACCTGGTCTCATACTCCCAGCCCACTCACTGTTCCATCTACTCTGCATGCTGAGCCCCAGGAAGAGAGAAAAGGAAATATATCTCTGAAACTATTGCTGGCCTTTAAATTCATTAAGACGGATGGGAAGTAAGAAGAGACCTTTCTGATACAGGAAGGAACCAGACGAAGATTGAAAGGCAATGGATTTATTCAACATAAAATATGTATTTAGCACCTACTATATGCCAGGCTTTGGTTTACGTGTTGGAAACATACCAGTGAACGGAAGAGACAGAGTACCTGCTGTCATGTGACAGACTTTCTGGTGATAGATGCAAGAGTGGCAGGCATGGTCACCGGGGAAAGGCAGGAGAGCTAAGGCCAAAGATAAATAAAAGTTTACGGTAAAGCTGGTATCCTAATATCCCCTCCTGGGTTCAAAACCCTATCAAAAGGCAGACTCCCTAAATACCTTTTAAAAGGATGTTACAGGCTGATGCAACATTTTGTTTCAAGCTCTAAAGCTGCCACAGGTCACTAACTATCCCATTACTTGCTAATGACCTAAGTAACGCACTACTAGGTAATGCAATAGTAGCAGTAGCAGTAATGGCCAACATTTCCTGGACATGGGTGTATGTTCAGAGGACTGTGCTCTGCATTTTACATACACCATCCATCTCATTAAATCCTCCTTGCAACCCTGAGGAGGAGGTATCGGTACCCCAACGGTTAGGTGCAGAAACTGGGGTCATTGATGTCAAATAACTCGGCCAAGGTCACACAGATAGAGGAACTCACATCCTGGTCTGTCTGCCTCCAAGAGTAAAGATGAGGCTGGAAGACACAGCCTGTCAGCCTACACTCAACCTGTTGGCCACTCCATGCCAGTGTGGGTCTCTCGATTTTCCTGTTCCTCCTACACAGGACAGGTGTGTAGGATAGGTGTGTAGGACAGGTTTCCTCCTACAAACCACACACCTGCAGTTTATCCATAAGGTCTTATGCCAAGCAAACAACTATTTTCATTAATATACACTGTATTTTTGTCTATTCAATGTGGTTTCTCAGAAAATGTAAGTTGTCAGCAGACCATCTATGTCCAAGTCGTGTATTTCACACAGATAATAAAAGCACACAGTGGCATGAGGACTACCTTGTTTGAAATGTAAATGTTCGCACACTGTTAAACTCTGAAAAGCAGGGAGGTTAGATGAAGTATTCATTTGCACTTTTGAGCACCATCAGGCAAGACAGATTGCTTGCTGCCCCATAAATTTTCACCACTAGATTAAATTTTGTTAATGGGACCAAGAACATTCAAAATAACCCATTTTTCTATGTGAATATTGGATCTAAATCATTACTCCTCTACCAAATTAAGTTTTGTTGTTGTTTTTTTTTTAATCCTTCTAAGAATCTCGTCAAAGGGCTATCTGCCCAGGCTCACCCCTCTGCTGACTAACTCTGCCAGCTCTAGGAATCCCTCGTGGATAAGTGTGTAAGCATTCTATCAACATTTAGACAATACCCACAATGTATCAGAAAATACAGGTGCATTCACACAGGTTGTGTCATTTAAGCCTCCCCAGAAGTCTGGGAAATACGAGTTTTCTCATCTCACTGATCAGGGCGGGGGGAAGAAAAAACAAGGCTCAGAGAGGTTCCGTCACTGCCCCGGGGGCACACAGCTAGGACAGGGCCAGGCCAAGGTCAAATCTATTGTTCCAAATCCAAGTGCTTGGTCTCCTTTCACAGGTGTTTCCTTTATACCAATCAGTTAAGAGACGTCGGAATTTAGCTGGTGATGGAGGCTCTGTAAATGTTGGCTGAATGAGGAAAACGTACTCATGGGCTGTAAGTAACTGAGAGCTATCTATATTTATGGGCTTCCCTAGTGGCTCAGATGGTAAAGAATCCACCTGCAATATGGGAGACCTGGGTTTGATCCCTGGGTTGGGAAGATCCCCTGGAGGAGGGCATGGCAACCCACTCCAGTATTCTTGCCTGGAGAATCCCCATGGACAGAGGAACCTGGCGGGCTACAGTCCATGGGGTTGCAAAGAGTCGGATATGCCTGAGCGACTAAGCAGAGCACAACACATCTGTATTTACATCAAGACAACTCTCACTTCTTCCTGGATCATAACAACTGTCATAAAACACTACAAATGACCAAAGAAAGGAAGGGGTCAAGAGAAGAAAGCCTATGCTGGCACACAGTGGGCATCCAACAGCATCTCTTGGCCTGCTGGGCTCATCAGCTAATAATCCCTACAAAGAGAAACTCACACTGGAGTGTGAACTGCCATTCCTGTCTGAGAAGGCAACATGACAGGGACTGTACCCTTCTAATATACTTATGTTACCCATGCACATCCAATGATAAGGTTACCGAGACTTAAAATTCCAGTCGGATTACCAGAGCAGCTGCTCAGGTGCACCGTGCATGTCTCATATGTTACATCACCGGCGACAGCCTGCTTCGCTGGCCAGTGAATGGCCTGAGCATCTGGCCTTTGAACTGTACATTTTCATACTTTACCTCCCTAGAACAGCATTCAGGAGGAGTTCACGACGCCTGCCCTGAAACACTCAGCACCACAGAATGCAGCCCTGGCCTGTGCACCACCAACATTTCTCAGTTTTCCAGAAAGAACTGAAAAATAATTCTCCACCAATCTGTAAAAAATAGGTGGTCAGAATGGGCCCTCAGACTGAACCCACAGGAAGTGGCTGATCCTGCGTGCTGATTTCTATGGAAACGTCGATACTTTGCCGTGACCTTCCATTCATTTTGCTGTCTCGGTTACGCCAGGATAATGAGGATTTGGAGAACAAGACTCACCAAGTCCATTTATCCATTAATAGATAGGGTTTGATCCATTAAGGGGAATCGTAAGAGTATTTCCAAGCTATCTTAGTTGCCACATAGAAAAACCAATTATCCAGAGGCCCCTCTCCCTGGCAGGAGGATGAGCTCTCTGTGCATCAATATTTCATGCCCTGTCATCTGTGCATTATTTAATAAAGCAATTGAGGGGATGAGTTTATTTTATTTTTCAACCTCCCCACCAGAGACCCAGGCCTACAGTACATGATGCTGGAACGCAGCTGGTAATCATAGAGATGTATCTGCAGGTGTTCTGAAGCCAAGGGGCTGTTTCTAGCCTGAACTGCACACTCCCAGTATCTGATATACACTCCTGACACCAGGGACACCCAATCACCATCTGTTCTTGCCGCCTGAGGTGAACTCACTTCAGAATCCGATTAACAGCGATGCAATTGATCACCAAATGACCAGACACTTACTGAGTGCCACGTTAAGGGACACAAAGCTCATCACCTGGGGTCCCTGCCCTCCTGGAACCTAGAGGCTCCCTGTGGAGACAGGATGAAAACACATGGGCAGGCAAATGGTGGAGATGGCAAACCAGCTGAGCACATGACTGGCTATCACGCTGGTGGTGCACAGGGCCTAGCACGTGAATAATGTGTCTGGATACCTGCCATCTTCTTTCCATCCAATATTTCACTCCTTTTCTTCCAGCACCCAGGCTCCCCTTTCTACATAGCGCTCATGGGAATGTGGTCTCCATTGATATCTGCCTTTCTTCCCATGGTGAAGGGACCAGATCCCGCTTTTTCCTGAGGCCTGGGGTAGCAGATAGCATGTGGTCCGAGCCCAAGCCCCAGACCTCTTTCAGAATCTTCAGAAAATCCGAGGATCACTTTCACCACAGCCAAGCACTTGGACTTGATGTATGTGTATGTATGTGCCAGGGTATGACCTCCAGCAGGGCCCTCAGTTCTTGTCCAGTGTTCAAGCCCATCCCCAATCCCAGCTGTACCTTGAACTCCTGTCACCCTTCTCTCAAATAACCTGTTTCTGAAATTTTCTTAAGCCAAGGGAGTTGGCTTCTATTTCTTGCACCCAAGATGCTGCCTGATCAAGAACTGTTTGTTGAGCAAGAGATGGAAGCTGTAATCCAATTGCTTCTCCATCTCATCACCAGCCCGGATTAGTCAGCCAGCAGACAGAGCATGTGCTTAGTGTACCAAAAGTATTTTTATGAGACTGATATTTCAAAGACAACTCAGCACCATCAAGCTGTGGACTAGAATCAGGGTAAACATCAGAATCGTGTCAGCTTTCCTGCATCTATTTTGTAGTTCAGCGTGGATTTCATTTTGATTTGCCTATGGGGTCAGAGCTTAAGGATCTGAAAAATCTTAGTCTGGCTCTGCCCACTGAACAACTATCTCTGCATTTATCGCATCAACAAAATCAGGGTAAAGACTGGATGTTTCTTGTTGTAAATATTTAGCTACTGTATATTTAGAACTCTTACTGTGTTACGTAGTTACTACATTCTTTGTCTACCTGTTACCATTTAATCCTCACAACAGTACCACAAAGTGTATTATTATTTCCATTTTGTAGTAAAGGGAAGAGATACTCAGAGAAGATAAGTAACTTGTCCAAATTTACACAGCCAGGAGAAGGCAGAGCTAGGAGCTTTGGGTGTAACCTCACTACCAAATGATGTCACTTGAAGATTAGCCCCAGGCACCTATTACAGTGTCTTTCACAGTCAAACCCAATGACCATGTCCTGGAGGCCAAAAGAAGATTGAGCTATACCCAAGTCAGTCCCCAGTTTCTGCCTAAGGTTTTCCTTAAGAAAGAGGGATGTCTTCTCCAACTTTGATGTGAGCAGTTTTGCACCAGCAGCAAACAATCCCACATTTAGCAGAAGCCCTTCCTCTTCAAGTTTAAACATACTTCTCTCCTCTCCACGGGGAAGAGGCAGGCTGACCTGACTCAGTGGTATAATTGGCTTTCGTATGCTTGAAGACAATTACTAGGTCTCCCTGCAGGCTTCTTTTCCTGAGGCTACAATTCCTAATTATTTTTCATACATGCCCTAATTTCCGACTCCACGATCACATTTGTTGGTCTCCTTTGAACCATGTCCTAGCTGTCCTTTGCAGTTAGCAGTCCTGATATGTGGCATCACCCCTTGGTACCCAGCCTTGTCCATCGTCTTACACCTGACTCAGGTATCTGTGTTAGATGGGCAGAGGCAAAAAGATTCATGCCCAAGACAGGTGATAGCCTCCACTCTACAAGGGAGTATCTGCCTTGATCAGTGATCCTGTTCCAAAGCAGGTTCATTGGCAGGCCCAAGCATCTAGCAGTTGGTATTAGGGAAGGAACACCATCCAGGCTTAGCATCAGGGAATTCCTTGCCCTTCACCAGCCCCGGTGTTCTCTGATGAGTAATGGACACAGCCAGCAAGAAGAGTCCAGCACATGTCCATGGAAAGGAATAAAAGGAGAAGCAGTACCGTGCACCCCATGCAGAGGGCATCACCCAGGAATGACACTTTGTCATGGACAGAGCCACCACTGCCTTCTTACACATGCTGTGTCTCACACACCAAAGCTCCCCCATACCTCAACACACACACACACACACACACCCCTATGCAGATCTAATTCCTACTCATTTTTTAAGTGTCTATAATTCAGCTGGTCCCTGCCTTTGAGGAGTTTACAAAATTATACAAAGCTGCCAAGCATCTAAGAGAAAAAAATGACAGACTACCATGGAATGAGAGTCAAGAAGAGAGAGAGATTATGACCTATACCAGGCATGAAGAAGGCTTATAGAAAGGGGGGAAATAGAGGTGGGGGACTTGGAGGTGGGCTCTGAAAAATGGGTAATCTGAGACATGAGGAAGTGGTGGGCAGGTAAAACAAGTGATCGCAGGTGACAATAAAGTGCAAGTAGATTGGTTAGGCAGAGGGAAACTGAGGCCTTTGAGCAAAATCATGATATAACTGTACGTGATTTACAATTAAATGCAACATCTTTACAAAGCACAAATGTTGGATCGCTATAGTTCCCACGTGAGTTGCTTAGGGCAGAGTACAGCTGCACCAGGGACAGAGTAAAGTAGGAGACGGATAGCTGCGTGTTATGGTCTGGTCTCTCCACTATCAGGAATTGCTGCATTGTTCTAGTAAGTGTTACTGTCAGCCAATATAACGCAGTGATTAAGAACTTAGGCTCCAGGTTCTAATCCCAGCTTTAGCTTTTCCTTGACCTTGGACAAGTTACTTAACTTTTCTTGACCTCAATTTCTTTATCTTTGAAATGGAAAAATAATTATATCTATCTTATAGAGCTGTCAAGTAATAAGTCAGACAATCCATATAAGGTGCATCACAGAGAACCAGGCATACAGAAAGCTCCTAAACCAGCCCTTTCAGCCCCATCAACCCCAGTCCACCCTCCTAACAACCATCCATTTAGATCAACATGATTTAGCTCTGTGTATGCAGATAGACCCGGAGAAGGCAGTGGCAACCCACTCCAGTACTCTTGCCTGGAAAATCCCATGGATGGAGGAGCCTGGTAGGCTGCAGTCCATGGGGTCGCTACGAGTCAGACATGACTGAGCGACTTCAATTTCACTTTTCACTTTCCTACACTGGAGAAGGAAATAGCATTCCTTCTTCTTGCCTGGAGAATCCTAGGGAAGGGGGAGCCTAGTGGGCTGCCGTCTGTGGGGTCACACAGAGTCGGACATGATTGAAGCAACTTAGTGGCAGCAGCAGGCAGATAGACCTCAACACAAACACATAACTGTTTATTACAAGCAATAAGCAGTGACTCCTTTGGAAAAGACACATATTTGTTCAAAACTCACAACAAAATTAAAATGTATTTGCAATAGTAGTAGGGGCTTTTCTGGTGGCTCAGATGGTGAAGAATCCACTTGCAATGCAGGGGACACAGGGTCAATCCCTGCGTCAGAAAGATCCCCTGGAGAAGGGAATGGCTACCCATACCAGTATCTTGCCTGGAGAATTCCATGGACAGAGGAGCCTGGTGGGCTACAGTCCATGGAGTTGCACATAGTTGGACACAACTGAGTGACTAACACTTTCATAATAAAATTAAAAACGTATTTGTAATAATAGTGAAGGCAGAAGGCTTGCACATCTATTTTTGACAACACTGATGCTAATTCTAATGCTATAAAAAGAGGTTTCTGGAGCTGGGTCACAACCCCCAGGGACTGCCAACACCGTTAAATTTTTACCTAATCTTCCTAATGATTGAATTAATCTAAGGCAACAACCATTAAAATCAGGAATCCATCTTGCTTTAGAAGCTCCTACAATGAAAAGCGCATAGCAAATCTCACAACGTGCTTTATTTGTCTTCAAGGGAGAAAGAGCCCATCCCTTAATCACACAAATGGTCAGCTTGTCCTCGATTCTTTTAGGCATCTGCCATCAAGGTCATCTTGAACAGGCTCAGGCTGAGGGCTCCCTTCAGGCCTCCCAAAATACTTGGAAGAAGAAGCACTGCTCCATCCTTGGCCACGGATAAAAGAACAAGCAGGTCAATGACACGACTTAGCACACACCCTAGAAGCCGGAAAGATCCGTGCCTGTGTCCAGGGACATTGAGACTTTGGTATAACGAACCCGAAATGTTGTAACTGAAAGGCTCAGAATCTTGACAGGCTTCCCATGGTTACAAAAATCCCCCTCACCACAATCCATTGTGTGTGTTTCTATGTGTATATATACATATACAGACACTTTTTTCCATCAATAATTAAAATTGATGACAAGGACTCATCATCTGTTAAGTCCTCAGAAAGATTTTTTCGTCATCAGAAAACGCAATAATCCAGAATGATATTCTCATCAATACAGATCAGCCAGAGGAGCAGAACAGGCTGAAGACTAGTATGGATAAAAGAAAAAATCATGCTTAATATAATTGCATGCTTTGTGTTTGTTAGTCACTCAGTTGTGTCTGACTCTTTGCGACCCCATGGACTGAAGCTCACCAGGCTCCTCTGACCATGGAATTGTCTTGGCAAAAATACTGGAGTGGGTTGCAATTCCCTTCTCCAGGGATCAAACCCAGGTCTCCCTCATTGCAGGCAGATTCTTTACCATCTGAGCCACCAGGGAAGCCCCAATAAACTGCATATGGCTAACCAAATGCAACAACAGCTGATGCAATACCAACAAAATCCTAAGGATACCATGTCCTCTTCTCACGACCTTCTCCTAAAGTGCCTTCTTGGTGGTGGAGGGAGTGGTGGTCGGGGGTGGGCAGAAAGCTAGTGATCGGGTTTGACAATATAAGAGCATAACCACAAGACCCTCTGATTTCCTTTTTTTCAAGTTCTGATCATGTCCCCTCCTGCCAGAAATTTTTCAGCAGCACCCAATGCCTGGAACTGCAACCTACAGAAAGGAGTCAATCACCAGAGACTAGAGGAATTCATTCATTAACATAAGGCTGGACATGGTGTGGTCAGGGAACAGAGGAGAATGGACAGCCTGTAAAACCCTGTCTGCCCCCTTGATAATGGGATGTGGGGTGTGCATTTCTCTTAGTATTTGCAGCAATTCCTTCCAGAGAAAATCCACCATGCGGACTCAAAGACAACATTTTCTTTCTTTGAAATCAGGCAACCTCAGCCAGTGGGCAAAGCAGGTGTCCCATGGCACAAGTGTGCCAGGGGCATCCCACATTATCAAAGGCATTTTCAAAGAGATCCAGGGTAGAAGGGAGTCCAGATGCCCCTTCTCTGAGAAAAACAGCCCTTGGCAGCAGCTGGGTGAAGGAGCTTGGGGCGCTTGGCTTGGACGAGACAAAAGATAAGAGAGAACCATGGTGCAATGTATGAGTGAGGGAGGCTGGAATCAAGAGGGAGTGACAAAGAGAGAAGAGAGTAATAGATAAGAAAAGAAGATGCAAAAATACTTCAGGAAAACAGGTTTAAACAGGCTGGGGAGGGGGAAATGTAGGGGTTTGCGAAGGAGGGGCACAAAATGGAGAGCTTGTAAGATAACAAAGTTTAAAACTCTCTTTCACAGGAATGCACGCTAAAAAATTCTTCCACCAAAATGCTGTCAGACTCAAAGATAAGAGGAAGGGGAGCCCCGAGCATTTACTTTGAAGAGTCTTTTAAAGAAATGTCTTTGGTGTCATCCAGTGAGAGGAAAGTGGAGAAGGAAATTGCAACCCACTCCACTGTTCTTGCCTGGAGAATCCCAGGGACAGGGGAGCCTGGTGGGCTGCTGCCTATGGGGTCGCACAGAGTTGGACATGACTGAAGTGACTTAGCAGCAGCAGCAGCAGCAGTGATAGGAAGGAGGAGTTGGAGGGACCAAGATCTCTGATGGAGTGTTGGGGGTGTGGCAGGGGGCAGGGAGGGGAGTATCATTTGTCAAGCCTCCCAGAAGGGAGATTAGAGAAAAATCCCATGACCTCCAATCCTAAGCAGAGCCAGTCCAGTAAAAGGTGTGGCCATCAGGCCAGGGAAACGGAAGGACCTTCAGGGAAGGGAGGGGAACATACCTGCTCTGTGGCCACCTTCCAGATATCACCTCCATGCCTGTGGAGGATGAATCCCTGGGGCCATGTCACCCCCCAGCCCTCGGAACAGTCATCCCATCCCACGGCTCAGTTCACAAACATGTCCACCTTCTCCAGAGGCCTCCCAACCATCCAGCGGCTTCGCACCAAACCGCCCAGAAATGGGCTCATCTATCTATCTGCCAACATCTGCTGGATCATAGAAAATGCAAGAGAGTTCCAGAAAAACATCTACTTCTGTTTCAATGACTACGCCGAAGACTTTGACTGTGTGGAAAACAACAAAGTGTGGGAAATTCTGAAAGAGATGGGAACACCAGACCACCTTTCCTGCCTCCTGAGAAATCTGTATGCAGGTCAAGAAGCAACAGTTAGAACCAGACATGGAACGATGGACTGGTTCCAAATTGGGAAAGGAGTACATCAAGGTTGTATATTGTCACCCTGCTTATTTAACTTATATGCAAAGTACATCATGAGAAATGCCAGGCTGGATGAAGCACAAGCTGGAATCAAGACTGCCAGGAGAAATATCAATAACCTCAGATATACAGATGATACCACTCTTGTGGCAGAAAGTGATGAGGAAGTAAAGAGCCTCTTGATGAAAGTGAAAGAGGAGAGTGAAAAACCTGGCTTAAAACTCAACATTCAAAAAACTAAGATCATGGCATCAGGTCCCATCACTTCATGGCAAATATATGGAGAAACAATGAAAACAGTGAAAGAATTTATATTTTGGGGCTCCAAAATCACTGCTGGTAACTGCAGCCATGAAATTAAAAGAAGCTTGCTCCTTGGAAGAAAAGCTATGACCAAGCTAGACAGCATATTAAAAAGCAGAGACATTACTTTGCTGACAAAGGTCTGTCTAGTCAAAGCTATGCTTTTTCCAGTAGTCATGTATGGATGAGAGAGTGGGACCATAAAGAAAGCTAAGTGCTGAAGAATTGATGCTTTTGAACTGTGAAGCTGGAGAAGACTCTTGAGAGTCCCTTGGACTGCAAGGAGATCAAACCAGTCAATCCTAAAGGAAATCAGTGGAAGGAATTCATTGGAAGGACTGAGGCTGAAGCTGAAGCTCCAATACTTTAGCCACCTGATGCAAAGAACTGACTCACTGGAAAAGATCCTGTCGCTGGAAAAGACTGAAGGCAGTAGGAAAAGGGGATAACAGAGGATGAGATGGTTGGATGGCATCACTGACTCAATGGACATGAGTTTGAGCAAGCTCTAGGAGTTGGTGAAGGACAGGGAAGCCTGGCATGCTGCAGTCCATGGGGTCACAAAGTTGGACATGACTAAGCAACTGAACTGAATTGATCTGTTTGATTATTGACCATTGATTCTCTCATTAGAACACAAGTTCCACAAGAACAGAAATCTGTTTGTTTAAGCTCTCAAACCCCTATGCTTAACACATGGTAAACACACACTTTGTAGGGCCAGGAAAAGAAAGTCTACAAGCAATAAATGCTGGAGAGGGTGTGGAGAAAAGGGGACTCTCTTACACTGTTGATGGGAATGCAAACTAGTCAGCCACTATGGAGAACAGTGTGGAGATTCCTTAAAAAACTGGAAATAGAACTGCCTTATGACCCAGAAATCCCACTGCTGGGCATACACACTGAGGAAACCATAAGGGAAAGAGACACGTGTACCCCAATGTTCATCGCAGCACTGTTTATAATAGCCAGGACATGGAAGCAACCTAGATGCCCATCAGCAGATGAATGGATAAGAAAGCTGTGGTACATATACACAATGGAGTATTACTCAGCCATTAAAAAGAATTCATTTGAATCAGTTCTGATGAGATGGATGAAACTGGAACCTATTATACAAAGTGAAGTAAGCCAGAAAGAAAAACACCAATACAGTATACTAACGCATATATATGGAATTTAGAAATATTGTAACAATAACCCTGTGTACGAGACAGCAAAAGAGACACTGATGTATAGAACAGTCTTATGGACTCTGTGGGAGAGGGAGAGGGTGGGAAGATTTGGGAGAATGGCATTGAAACATGTATAATATCATGCATGAAACGAGTCGCCAGTCCAGGTTCGATGCACGATACTGGATGCTTGGGGCTGGTGCACTGGGACGACCCAGAGGGAGGGTATGGGGAGGGAGGAGGGTTCAGGATTGGGAACACAGGTATACCTGTGGCAGATTCATTTCGATATTTGGCAAAACTAATACAATATTGTAAAGTTTAAAAATAAAATAAAATTTAAAAAAAAAAAGAAATTTCTCAACAGTCACTGTACACCTTACCAGCAGCTACAGAGGGGACCGTCATGCTAATCCTGTTCTGATGTCGGTTATGCACCAAGCATCCATCTGCAAGCCATCCTGACAATTTGCCAAAGGAAAACACACTGGGCATATCTCACAATAAAGAGTCTGAAGCTCAAGGAGGCCAAGAAACTTGACCTTGGGAGTAACTGGATGACAAAGCAACAAATTCAGAAACCCAAGGTCCTTTTCTACCAAGTTTGGGGGACGACAGAGTCTACGCCAGGCCAGCTGGCTCACTTTGCCCTGAGAGATCACAGCTGGAGCCCCTCATCCCAGTCCTGCACCTTCAGGGTGGGAAGGGGCAGAAATAAGCAGTGTAATTTGTTCAGACCCAGCCTACCACTGACCCACCTCTGCACTGGCCCAACACTAATAGTATCTCTGCCTCCAGATTCCCAGCCCCGTGCCCCACCCTGGATGCAGGGATCAAATCTGGAATCACAGCAAGTGTCAGAGGAGAAGCTTGTGGGGACTCGAGAAGCACTTAGTACTTGTTGGCTCGAGAGGGAAAGACGGTGCCCTGGGCTTCTATGAGGACACTGGGCCTCAGCTCTATGGCTCCAGGCCTGACCTCTCCTAAGGGCCCAACTGCTCTTCCAACACCTACATGGGTCTGAAGAGCCCACACTTCATGTCCTAAAACAACATTCTTGATTCTGCAAAACATGTTCACCTGTTCTTCTCCATCTCACTCAACATGAGCAACACCCACTTGGCTCTGAAGCCAGACACTTAGGAAGTTACCTCGATTCCTCCAGCCACATCATCCATCAGTCTCACTGGTCCTCCTCTTAACTGTACCCTGCATGTGGCCTCTTCTCTCCATCCTCATGGTCTCTCTGGATACCTGCAGAAGGAGTGGACCACCTGTCCTCCCCTCGGGTCCTGCAGTCTCCCTTTCAGGCAGCATCCAGAGTCATCATTCAGAAATATGAATTCCATTAAAGCTTGAATCCTGTTTGAAATCTGCTCCCATGACTCAGAAAGCCTCTCCCATGGCCTCTAAGATCCTATATGATGTGAACCCTGCCCACTTCTCTGCCCTCATCCCTGGCCGCCTCACCCTAGGGTCCAGCCACGATAGCTCACCTTCCATCTGACCCTTTGCCAGGAAGTTGGTTCTAGCCTCAGAGTCTTCACTATGCTTGGAATGGTCCTCCCCAGGTCATCGCTTCCTGGCTCCTCCTGGTTACTTATACGCTCTGTGTCTCCAAAGAACCCTTCTCGACTTCACTTTGTAAAGAAGTCATATCCCTCCATCATATCCTGACTTTTCTTGGCAGCATTTAGCAGTCTTTGCTACTTCCTTGTTTATCTCTCTCAATAAAATGCAGGCCCACAAGAGCAGTGATCTTTCCTGTTGTGTATCCCAGAGCCTAGAAAAGTGCCTAGAGCATGGCAGGAGCTTGGCATAACCTTAACAAAGGGCTAAAAGTTCCTCTGCATCCCCAGGGACTGCACAGTGCCTGGCACAACACCAGGCCAGAAGAAGAGGTACCCAGAAACATGAAGACATGTTCGGCTGAGGATAGTGAGTTTTTTTTCCACACTGATTAATAAGTGACTGGTTATAGAGCATTTCTAAAGCCATTCAGGTTATTCAAACTCTGGCATTATTTTCCTCTGATATGAAAAATAGATTTTGATGACAAAAATGGGACTGTGCAGGAAAGG
This sequence comes from Bison bison bison, assembly GCF_000754665.1. Lineage (NCBI taxonomy): Eukaryota > Metazoa > Chordata > Mammalia > Artiodactyla > Bovidae > Bison > Bison bison. Next base: position 1,856,651 of record NW_011494775.1, on the reverse strand, counting down.
CCAACTCCATCCCAAATCTGCTAAGAGCCACACTTGTAATGGGTTAAAAAAATTAAAGGGAGCAGTTTTCTACTTATACCTAGTGAAAAAGCAAGATATCTGGCCCCTTTTCCCCATTTGATCTAAAAATAAAGGCCCTGGCTTTGAGTCCCTGGGTGAGAGTCTGATCTAAGTTCCGATGGTGTCTGAGAAAACGTTCAGCCATGTGTTCAACCCTTAGCAGGGCATAATGTCACCAATTAGTTAACTCACACATCTAAGTCCTCACACACGGTGAATTACAGGCTCCCAGCGCTGGAAGAACTGCAGGGGTCCTCCCGTCCCTCCTCCGCTTTGTTGGGGTATCTTGAAGCCCCAAGAACTATTTCTATCTTTAAGGGAGGGATACTTTTCCATGACACCTATTTTTCCAACCACTCTCACAGCCTGAAATTCCTCTAAGTAACAGCCTAAGTCTTGCAGAGCACTAATCAATGGTCTGCCCTGCTCTTTGCCCAGCAGAGATGAACTAAAGTTCATGCCCAGGTTGGGCAGCAAGAGAGGGAGGGAGCAGAGCTGCTCCAAGCCCCAGGGGAGTGCTTGCTAGCAGTGACATGTGTGTCAGGGCCCTGACTTTATTGAGAAGGACGGATTCAGAGCACTGACTCTCTTTCTAATGCTTAGGGCTTTTGTGAGGATTCAGCCCAAGTGAAGTCACTCCCTTCTTGGACCAGGCACTCCTTGAGGCCATGTCTTGCTCTCTCCAGGCCCCTCATTTATGTGGACTCTGCCCTCTCCAGATGCTAGACAACACAGCTTGACAGGAATCATCTCCTTTCCTCTGTAGAATAAGCCCACAAAGGGACCATCAGCATCACAATTTTACAGTGAAGAAACTGAGACTCCAAAAGGTTACATCACCCACCAAAGGTCACACCATCAACAAGTGGCTGAGCTGGGGCCACTGGAATTCTGCAGCAGTGAGAACCCCAACTTTACTCCACCCCTCACCCCCACACAGCTGGCCCAGAAAACCAGGCACGTGGGACACTCCAGCACTTATCGAGCTGAGTTTAACATACTTTGCAAAGCAAGCAAGAAAGATGCATGTGTAAGATGATACTGTTCATTTATATCACTTTTTGTAACAATAATGTTTGTAAGTATCTGTCCAGTCTAAATATTTGACTCTCTGAAGAACCAGGCTCCTTTCCTGAATTATTGCATCTTATTCCTCAGTGACTCTGGGTTACACATTGTGATCCTCATTTTGTAGGAGAGAACATCAAACTCAAAGAAATCTCCAGCTTCCTAAGCCCAAAGCCAGTGGGTTCTATTTCCCAAAGACCCTGCTTGTAAGCTTCTTGGGGATTCCAGTCACTGCTCCAGGGGCTGTTGGATTCCCTGGCACTATGCCTTTGGCCACCCCATGACCACCTCCGCTATGACACCGAGGCCCCTCCTTCCTCCAGCGCTTGGCTGGAAGAAAACCAGGAGAGCCAGTGGCTCCAGAACATCTGGGGCAGAGCCGAGAGGAGACCTCATTTCCCCTCCTTAGCATCCCTCCTTCCCACACTCTGATGACCACAGTCTCAAAATAGATACCCCAGAGATCAGGCAACCAGGATGATGGGAAAAACACAAAAAGCCCATGAACAAGCCATGTACTATCCTCATCCTCAAAACAGAAAACCAAAGTAATATGTGATCCAGTAGATGGCTTGCTTAGGTTTGACTTGGAACAGAATGCAACCTTGTCAAATGTGAGGTCTTGGTCTGGGCAATGAGAGAGGGCATGGGGATAAAGCTGACCTCAAGCTCATAAGCGCAAGCATCTTCAATCTTACAGCACCACCCTCACAAACAACCCTGTGTGTGTGATTAGTAGCTTCAGTAGTGTCCAACTCTTTGTGACCCTATAGACTGTAGCCCATCATGCTCCTCTGTCCATGGGGATTCTCCAGGCAAGAATACTGGAGTGGGATGCCATGCCTTCCTCCAGGGGATCATCCTGACCCAGGGGTTGAATCCGTGTCTCTTGTTTCTCCTACATTGGCAGGCAGGGTCTTTACTACTAGCAGCACATGGGAAGCCCCAGAAACAACCCTGCTGCTGCTGCTGCTAAGTCGCTTCAGTCGTGTCCGACTCTGCGTGACCCCATAGACAGCAGCCCACCAGGCTCCGCCGTCCCTGGGATTCTCCAGGCAAGAACACTGGAGTGGGTTGCCATTTCCTTCTCCAATGCATGAAAGTGAAAAGTGAAAGTGAAGTCGCTCAGTCGTGCCCGACTCTTAGCGACCCCATGGACTGCAGCCTACCAGGCTCCTCCGTCCATGGGATTTTCCAGGCAAGGGTACTGGAGTGGGGTGCCATTGCCTTCTCCGACAAACAACCCTAACTTGGAGCAAAAACACACAGGGGAAACACAGGTGCTCCCAGCAAAAAGGGAAAGGCTCAGTAGAGAAATGAGATTTGGCTGGGCACTGAGAAGCAAAGATGTTTCCAGCAGGACTAAAGCATCCTGAGGAGAAGCAGCAGCATGCATGAACATGGAAAGAGAGGAAACTGAAGATACGGAGAGGATTGTTCCAATCTGCATGCATGTGGGGCTGGTCCAGGCCCGAATAAGAACAGAAGAACCGTAAGCCCTGTGCTAGGCAGTTTAGACTTTATTCAATAGTCAGTGTATGCCCCATTGTCAGTTTCTAGGAAGGAGAGTGATACCAAAGGAGGTGCTTTAGGGTCCTTCACATCATCAATCATGGGGGATCAGGATAAACCAGAAGAACCCACTGACAGGGGGCTGTGGGGACCATGGTTCTGCTGACAACATGGGGCTCTCTCAAAAGCCAGTCTTAGAAATGAAACTTCTGAGCTGGATGGAGAGATTGAGAGAAACAGTCACAGGGCAAGATGGAGAGGAGCCCCGAAGCTAGCTTTCCAACTCCCAAAGCTTCTAACTCGCCATCAGCTTTGCATCTCTCTTTTGCTGGATTTGAATAAAGCATTAAACAGAGCTGGAAGTGTGGTCCCCACGGAGGTTAGAAACTTAGGAGCATTAGCTGACAAACAGGCTCGCTGCTGTGTAAACTCCCAGGGCAAATGCAAAGTGTGAGCTAATCTTGCCATCATCACAAGTTCTCTGAGCTGAGGATAATGTATGATAATCTAAATCTGGCCAGGCAGACGCCTGCCTGGGAAATCTGATAAGGATTTGCTTGCTGATTCCCTTCCATCCTCTGGGAGACTGCTGGACATGGCAGATCAGACCTGGTCATGGAGCTGACACGTCCCCAGCGCTCCAGCCCCTCAGGCATTCATCTGCCAAACCTCCATTACTGGCTAAAAGGGGCCTGAGGACAACAATCTGAAAATAATTCTGCAGTGGTGGGTTCACTGGAAAAAACCTACAGCTTGATCAGCACACGGTCGAAGAGTTCAGAGACCGCCTCTCTATACAGACCATATGTAAAGCTCAACTATGCCCCTTCTTTGCTTAATGTCTTCCAGAAGATTCCATCAACTCTGAAACAAAATTTAAAATGTTCAGTCAGGGACCTCCCTGGTGGTCCAGTGGTTAAGGCTCCAAGCTTCCACCACAAGGGGCACAGGTTCAACCCCAAGTCAAGGAACTAAGATTCCACATGCCACATGGTAGCACCTCCCCAGCCAAAAAAAAATGAAAAAATCATATGCTCTGTTGGGCACACCTCTCAGCTCCCCACCCCCTAAAACCCCACACCTCTTGATAAGTAAGCAGCCTACAGCTCCCCTCATGGAACACACAGCCCCCCACACTGTGGTTCTGATGGTTCCCTCCACTTGCACTGCCCCTCTCTGCTCCTGGCTGGATTTCATTTGTTCTTCAAAACACAACTCAGATGCCTCCTTCTTTGGGAAGTTACCTCAACAACATCTCTTCAGCTCTCAGTTACTCTGCTGATACTTGTCAGTATTTACTGTATGTACAGGCAGTGCTATTACAATCCCTGCTTTACAACAGGAAGACCAGAGAGGTTAACTTGCTGGAAGTCACAGAGACAGATCCTGAATTCACACCACACTCCAGCCTGGATTTTGGAGCCCTCATCTGAATGACCTGTTTACACTTAGCGACTGCACCAGCATTTCTCTGTCTTGGTCTCTTTCCCACCAGATGGCCAAGTCCCTGAGGGCAGAGATAGCCCAATTCCTCCCCCTGGCCAGTGCAGGGATAGTGGCCTGCTGCAGGGCTCAGTCAAGAGTCTCAGAGCTGATGGTCCCACAGGAGCATCAGGCTAACACCTCCACTCCAGATGCCCTCCTCCTAGAAACACACTCCCTGGACTCTGGCCAACCACCTTCTAGGCCTGTGTCATCAATTTGCAGAGAAACTTGATGAAGTATGAACAGTTTAGTAGAGAGACACTCCATTTCAGAGCAACTCTTAGTGTATTCATTAGGGACAAGGTACCAGCACTTTGTACGAAGGACATAAGAAGGCACCGGACTGACCAGGAAAGAATAGGTGACTCTCTGTGTAAATACATAACATTTCATTATGTGTAAATATACCCATTTTCAGTGGAGAAGGAAATGGCAACCCCCTGAAGTATTCTTGCCTGGGAAATCTCAGGGACAGAGGAGCCTGGCAGGATAAAGTCCATGGGGTCGAAGAGTCCAACACTATTGAGCACACAGGCTCACATATCCCTTTCAAACACCCCTTAAGCTCACGAATCTTCACACAGTGCTCACTATGTGGCAGAGACGTGCACAAAAAGAGGAGTCAGACCTCATACCTGCCCACAGCATACCTGGCAAGACAGTGACCTACCTGGAGATGAAAATGAAGGACCGGCCAACGCTGGGACTATGAAAGTTGAGTAAAGGTCAGGAAAAGCGACATGGAAACATCCTGACCTAAAAACCATTATTCACGCTGTTACTATCTGGGTCCATGTTCTAAAGCCAACTGGGCAACCAAAATATGGATTCCTAGATCTCACTTCCTGAAATCAGAACCTGAGTGGGAGGGCCCACAATTCCACACTTTCAAGTTCTCCAGGTGACGCCCATGCAGACTGTCTGGCATGGGTCTAAGGATGGGGTTCTGGAGCCACTGTTCAGGGATATAGGGGCCCTGAGAACACGGAGGGGGCTGCAGGAAGTCTGAAAAGCCTCAGACTCTAACCTAGATGCAAGGCAGGGATAGAGATGCAGAGGTAGAGACATGTAGATGCAACGGGGGAAGGAGAGGGTGGGATGAACTGAGAGAGCAGCATTGACATATATATACTGCTGCTGCTGCTGCTAAGTCGCTTCAGTGGTGTCTGACTCCGTGCGACCCCATAGACGGCAGCCCACGGTTTAAAACACAGAGCTAATGGGAAGCTGCTGTATAGCACACAGAGCTCAGCTCAGTATTCTGTGATGACCGGGAGGGCTGGGATGGGAGGGTGGGAAGGAGGACCAAGAGGGAGGAGACATATGTACACATATAGCTAATTCAGTTGTTGTACAGCAGAAACTAACATAACACTGGAAAGCAATTACCCTCCAATTAAAAAAATAAAAAAGACTGGCATTTATACCCAGCCTTCAGTTCTTGCTGGCTGTGTAGACAGGGGTAAGCCACTCTGCCTCTCAGAACCCCGGTCCTCCCCGGCAGGCTGGAAGGCACAAAGGTTCAGAGTCAGAAACCCCCGCTCCACTATTTCACTGCAGGGTGACTTGGGGCAGGTCACTCATGCCTGCTCTGGGCTAGAGCTTTCCTTACTTATAACATGGAGTGATGACTATTATCCCCTCAGAGAAGATGATCCACATAGTGCACTTCGCACAGCAGCTGACACCTGGCCTTCAGGAACTGCTTCCCTGCCATTATCATCATCATCCCCACCATGGCGTGGCCTTGTGGCCTTAGCATTAGCCCCGTGACCACCAACGAAGTAGGGTTCCCAGGGCAGGAACAAACTTTATCAGAATCTTAAAACAGAGCATTGTCTTCTTTGATTACCATGCAAGGGAGACATTCTCTAGCGAGCATTTGCAGACGCGTTTTCTCCCGAGGGTCCACAGGTGTGCTGAAGAAGCCAGCAGAATCAGCTCCTGAGAGCATGCAACACACACCCAGAGTCAAAGGAGGCTGCTGAAGCAGGCACCAGCCTGGCATTAGGGTTTAGACATGGACCCCAGCACCCAGCCAGGCACAGCCCTTCTCTTTCCCAGCCCCACACGAGTTACTCCTGACCCAGACGTCTGTCCCTCTCCTTGCCCCAGGATGTCCATCATCTCCTGGTATCTGCCACCCACACTCCTGTCATCTGGGGAGAAGGTAAAGAACTCCCCAGGCTGGAGCTCCATGAGATTTCCAATAAAATCAACACCCGTGTACACATGCACACACCCGTGAAATCAAACGAGAGGTCACTTGCCCTTCACAGTCCAGGGCAGCGAACATTAAGGCGGCCACTCATCGCCCAGCCTGGAACAGGAGGAGGAAGGCCGACAGCACTACGACAGAGGCTTCTCCAGGAGAATGGGGAGGTTTGTGGCTGGCCCCAGCCTCTTTCCAAGCTCCTCGGCTGCCCCTCCGGCCTCCCTCCTGTCTCACCCTCAGCGCTCCTCTCAGTTTCCAGAGGATTCCAAGAGCTACCCTGCTTGGAGACCTTGGGCTAGCTGCTTCCTCTCAGAGCCCTGTCAGGAGCTTCTCATGCCTGCACCCACCCATCCCCCGGGGCCTCATCTTCTATGGTTCCATCTCAGAGAGGCCGCCCCTGACGACACTGTTCCTTTAACTCTCTCCCAACAGAATCTGCATGATCCCTCCAGAGAACTCCTGGTGATTCTGTCTTGTGTTTATCTTCCTGACCACAGCTCTAGCACCCAGCAGAGAGGACAGCACAGAGTGGATGAATGAAAGGACCAAGAGGGACTCCCCTGGTGGCCCAGGGGTTAAGGTGCTGTGCTTTTCCACCGCAGGGGCCACAGGTTCAATCCCTGGCCAGGGAACTAAGATCCTTCATGCTGTGCAATGTGGCCAAAAATGTAATAGAAATATTTTGTTTAAAAAAAGGAAGGATCAACAAAGGGAAGGGGTGGGGCAAAATGAAGGCAGCAGGAGGACAAAACGAAAAGGCTCAACTGGAAAGGGAGGGAAGGGAAGAAATAGGATGAAACAGAAGACAAACTGCTTTTCTCGGGTCCTGCCTGACCAGAGGTATTCCTATTTCTTGTTCTTTGCCTTGGAAGCACTACACAGATTCCACTCCATCTACTTCAAATTGACTTGCTCCGGCACTAAGGCCACCCTCTCTGAAGCCCCCTACCACCAGACACCAACCCTGGCTGCTCCCCACACCCATGGCCCAGCTATTTCTTCCACAAGGAAGAAACCTGTGGGTTGTAACTCTGGGAAGGATCCTGAAATTTCCTGAGCAGCTGGTGCAGGCTTCAGCACTGAAGGAATCCTAGCAATTATTTTAATTTGTTGAGTTTCTCTTTTGAATTCAGGAAACAGAAGCAGACAAATTAGCTACACTTGTATGACTCCAATACCTGACAGTTTTGTAGCAATCGCCTTTTCAACCCAGGGCCCTCTGAGGCTCCTAAGTCTTCATAAAATAAAGGAATAAGTAAAATCTTCAGAGAGGAAAGAGATGGATACAGTGGGGATGTGTGATTAGGTGATGGAGACTGAGGTGCCAGGATACCTAGAGGAGGCCATCTTACTGCGGAGGCAGAAAAGATGTGTGAGCCGGGCTGGCATCCAAGGAGGCCCCTGCAGGACCACAGAGCCATCCCGCGGGGGCGGTGGTGGGGGGTGAAACTGCAAGCGGTGCCTGCACTAGATAAGGCCTTTCAAGGTACAGCCCGGTAATTGAAAACAAAATGAATGTGGGATTGCTACAAGACAGGCAGTAACAAAATACAGTGTTCCATCCTGATAAGTCATGAGAAATGAAGTCTTCTTCAGGGCCCGAAGTGGGGATGGCAGCATGCGGAAGCCGATTTCCCTTGAGACCAAATTTATCTGCACTAGAGAACAAAGGTGATTACTCGTCCCCATCAAGTGTCCATCCTCGCAGCCACGACGCCTCCCTAAGTCAGGGCGTGCATGTGCAGCAGTGAATGGGTGAGTCACCTCTCCCCGCCACCTTTAACAACACAACTCTGGCCCCATACCCCCTTCAGCTGCTTTCCTCTCGCTTACCTTTCACAACCAGCCTTCTCAAAGGAGTCTGTGGAGCAGTAACACTGATGACCATACAGAGACCGGTAAGCCAGGCCAAAGGCTTCCATTGCCCACACCACCGCCCCACCTCCCCTGGGCCCCTCCTGGTGCAAACAGCTACATAATAGCTATGGCTCTTGCTCCAATTATCTGCTTGGATTACCTCTGTTGTCACCAACAACGTCCTGAAAGGACTCAATTTCACTCCATGAAAACACCTTAAAGCCCTGGACCAAACTGGACAAGATAGCATCAGTAACTTTCCCCTACCCCGCAGGACAACAGACAGAAGGCATGGGCATAGGGAGGGTGTGACCGTTACTGTAAACTAAACGAAGGCTCGTTAGCTAGGTCAGGCTTAACCAAGGATACAACTGATACACGAGGGGCCACTGAGATCCCATCTGTGAGCCAAGTGTTCCCCACATTCCTCTCATTATCTCAGAATCCTAGAGTGTCCAGCTCGAGGAGGGATGAGGCAATGAGTGGGGCCCTCGTCTGCATCTGGCCTAGTCCTTCTGTTTCCAGTGCCCTGGACTCCAGCTGGCCTTCCTTCTGTATCATTCCACTCTTGTTGGACACAACACTGTTCTTCCCCAGGGATCGATGACCTCTAGGCCCCTAACTTCACACATGTGCATACTTACCTGGCTTGGTTCTCAGCTCCCATAGGTCCCCTGACCACACCTTTCCTGAGTATGACTCTCCCTGTGGTTTCCATGACGCTCTGGCTCTGTCCATCCCAGTCAACTTCCCTCCTTTTTGGTATCTCCTCAGTCTCCTGTGAGAGCTCCTCCTGCTTTTTATCCCTTCTATGTCGCCATTCCCTGGGATTCTCTCCTGATTCTCTCTTTCACCAGTCTGCTTTCTGTATAACATGACTCAAGTTCATCCCATCCCACACCTGGCCCCAACTTGCTCCTGGTTCCAGCCATACCTGAACACCATTTTCCAACCATACTCTGCTCCCAAGACTTGAGGACCTTTCTTATATTGTAATCTTCTGCCTGAAATGCTGTTTCCACCCTATCTACCATCCTTCAGGTCAGGGGTGACAGCCCAGAAAAGAATAACCAACTGCGTCTCTCCCTCAGGGCCTCTGTGGTCTTCTTCCCCCATCCTCCATGAGATCCAGGTCATGCAGGGCAGGGCTGCGGTCTGATCCTGCCCTGCCTCTCAGGACTTACTTCAACCTCTGGCAGGGACTACAGCCCTATATGTATTTCTGAGCAAACCAAGCAGGACCCCTTGTGGGGTCCACCTGCTGCACAGCCAGGAGAAGCAAGCTTGCCCAGGACAAGAAGGGAGCTTTGAAAGGGCTTCCTGTCTGTGTTCCCACTTTGCAACTAAAGGATAGGATATTCTAGGATGTTTTTGAAACCTCTTATCTCTTAGTTCCTGTTTTATCTTCCCACTTAGAAGCTGCAGAGGGCCAGGACCTGGCAGATGCAGAAGAAAGACTCCAATCCTCCCTAGATATATCACCTTGAGCAACTTATTTAACCCCTCTGAGCACTTCCACTTCTGTAAATGGGAAACATTCAGCATCCCACAAATGGGTTGGAAAAAGAAGTTACCATGCGCCTTATAAAGGGCATAGTAAGCCCTCAGTTAATGTGGCATGCCTTTACCTCCATCCCTTTGTTCTGTAATCCTCAATAAGCAACGCACAGCACCCCATACCCACCTGTGTCCAAAAAAGGTGTGCTCTGTGATGGAAACTCTGTGACAGTGAACTCCATGACACAGCATGTACTTGGGGGCGAGACTGAGAAGTTCAAGGTACTTGGATTTTGGACATACAAGCCTTTGTTCAAAATAAGCTAGGTTTCATCTCGTGGTTCAAAACCTTTGCATGAATCATAAATTTCCTTTTCAAGGACTGCAGAAGCTGACCTGTAGTATCAGTAGGTCAGTCACACCCTTTCAGTCTCCACACAGTATCAATAGCCTCTAAGCTGGAATGGGCTTGGATCTGCTGTTCCATGATGTAAAATTGGTTTGTGATGAGCCACTCACACCACTGACCATGTCTCACTGCTTTCAGACAAGGTCTTATAGGCAATGAGGGGTGGAGGAACTTGAGGGGATCAGTCCCTAAAATCCATAAGTCTTAAAGCTCAGACACTTGGCTCCTAAAATTCCTAGTATCTGTCATGCAATAAACTCATCATCTGTCTTTATGGAAGGCAAAGAAGAAATGAGTGTCATATTAAAAGAGAGTCATACTAAAAAATAAGCTCAGAGAGACTCCTCCCCAGGAATGCATCCTGAATGGAGGGACTGAGTAGGAAATGATATTGTAGGAGGGCAAGGCATATATGAAAGCTCATAATAGAGTATAAACAGAGCACTCCAGACCTGAACACCAGGGCAGCAGAGTCCAGTGAGATCTGCTATTCGCCCACCAAGAGCAGCCACTGCCAGCTAAGAATAAAGAGAAAAGCCTAGAGTTAGCCTTTGGCCACCTGATGCAAAGAACTGACCCACTGGAAAAGACCCTGGTTCTGGGAAAGATTGAAGGCAGAAGGAGAAGGGGACAACAGAGGATGAGATGGTTGGATGGCATCACCGAGTCAACGGACATGAGTTTGAGCAAGCTCTGGGAGTTGGTGATGTACAGGGAAGCCTGGTGTACTGCACTCCATGGGGTCACAAAGAGTCGGTCACAACTGAGCGGCTGAACTGAGAGTTAGCCTGAGTTAGAGGATTTCTCCCACTCCCAAGGCTGCCTCCCCTGGGGGTACCTGTCTGTGTTGGGCTATTGAGTCCCTAGCATGGGTATAGCCAAGTAAGTGGCCTGGGATAGCCACCTCTCAGGGCACTGAAGAGTTTAAGCAAGGAAGAAATACAATCTGCTTTATACTTTTAAAATATGCCTCAGTATCCATCAACAGAAGGATGGACAAATAAATTGTGTACATAACAGATTACTGCCCAGAAGCTAAAGTGAATGAGCTAGAACAATACGGATCAACATGGATAAACCTAAAAGAAATTGTTAGATGAGAAAGCAGAGTATGATACTGTAACATGAGGTTTAGAACATGCAAAAACAATGGTATGCATGCTTACTTGTGGACACATATGTAGTAAAAACATACACATACAGTGCAAAACATCAATGAGAAATTAAGGTTTATAGTTACTTCTTGGGAGAAAAGAGGGAAGTAAAAGCTGGGAAGGGCATCCTGGAGTCTTTAGTAACAAATCAATGATTTTTTTCTTTAAATAAATGATCTGAAGCTGACACAGCTCTGTTAAAGCTGGTAGGCAGACAGAGACATACATTTTTAAAGTTGTAGTTGTATAGAAGAATGTGTCACTCTGACAGCTATGCGGCAAAGGGACTGGAAGGGGTAAGACACAGGAAGCAGATGAACCAACCAGGAGGTAACAGTCATAGTCCAGACAAGAGGTGGTGGGAGTGAAGGGGGTTAGTGGAGAAAAAGTGAACAGTCACAGCATACATCTTAGAGGTGACAGAACAGGCTTTGGGTATTGATGGGATGTTTAGGGTAGGTGGAGGTTGATGGATGGAGAGGAGGCATTATGATGTATGATTTCTTGGTAAGAGTAAGTGGGTGGTGGTAGAAAGCAGTGGAGGAAAAACATCTGGTCAACCCAGGGACAGATTCAGAGCCAACCACCCCCAACACCATTCCCTAGCAAATGAAGTGAGACAGACATCTCCCCAGACCCATAATGGGCTGTCACCATAGAATATCATGAGAATTCTTTTATAAACCATGCCTGGTGCCTGCCTTTGATGAAATAACCCAATTAAGAAAGGGATGGGAAGGACAGAACTGAAGCCCTCAGTGGTAAAGCAGCCAGTACTTAAATCTGTCTTCAAACCTTTGGGTACGGCCAGCAGAGAAAAACGGGAGGTCTGGATGGTGTCCATGAATACTTGATAGCTCAATATAGCTTTGGGGGTGCCGAGGACTATGAAATATGGACAGCGCTTGGCTGCCCCTGAGAAGTTACATTAGCGGTAATAACATGGTAGGCTATAGGTAGGGTGCTGATAATTTATTTCCCCTTTAAGGATATGTTAGAAAAGGCACATTTAATAGTGTGGAAATGAGAATGGGTGAGAGATGATGTTGTAATCACGTAGATAACCCATCAGGCTCCTCCAGCTCTGAGATAGCCCTGGGTTGGCTCTCCTTTCCCATAGACACTTGTGAGGCTCCCTGCCAAGTTTCTTCCCTCCATTGCCCCCTCCAAATGCACACCCCACTCTGTTAGGCCAAGTGGGAAAGGGTTTAATTGCTCATTTCATTCACAAGCTGCCTGAGGTCTTGGTTTGCATGTATCCAGTATACCAACGTGCCTGTTTCAGACTGAATATTCCTAGAAGCAGGGCTAGAGCTGGAACCAGCCACTCTGCACAGTATCACCCACAGATGGAAAAAGAGCTGGCAATTTCTTTTCCCACATGTTTTAGAATCAATAACCCTTCTCTCATTACCAAAGGGAGAGAAGCGGCATGGAAAACTTAGTCATTCACATTCATTAATAAGGCATTAAGTATTTATTATACTGGGCACTGTGCCTTGCTCTCAGGGGGCTCTCAGTGCAGGGGATGGACAGACAAGTGAGGAGGCAATAAAGAACTGTGTGAGAAGGACAAAAGCACAGGGAGACACAGGGTGTCTAGGGGAGCCCACGTCACAGCTGGGAAGGCTGCCCAAGCGAAGCTGAGACATGCAGGACTAGAGAGCATTACAGACGAAGGGAGTGGAACAGTCTTTCAGGCAGAGGGAACAGCGTGTGCAAGGGGCCAGAAGTAAGAGCACATGTGGCCTGTTGGTAGAAAGGCAGCGATCCCGCCTTGTCAGAGTGGACAGCGGTGGGTGGCAGGTGCAGCAATGGGGGTAGTGGGTGAGCAAGGGCGCTGGTCTTTGCTCTCCCCGCACTCAGCCCCGGCTGCCTCGCCCTAGGCAGAGAGAGACATGTGGCCACCCACCCTCCAGGATTTCACAGAGCAGAGCCAAGTCCCCCTTCCCAGCCCCTCCTGGCTTCAGTCTTTCCTCTCACAGCCTCCCCATCCCCTAGACCCCAGCTCCCTATACCGGCCCCCACGGGATTTTCCCCTAGGAAGGCAGTTCTCACTACGCTGTCACAGAATCTCTGCTGACCACTATCCACCCAGACCAGAGGGAAACCAGGCTCAGCAGAAAGCTTCCATCCAACCCCTCCACAAATACCACCTCTTGAGCCAGCAGCTACATTCCCATTCGGGTCAGAGCCTTCTGTGAAGGATGCTGACGCTGTATACAGCAGCACAAGGGGCCCCGGTCCTGTCTGGTCAGGGTTGACAGGTTTAACCATAATGAAAACAAAATGCGAAGAGCAGACTCCCCCTAACACGATCCATACTCCCTCTACGTCCAACACGTGAATTAGGAAGACAGAAGAGCCTGGGAGCAGTCCGTGATTAAATGCACCATGCAGCAAAGGGGCCATCCATCACTTCTTTTGTTTTCTTCTCACTCTAACAATGTAAAATGACCCTCTTAAAAAACTGAAGTGAGTAAGCTGATCTGGCCTCGCCTTCTAATCCCCCTTCACTGAAAGCACACCTGCTGCCTGTGCACAGATTTCCAATCCCCATCCTCTGAGTTTTGAACATACATCTTTCTGACTATAATAATTGTCTGCCTACTCAATGGTGTGGCTTCTAGGGAAGGTGCTTTCCACAGGTACCACTCTGCCAACCTGCCTTGATGTAGGCAATTAGCAATTCACCTGAATTTCAGAGACATTTTAAAAGGCAACTGTGCAGAGCTCTGGTTTTGTCTAACATCAATTTTTTTAAAAAAGATAACAAAGCATATGGGTGGCTGTGAAATTAGCTAAGATCCAGTCCCAATATCACTATTACCCCCACAAGGCAGGAGGCGGAGAAGATGTGGGAGCTGGGGCAATGAATGAAGGAAGGGCCCAGGCATGGCGGCAGCCCTATTTGGCCACAGGCTACAGCATGTCAGCCTTGACACTAGACAGCTGCCAGTGGGCATGGCATGACATGAGGGTGGCCCACTTTTCCAGATACGTGAATTTTACCTGGGTCACCACCCAAATTGTCCACTCCAAGGAAGGTAGCTCAGCCCAGCCAGGTTCACCACCCCCTATAGTTGTAAATAAGAAGAGAGTGCCACTTACAAATTGGCACTTGCTATCTATGTCTACAAGGATTAAATCACGAGCTGTTGCAGCTGCTGACCTTCAACACCCCCTGAAAGGAGCTCAGGGTGGAGATTAGAAATAAGGCACTCTGTGTTCTCGAAAAAACTGGCAGAACAGATCTTCAGATAGTTAGATAGATATTTTCAGGAGACTATTTTATGAGCCCAATTCTTGCATCTCTTCATATCTCGGAAAGAACTAAAATCATTCATGGTGATGTCTGCTCCTTATGATTAGCAATAACCTTCACAAGACCAGTAGAAACCTTCTACGAAAAATATGTGCTTGATTGCATGTATGCCCCCTTTCCCAAAATCACATATAGACTGACCTTCCTCTCTGCCTCTTTGGAGCAGTTCCTTAGACCTGAGATGCTGTCTCCTGGGCTACAGTCCTCATTTTGCCTCAAATAAAACTTAGCTCACAGCTCTCACACTGTGTATTGTTTTTCAGTTGACAAGAGTTATGAGCATATGCTGGTTGGAAGCAGCAGAGGTAACATCCCTCCAGAGAAGGCTGGTATAGGCTCCTCCAAGCTGGGGGTGCAGATGTCAGCACTCTGGGTGGCAGTGAATATGCATAATCATGTATACCCTCTGTGATATTGTGATTTATAGTAAGAAATGTGGTCTTCAACCCCATTCCTGGCACAGAGCTCCTAAACCCTACAAATTTCCTAAGGCGTCTGTTGTTATACTAATGAGATGACTTTTGGGAAACACCCTAGCCATCCAAACTAGACAGCATATTATGACCAGCCTAGACAGCATATTAAAAAGCAGAGACATTACTTTGCCAACAAAGGTCCATCTAGTCAAGGATATGGTTTTTCCAGTAGTCATGTATGGATATGAGAGTTGGACTATAAAGAAAGCTGAGCGCCAAAGAATTGATGCTTTTGAACTGTGGTGTTGGAGAAGATTCTTGAGAGTCCCTTGGACTGCAAGGAGATCCAACCAGTCCATCCTAAAAGAAATCAGTCCTGAATATTCATTGGGAGGACTGATGCTGAAGCTGAAACTCTAATCCTTTGGCCACCTGATGTGAAGAACTGACTCATTTGAAAAGACCCTGATGCTGGGAAAGATTGAAGGCTGGAGTAGAAGGGGACGACACAGGATGAGATGGTTGGATGGCGTCGTGGACTCAATGGACATGAGTTTGAGTAAACTCTGGGAGTTGATGATGGACAGGGAGGCCTGGTGTTCTGCAGTCCATGGGGTCACCAAGAGTTGGACACAACTGAGTAACTGAACTGGCCATCCAGGGAATTAACTGTAAGATTTCAGTCCCTGTCTCCCCTCCCCTCACCCACCTCCCACCTACTGCCCAGGCCTCCCAAGAGAGGAGAGGATGGGGGCTATTGAGTTTAATCACCCACTGTCAACATCAATGATTTAATCATTCACGCCTAGGTAAGAAGCCCCTATAAAAACCCAAAAGGGCAGGGATTTGGAGCATCCTCAGGTTGGTGACTAGGGCTTCCTCGGTGCCACTTTTGGTAAAGAACCTGCCTGCCAATGCAAGAGATGCAAGAGACATGGTTTTGATCCCTGGGTTGGGAAGATCCCCCAGAGGAGGGCATGGTAACCCACACCTGGTGGGCTGCAGTCCATGGGGTCACAAAGAGTCAGACATGACTGAAGTGACTTAGCACACAAACAGGTTGGTGAACACAGGGAGACGTGGGGCAAGTGGGGCTCTTGGAGAAAGCACAGAAGCTCCAGCCCCTCCCCCAAAACTTGCCCCATGCATCTGTTCTATCTGGCTATTCCTGAGTTACAGCATTTTATAATAAACTGGTAATTCAGTAAGCACAGTGCTTCTTTGAGTTCTGTGAGTTGCTCTGGCAAAGTAATTGAACCCAAATTGTGGGCCATTGGAACCTCAAATCTATAGCTGGTTGATTAGAAGCACAGATGACAACATAGTCCTGAGACTGGCATCCGAAGTGGGGGCTGGAAGTTAAGATGACTAAGATGCCTGGGAAAGTGGGAAAGTTTCCTGAAGGAAGAGACTCACTCTGTCAGGCTATCCAAGCATCCCTGAGTCAACCGAATTAACAAAGTTGACATTACTGTGTGTCTAGCAATATACTAAGTACTGTGAAGGAGACCAAGAAATAGGAGTCTCAGAAACTCCTTCTTACCCATTTTCTCAACAATCACCACCTCAGTCCCTCCCACCCCTTCCCCATACTGAGTCTATCTCCCTATAGCCATTCCCTCCCAGCCCAACCTAAGGCTGGACCGCTGAAACAATCTCCTGACTGCAGACCCCAAACTCCAGCCCTCCCTAACCAAGCCATCCTCCACAGGGCAGCCAGTGGGCACTTTTCAAAATGCAAATCTGTCATCCAACCTCCCACTCCCACCTGAAAACCTTAGAGTGGGCTCCCCCTGCTGCCAGTATTAATGGCAACTCTCCTTAAGGTACCCGCATGGCCCTGTGTTGTCCAGCCCCAGTCAGTTCCTCTTCCTCATCTCCTGCCCATCCTCTTGCTCTCTGCATTCTGGCCTTATTTCAAACTCTTTTGAAACAGGAAGGGAGAGGGCAGGGCACAACCTTTACAAGAATGACATGGCCATAGGACATGACAAAAACTGATTAGAAGCAACTCAGTCCAAGATCGGTAGTTCTCTGGCAGTCCAGTGGCTAAGACTTCACCTTCCAATGCTGGGGGCACAGGTTTGATCCTTGGTCAGGGAACTAAGATCCCACATGCCTCTTGGCCAAAAAACCAAAACATAAAACAAGACAATATTGTAACAAATTCAATAAAGACTTTAAAAAATAATAATAACTAGGATCAAGGTAGCAGATTTGACTTCCAGCAGACTTTGAGCCTCACTATGCACTCATTGAAATATGCTAGCATGTTAAATCAGAGAAGGCGATGGCACCCTACTCCAGTACTCTTGCCTGGAAAATCCCATGGATGGAGGAGCCTGGTGGGCTGCAGTCCATGGGGTCGCAAAGAGTCAGACACGACTGAGCGACTTCACTTTGACTTTTCACTTTCATGCATTGGAGAAAGAAATGGCAACCCACTCCAGTGTTTTTGCCTGGAGAATCCCAGGGACGGGGGAGCCTGGTGGGCTGCTGTCTATGAGGTCACACAGAGTCGGACACAACTGAAGCAGCAGCATGTTAAATGATACACCCACCAGTGCTGAGACAGTTCTGAGGCTAACCATAAAAGGCCAAAAAGTGGGCAGTGGCCCAATTGTTGGAAATAGCCACCTCTTCCCCAAAATAATTGGAATAATTCTCCCATTCATTAGCCTATGAATATCCAGTCCATAAAAACTAACCATGCCTATTTCAAAGCTCTCACTCACCTTCTGAGATGGTCCACACTCTGTCCATGGAGTATGTTTCTCTCAAAATAAATCCACTTCTTACTATCACTTCATCTGTGAATTCTTTATCAACAAAGCAAGAACCTTAAATTCACTGAAAACACTCTTACTTACCCCACTACTGTCATGAGATGACAGTTAAACATTCTGTTCCCTCTGGCTGCAATGTTTTTCCTCTCTGCTTTACTTAATCAGCTCTTTCAAGTCACAGCTCCAATGCAACATCCACAGGGAAACCTTCCCAGATTATTTCTAACTGCGTCAAATCTTCCTTTCATAATCTCCTGGAGTTCCATGTACCTAACTGGCACTTATCACTGTTTAAAGGATACACTGACTAATGTGATCATCTCATTACTGGACTCTAAGCTCCAGGAGAGCAAAAGCCATGCTTGATTTTGTCATCATTGTGTGGCCAATACTCAATAGGGTATCCTACATACACTATGAGTTTGATGTATATTCAGAGTCAAAAAATCTTGTCTTCCAAGGACCTGCAAAAGCTGTCTAGTTCATAAGATGATCTGTAACTAGCTTCATGAAAACTAACATACAGCAATGAAAATAACACAGCCACCAAGAAAAACTGGAGAACCTGGGTAATGAGCATGACTCAAGCTGCCCTGTGACTTAAACAGAATGTTTTGGGCAAGATAGCAATGAGAGGACCATCACCTTCATCCTGACGACACAGTCAGGATCTTGCGCCCTTTGAACCACTGTAGGAAGCTCACCAATTCTGCAAAGCCCCCAGAACCCACTTAGGCATGAATGTCTCCAATCACACAAACAAAACTGACTCTGGCCCCTGTTTATGCTGGAGTTTCAGGATCCATGGGCATCAACAGGAGACAATGTCCTGAGAAAGATGCTGATGGCTGCTTGATGTAGCTCCACCAAAAAAAGTGTCTCAACAAACACTCAGAGAAAGACCATGACACCCTGTAGGATGAGGTATGAGGATTCCTGCTTAGAAATGAACCCCAGCTGTGCTATGCACAACCAGCCACAGACAAGTCATGGCGCAACTTCAGGTCAGTTTTCTTGTGCACAGAGTCAGGATAAGAAGCAAACTATCTTATTAAATAATATAGTATATGTGTAGCACGCCTGGCACAAAGTAGATACTCAAATTTCAGTTTCCACTATAAGAGAAAAATCCTGATACTACTTCTCAACAGAAATAGACAAGCTTAAAAATAACATTTGGGAACACACTGTATTCCTTAAAAAAATTTTTTTTTAAAGATTCTTTTCTGATTATCATAGCAATGCATTTTCATTGAGAGAAAATACATAGGCGACAAGGACCCATTAAGTGGATTCAAGTCTAGCACTAGCTCCTAACAGCTGTTTGGCCTTGGGCCAGCTCCTTAACCTCCTGGAATTCAGTCTCCATATCCATAAAAATGGGGACAACAGCATCCCCCAGTTTACCCGAGTTGTGCTTGAGATAATCCACGTGAAGTTCCTGACACAACGCCTGACACACAGTGAGGACTCAGTAAACACTATCTCAATCATCATCATCACGATTGAGACTTATTTTTAAGTCAGAAAGATATAAAATATGGGCAAGATTATTTGAAATTTACCATCCATAAATAAATATTTTAACATTTCAGTTTTTTTCTAACAATCACATTAGTATTTTAATTTTACAAAATTTGGCTCATGCAATGTAAACTTTGTTGTTACTATATTCTGATGTTTTCACTTTCCTTATGTCCTAATTATTAAAAACATGATGTTAAAGTTTCCATACTATTTCATCATATGGTACGATCAAAGTTAATCTATCATAACATTCAACCAAAGGACAGTCTTATAAATAATGCTGCAATAAATGTCATTTCTATATTCCTTTGTCCTCATTTCAAATTATTCCTTTAGGACAGACTTTTAAAGGATGAATCAGTGTTTAACAAATTTTTTTTTTTTATTATCAGTATATGATGAATTGTTTTCCAGAATTTATATGGTGCCTTAAATAGTACTTAACCCACTTTTGACAAAAAGCTGTCAAAAGGAGAGAAAAGAATAAACATTGTCTTTTTAAAAAATAGAAGCTAACAATAGAAGAAAAATTGTATATTTTTATTTTATATTTCTTTGAATGCCAGTGAGTCGAATATTTTTTTCCTGTTATTTATTTGTGCATATATTTCTTCTATTAAATCTTATATTTATGCATTTGTCCATCTTGTACAGTTTTAGTATTTTTTAATTAATTTGTAAGTGCTTTTTATATACTAAGGCTATCATCTCTTTGACTTACTTGTGATAATATTTTTCTCAATTTGCATTGCGTTTTGTTCTTGACACAAATAATATTTTAATCTTAGGGTGGTCCAAACTGCTGGTTTTACTTTAAGATCTAGGGTTCTTAGGTCAGATGTAAATTCAACCATAGCTTAGTCTTTTATGTGTTCTCATTTTTTATACATAATTCTTTTGAATAAAATTCTTAACAACCTGACTAAATGTGGTTTAATGATTTATAGGCAAGAATTACCTATCTTACAGTGTTTTGCAAAATCTCCCAACACCTCTGGTAAAATAATCCTTTTAGTGCTGCTATTGCAAGCATATGCCAAAGACCTTCCAATGACTATGAGAGTTTGTTTTTGACTTGTGAATTCTAGTCCATCGTCCTGTCCACTGATTTTTACATCATTCACACTAAACTCTTAAGCAGGGGAAGAACTCATTTTCCTCAGAGCCGGAGTCAGTGGAGCCTATGACATGATGACCTGGAGGACCTGAGCTGCCACTGCCTTCTTTCAGATGGCAACCCCCTGTCACAGAACCAGCCTGGGCACTAGTATGAAGATCTGGGGCTGCAGAAGCATGTCAGTCTGACACATGTCTCTGACACTGTTAACATCATCTAGGCCTAGCACTTCACCTCATGGATTCTCCTCAAAGCCATGGTTTATTTTGTTCTGTGCATATTATCTAGTCCAGACTGGTCACAAAAGAACCTGCTGGTCTGCCTGAATCAATGGAGACCTGATCTGTTGAGAAAAAAGGTGACCATATCAAAGAAGGTTCTCAGCCGGCTGTGGCCGCTACCATCAATCCTAAGTCCTTTGATCACTTGCTTTGCCAGATATTTTACCCAGTTTCTCTCCCCCTTTCCCTTGAATACTTCTCCATGTGGCTCCTAGGACGTCACACTCTCCTGATTTTCCTCCCTCTCTTGAGGAGTTTCCTCTCAGTCTTTTCCGGTGCTTACTCCTCATTTTCCTAACTTCCTGAACTGAGTCATCAGCCTTAGTCATCAGACCTCTTTGCTTTTCCACCTACACTCAACTCCCACAGTGATTTCATCCAACAACATGATTCTAAATGCCGAATACAGGCTGACAACACCCCAAACCTTTACGAGTCCAACTTAGGTCCCTTCCTGATATTCAGACCAATATATCCATCGATCCACAGCTGGACATCTAACATGTCCCAAAGTGAACTCCTGACCTCTCCAAGGCAAACCACCTCACCCCATTGTCTTCTCTCATCACAGTCAAATCCACCAAAATGCAGCCAGAATCCAACTGCACTTTACTGTCCTTATTAAGACCACCCTGGTCCAAGCCACTATCATGCCAGCCTAAATAAGAACAAGTCTCTTAAGTGCTCTCCCCCTTCTGCTCTGTGACTCTCCTCAGGGTAGTCCGAGTCTTACAATGTTGATACGGCCCATCACCTCTCTGTTCTCCCTTCCTGCTGTCCTCCCCTCTGCCCACCCATCCCTAATGCTCCTGTGACTCCTCAGACCAGCCAGGCTCACTCTCTCCTTTGGGCCTTTGTGCCAGCTGCTCCCCCTCCCCAGTGTTCCTTTCACCTGACTCTACTACTTCCTTTGGTCTTTGCTCACGGTCACCTGCTCAGTGAGGCTTCTGCAGCCCCATCTAAGATGTTAACCCCCTCAAAAAAAGTATCAACTCTCCATGTTATATCTCCTTTCCCTGTCTTATTTATTTTCCTTGGTACTTGTACTAACAGATTCTAGATTTTGCCTATTTAGCTTGACTGTCAACTGTCTCCCTCATCAGAATCTAAGCTTAAGAAGGCAGGCATTTTTGTCTGTTTACGGCCATAGGTGTAGTAGGACAGTATCAGAACAGTGCTTGGCACATAAGAGGTACCTAATTACTCAGCGAGTGAATGGATGCATAGCTGGATGGATTTATGAATCCCTTTTTCACAAACCAGGAAGCAGAGGCTTCGAGCAGTTAGAAAGCCTTTCCAGGTTGGAACTTGAGCCCAGAACTGATTCTACAAGCAGGCTTCTGCTCATAACATGGTGAATATGAATTGACGGGTTGAGATGGTGACACTATGAATAGAAACGAGATCTATTTAGCAAGCCTGCTCTGTTTCACAAGTCAGTAGGCAAGTTCTCCACTGACAGCCTAAGAATGTAGTTTTCTTGGGGGAAAAATATTCAAAGAACAATACAGACACAGGGCAACTGTCCTCTTGAGTTGGTCCAAGAATTAAAAAAAAAAAAAAAGGCAACAATAAGACAGTGCCCCACACTGAGTGAGAGAGCAGAAAAGGGTCTGACTGACAGAAAATGAGAGGAATTAATTCATCAGAACAAAAGAGACCAGAAAGCCTGGACCAAAGGAGAAGCACATGTAGGGGCTCCATGAATGGAATGGTGATTACCAAACAAAACAGTCCTAATAAGATTACAGCTTATAATGAATCTGCTACAAAACTCTGGAATGATGTTAGGATTTTAATAAGCATCCCCCAAAGAGCATTCAGTCAATTTCACAAATGCCCATTCTCATCACTTAATTCTAAGGGGGAAGGAAGACCACGCTACCTATGGCTGCTTCTAAATTAATAATGTGCCTCATTCTTATTATGCCTCAGAAGTAAGGCCACTGTAACATTTCAAGCTGTTTGGGGGAGAGTTTTAATATTCTCGCTGCTAATATAAACAGAACCTTAGAGTTCCAAAGATGCCACATTTGGGATGTAATCCAGGCCACAGTGCCAATTCCAATGTTAACTTTTCAAAATGCCTCATGTACACACTTCATTTGAACAATTAAGGCAATATAAGCTGTCTCCCAGAAAAATGAAAAGGAAAAGAAAAGGTAATTCAGTGTACCCCCCATGATAAAGGCTGCTTAATTTCAATTTCGACAAAGACCACAGTGAGTGCTACATTCTGTCTCTTTTTCTGCATCGTTTTCATAACATCAGCTATCCCTCAGCGTAAAGAATCTGTATTATAAATATAGCCAGTTCCATTCCATGGAGGGGAAAATAGAAAGAGGAAACCCACGTGACTTCTATATACGTTGAAACAGAATCAGAGCAGGCCACACAACTCCCAACCCAGTCAAGACCCAAATGTGGTAGCTGCGCCTCAGCCCCAGCCCAGAAGCTTCTCAGGGGAGTGAAGGCGAGCATGCCACCATACAGGGGTGCTCAAGGCCTCAGGGCACAACGTGCTGCCAAGCCTGTGAGCAGCACACAGCCTCACATCATTGGATGCAATCATTTCCAAATAATCCTGGTACCAGTCTCACGACTCATTCTCTAATGACAGCCCAGCCTCCTGTAGCCACAGCAAATCCCCAGGACTCCCAATACCAACACAGGAAAAATGACAAGTAATAGGACAGTGAATAGGAGAAAGTGAAATGATAAGCAAAAGCAGTGGGAGGAGGTACAGTTGTCTGCTTGTTCACGATCTGAACGTAATATTTATCATGCAAGTATACTGTTGTCCTCCTTATACTGGACATAAAAGGGGAAACCAGAGGCATCATGCAATAGAACAAACCAGAGGAGCCAGACTAAAACCCAGGACAAGGCAGTGTGCGGCTCCCCTTGACACCTGATTTTACATACCCCGATAGAGATGCACACATGAACAGACACATAACAACTGCACGTGACGTATCAATTTCCTCGTGTTTCCAGCACCTATAAGTGCTTCCAGGAGCAGCAATGAGTAAAAATGGTATTGAACAGCACGGAGAGGCTCAATTTGAGCTACAAAATCATTTCCTCCATTTGTTAATGAGTTAGATGCTCACAGGCTGAGATGGCTCCTTCATTCCGAGGAGCTCCGATTCGGAAAAGAAAAATAACTGCAAAGCATTCTTTTCCTGGAATTAAAAATCAGGTCACAGTAAACTCAAAAATAACTTTGCCAAGGCTAAGGATGGGAATAGAAGAGTTATTCTATAAATAATCACTGACATCCATATTCATTGTGAGCCTTTGAAAGTCGCCGGACAAGTAGTTTCAGAAAAGCAGCGGCTGATCTGAACACGCTACTTGAAGAGCATCATCCATATTCACGTCCTAGAGGTGCTCTAATCAACAAATCAAAGTACTCGACTAATTAAATGCTGATTGCTTGTTGCACAAGGGTGAAAGTCAACCATCTTAGCCAAGGTTGGAGTTATTCTAAGAAATGATGATAGTTGGGTTCTTTCAAGCCATTTTGTGCCTAATGAGTACATTACCCCTTAATGAAACTTCATTTAGGCTAATGATTACCTTGGTTTAACAAATAACTAACTGATGACTTCCTGTCTTTCAACGCCCTGAATTTGGTAACTGGCACTGTGAACATGGCTGATAAACGCTGCACACTTTTCTGGGCTCGGCCACACTGACAGTCGAAGGATGATGATCCCGTCCTCCTGCCCCACAGAATGACTGCGCAGCTCACACTGGGGGGAAGGTGGTACCTTTGACAATGAGGCTCAGGGGAGTGTCAGTATCACTGTCCACTGATGAGGCCATTTCCCAAAAATCAAAGCTAAAGGCATGAGATGACTCATGCTGAAGGGCAATACAGGGCTTCCAGCATCTTATTGTTACCTCCCTAGGGAAATCCCAAGAGCTGCTTCTAATTGCTAATGTTCAGTGTATGATTTCCTTATCATTACTGCTATTTACCCTTTTTTCCTTAGGATGGCATTACCATGTTTACCTGAAGGGTAATGTGCACTTTAGCTAAATGAGAAAATCATTCTGTCTCTCTAATCCTTAGGAATTTTGCAGACGATGCTGCTTACATCAATTTAAAGTATCTCACCAAGTCATCAACAAAAATTATTTACTCTACCTGGCTTACAACTTTTTGATTTGTGGCTTGCTTTCTAACGGTGCATGTGTAAACAAGAAACTATTTCGATCAGGAGCGATGCCACTCTTACCTAACTGTCTCTCCTTCATAAATTAATCAGGCAGATGAGAGGTACATCAGAGAAAACCCCTCTTAAGTAATGTGAGTTAATGATGTGCTGCCACTTTCAAAAGGAGGCGCAAAGTAGAATTCTTCCCAAAGCTGGGATACTGTCGACATGAGGAACACCTCTGGTTAGTGGGTAAGAGTTTAGGCTCTGGATCCCAACAGATCTGGATTTCAACCATGCTATATATTTGTTTGGGTTGGTTCATTAAATCAGCTCAAGCCTTGGTGTGCTCCTCTGTAAAATGGAAATCATTACCCCTAACTCTTGCTCTGTTATAAGGCATTGACTACTATCATACCTACAAAGTTTTAAGCACTGGCTTAATAAACATAGATGCTAATGTCATTTTTAACTTTATTCTTAATATTATCAGTCATGTCCTGCCAGCAGCCTAACAGTTTTCAAAAGAGCAGAGGTTTTTGTAAACCTGATCAAACAAAACCTAGAGAGTTGGTTGCATCCCACCCCCACCACTGTGTGTTCAGGAGAACACACCACCCTGCCAAGGCTGGCTCAGCTCTGATGCGGAAGCAAGCCAGCAGGCTGACAAAAGGGAAACATATTGATTGATTTTTAAGACTCATCAATAAATAGCATCACCACCACCTCATGGTCAAGGTAGAAATATAAGAGTTAGTCTTCATTTCACCTGCCCTCTCCAATTTCTTTTGTTCAACACATCATGTTATTCCATAGGATCTGCCTTTAAATCTCATGCCCAATTCTCCACTCCTCTCCACTCACTTTCAGCCCTAGACCCCAGGCATCATCTATCTGCTCAGCTGCAATACTGCAACTTACCTTGCTCCTGTCCCCACTTCTCATCTTACATCAACGCCAGCCAGACCAAATTCAGTCTCCATCCAACTGTCAGACTCATCAGCTTAAAGCCCCTTCATGACTGCCCATCACCTGTGAGATCAAGTCCAACTCTGAAACAGGCCTCCTCTGACCCTGCCATCACACATCCCATAATAGTCACCCTCCCTATGCACTCCAGGGGCACTGTACTGCTCCTCAAACCCACCCCCACCCCTGGACTATGCACATGTGTCTTCCTCTGCATAACAGGGACTCCCTGGCCCTTAGGTCAGCAGGCTCCCTCCTTGTCATCAGGATGCAACTAAGACATTCTCTCCTAAGAAGTGAGAATCCCAATGACTCCCAAGATGATTTATGACCTGTCATAGTGCCCCATCCATTTCTTTACAACAGTCTTTTCCACCTGAATGCCACTCTGGGTTGTTCACCTGCATCTCTCCACTAGACCGCAGGCTTTGCAAGAGCAACTGGGACCCACCTTTCATTTGCTGTCCTGCTGTCTGCACTTCAGCAGAGTATTTGGCAAACAGTAACTTAGCAGGGCTTCCCAGGTGGCACTAGTGGTAAAGAACCCTCTTGCCAACGTGGAGACCCAGGAGATGCGGGTTCGATCCCTGGGTCAAGAAGATCCCCTGGAGGGGGACATGGCAACCTACTCCAATATCTTTGCCTGGAGAACCCCATGGACAGAGGAGCCTGGGGGGCTACAGTCCATGGGGTTGCAAGAGTCAGACATGACTGAAGCAACTTCATGCACACACAGTAACTTAATAAAAAATGAACATGTCTGGTGTTGTCATGGAGTCAAGCAAGATTTAGACTTTATTTTGCATGGTTTCAGGGTAAAGAGAAAACTCATAAGAGCAAGAGTTAAGAGGCAGCGGGCACATCCAAGTGAAAGGAAGGCATCCTTGTCTCAAAAAATCTGCTTGAACTCTAAGTAGTGAGGTTCGTGTCCCTTCGAGTATTCAAGTAGGGACTAGTTGACATTTCATAGGAAAAGACTGACTGGACCACACAGCCTGGCTGGTGGTTTTCATCTCTAAGACTCTGGAGATGAGAAAGTTCAGGCCTTGGCAGCGCCCTTCCCAG
This sequence comes from Bison bison bison, assembly GCF_000754665.1. Classification (NCBI taxonomy): domain Eukaryota; kingdom Metazoa; phylum Chordata; class Mammalia; order Artiodactyla; family Bovidae; genus Bison; species Bison bison. The sequence goes on along the minus strand of NW_011494775.1, from coordinate 1,829,742 downwards.
CAGGGTGGCAGGAAAGGAGATGCCAGGACCATGCACGGAGGTCCAGCAGCTGTACCAGCTGCGGCCATGACTACAAGCGTCCCAGTGTCGTAGGCAACTAGCTTTGCTCCTGTCCCCACTTCTTATCTCACATCACCCACAGCCCCACCAAATCCAGTCTCCATCCAACCATCAGTCTCAGATCCTGAAACATGACTTCTTGGCCTCAGTTTTACAGAACATGCCCCATCAAGTCCAGCCACTAGTGAAGGCAAAACTATACTTCTCACTGCTCAGGAAACACAAACAGAGGCCCATCTCTGTGCAGGCTGGCCCAGGCTAGTCTCTGCAACAGAGGGACAGTTAAGTAAGAGGAAAAACAAACAGCTAACGAAGCTTGTTACAGAATGCTCACATGTGCCTGACAAGGTTCTAAGCCTCTGCAAGTGAACTCTCATCCTCAGAGTTAACCAGAGTGCTAGGAGAAAAGCATATCACTGCTACCACTGGATGGAGCAATAACATGAAGACGCCAAGAGAGGTCAACACACAAGGCCTAAGGTCAAATATTCTACAAGTGTTAAAGCCGTGATGAGGACCTGGGCAGACCAATCAGAAAACACATGCACAACCTTAACAATATCCTGTAGCAAAGAAACTTGAAAAGCAAGACTCACGGCATAGCATCTTTTTCAGCTGCTCTAGAAGAACCATGGGTGGTGTCCAAAAACCCACTGAACACATTTGTTAATGTTGGCAGACTAGAATAGATTCCAAGAAGCCAACAAGAACCCCTAAGCCAGTGCACACTGAAGGGTGGGTTCAAGGAAGGAGTTCCCAAGAATGTGAACACAAAGCCCTGGAGTGGTTGAGAGCCCAGACAAGGCCCTGTAGCTTATGCACCAAGGTGCACGGGCCTCCCAGACGACCCATGCTGAGGGCCGGACCCCACAAGGGCTGCCGAACTTCAGGGCCTGCCAAGCACACAGAGAGGTACGTATGAGTCCCTGCTGGCTGGAAAAGCCAGACAAGGGGAAATGATTTGAGAGAGGCTCAGAGAAAAATGGGAGAAGCCTGGGCAGCCACACAGCTGATTCCTGGCCCTTCCCTTTACCGCTCGGGCACAGGAGACAAATGAATTGCTCTACTGGGCCTCTGTCCCCTCACCTGTGTTACCCAACTGCTTCTTAGGACTATTATGAGATGCAATTTAACAGGCATTTTTAGGATATGCTAATATAATCCTACAAACTGAAGTTGCTTTTAATCTGCTACAACCAGCACAATTAATATAAGCAGGAAAAATATCACACAAATATCATCATAGCTGACATTTATTAAGCAGTAACCATGTGCCAGACAACACCTTATGCGATATACTTGGGTTGTTTTATTTAATTCTCAAATGCACCATTAAAATAGGACAATTAACCCCATTTCACAAGTAAGGAAACAGAGTGAGAAATTAAGGAAGTTGCCAAAGGGTGGCTGTTGTTTGGTCACTAAGTTGTGTCTAACTCTTTGCGATCCCATGGACTGTAGCACACCAGGCCCCTCTGTTCTTCACTATTTCCCAGAGTTTGCTCAAAGTCATGTCCATCGAGCCAATGATGCCATCCAACCATCCTCTGTTGTCCCCTTCTCCTCCTGCCTTCAATTTTCCAGCATCAGAGTCTTAACCAATGAGTCAACTCTTCACATCAGGTGGCCAAAATATTGGAGCTTCAGCTTCAGCATCAGTCCTTCCAATGAATATTCAGGGTTGATTTCCTTTAGGATTGACTGGTTTGATCTCCTTGCTGTCCAAGGGACTCTCAAGTGCCAAAGGGACACTATACCTAATAAGCCCCAGATCCCAGAAATGAATGACCAGGTGATGGCAGAAGGTACATGCCAAACCACAACCACACCAGCCTCTCTGGAATAAGAGTGCACAACACGCTGTCACCAAATACATATAGTTTTAACAAGTATAGTCCTTTGTCCTAAGTGACACAGATTTTCTTGGATCCAGCCTCAGGTCACCGGAATCTCCTTTTGTCCAGGTTCTCTGACATCCAGCTTGAGGTCTCTGACTGGTTGACAAGTCTCGTTCACTGCTGTCAGAGGCCAGCGTGTCCATCCCTCTGCCCGGGTCACTGACTCAACCCCGAAGCCCCGCAAAGGGCACGTGCAAGCCCAGAGCAAGCCTACCAGTAGAGAGGCTTCCCAGGAGGATCTGTTGTAAGTTGGAACCACGATACCAGCACATGCATTCTCCTGATTTATTATCACGGGTAAGGGATGGTGAATAAATGATTTATAGATGCACATATATTTCCTTCGTGATCATCTCAATCAAACTTTTTTTAAACTGTCTGGAAAAAGGCACAGGCTTCAGTTTCGGCACTTCTTTGAAGACTGGCCCTGGGTTTGCATTGGCTGTACCTCCAGGTTACAACAGACCACCTGGGTTCCCACCCACCTGTCGTGAGATGCTAAATGAGGCACCACCAGGGTTGAATTAAGGACAGGGGGCAGCAGGCGGAGAGGAAGTGGAGGAGGGAGCTACCCTGCGTTGTGACTGAGCAACAGAGGAACTTTATCTGAGCGCAGGAGATGTGCTGGGCCCTGTGCGGGATGCTTCCTGGGGCTGTTTGAGGATTAAATGAAATGGAGCATGTGAGGGCTCAGCCCACGCTCCACACACGCTGATGCTGCTTGCCTGTGATTTACTATCAAGATGATTCTTTTTAATGATCATCCCCCACGAATCCCAAATCCTACATGGCTTACAATCAGAGCGCAGCTTATTCATTTAACTTAAAAAATGAATTCCATCCTTTAATGTCTCTAAAAAGCAGGCGAAAAGGATGGAAATACAGAGTCCCCAGGCACAGTGATTCACATCGCGTCTCACCCCCACTAACTCCCCTCCTAACCCCCGAGAAAAGCCAGCCTCACCAAGCACACTCCCCACCATATCCCTCCTCCTCTCCCAGTTGAAATGTCCTTTTTTCTTTGGCCCTAATTATTTTGACTGGCTTAGCCTCTCTCCCAACCACAGAGAGAGACATTTTTTTGCCCTATTTACAAGGAAGGAGGAGAGAGAAAAATGGGGTTGGCAAATCCAGGATTCTCTTCAGTGGCCGCCAAGGCAGGGAGCTCCACGGACGTGCCCGTATTAATGGTTACACAGACAACCATGTGAACTTCGGGATACTGTCTCTATTTTTACAGGTGAGGAGATGGAACCTAAGAGGGGTTAAGAAAATTGCCCAGATGGGAGAGACTGAGCTTTTCACAGCTCCATTCTGCCTCTCTAAAAGAGGCTGTGCCATCCAAACACCTTTTCTATACCTGAAAGAAAACCACACAGACCTACCCGTGGTCTACAAGGAACATGGATGTGAGAGAGCTGCCCAACGGTGAGGCCCTGTCCCACCCCTTCCCAGTGGCGTGACCATCAGTCAGCAAGGTCTCTGACCCCTTCCATGCATTTCCGCATTCACGGCCCGGGGATGATAACACTTATTTCATAGCGTTGTGGTGAGAATTCAAAGAGCACACTCAATAAGTGTCATTTCCTCTCTTTTACCTGATGAGCCAGCTTAAAAGAAATTTCATTTGGAGTCTCCTGAATGTGGCAGCAGCAATGTTTTCTCCCTTTCAATATCAAATCCCTCACCATGGTAAGAATTACTTGCAAAGAGTGTTTACTATTTCCTATTTCCACAATATATTTTCCATTAGGTAATTCAAAGTTATTAACGCTGCCACAGCCGTAAAGAAGCAGGCCACGTCTGAGCCAGCACTGCATGTGAACCTCATGCTGCCAATGATTGCTTCTGACCCTAAGTAGCTATGGAGGTATGTTGATGTTGCTCTGATATGACTCATATAGATAGAGACACTGTAAATATCCTTCCCAAAGTTGGAAGCAGGCAGTATTACCACTGGCAGCAAATGTGAAACCATTGTCACAATAATTTGTTGAGGCAAGAGCTGCAAGAGTGGCTTGTGTGACAGATGAGAAGGTGTCAGATTGGATTGAATCAGACCAACCACGTAGTGCTCAACTGTGCTCTGCTCTGCTTCCCTTCCGGCCGCCTGAGAGTTCAGGCCCCATGTCAGTCAAACCCTACACAAAGCCAAACCCAACCCTCTAGCCTGGAAACAGCCAGGAAATTATGTTATGTCAGAAGGTGGAAAATTGATTCAAATGGCCAATTAGCACACAGTTACTGGGATCAAGTTTAAAAAAGGATTCATATAATACACTTCATACACAAATATAAAACCACAAGAAAAGCAGGGAAAGAAAACTCTTCCAAAAACTAAATCTAATAAATGCATAATTTGTTGTTCTTGGGCTTTAAGACTCAAGGACTCTTCGTGCTTTCAGTGTTCTACTGCAGCCTTCTCCAGCCTGTGTATTTGCCAACACAACTAGATTCGATATTGATTTCTTGTTTCAAAGCCAAGAACTGAAAGAGCCTGGGACCAAATATATGATCCAGGATGGCTGATTTTCCTCCTTGCATCTCCAATTCTAAGGAATTTTAGGGTGACATTTTCACCCTGATATACATAAGACAGTGAGGCAACATGATGGGAGATGTCAGTTGTATAACATCAGTTTAGTGACTTTCAGTCTCCTTTAGCAGATATATACACATACTCACACATCCTGTAACAGGCAAAAGAAACTGGGCCAAGTTTTGTATGAATTCATCTCAAACACTGAAAACGGAATGATCAAAAGAATGGAGAGCTCCCTTGCTTTCTTATTACTTCTCAGGCGAGGGCTGTGTAAACTGTTTAACTTGGTAGGGGACTTTTAAAGCAATATCAACATCTTCATTTTTTGGAGAATTAAGAATGAGCCATGTGCACTTGTGTCTGAAATGCCTGCAAATAATCAGGTTTGTTTGAGTCGTGTCATTCTGTTCCTTATAACCTCTGAGCAACTCTGTTTATTAACCCGGGGTGGTACAAGAGAGAATACAGAACACAATTCTAATACAGTCTGGGCACTGAGTCTGGGATGAGGGGTCATCTGGAGAGGGAAAGAAAGCCTTTACCCAGTAAGCCATCACTGCGAGTCCCAGAGTTTTCATGTTCTAGATGAGCCATCCACTGGGCACAGGTGGGCAGGAGCAGCTGGGGTAGGGGGGAAGGTTTGCCCAGGGTTCTGTGTTACAGTTTTCATCTTCTAATTGTCTGTGTCCCCTCAGTCCTGTTTTATTCCAGTTAAGGATTGAGATCTGCCAATAAGCCTGGCCTGCACAATATGGCTAGAGTTTGAGAGCTTACTTCATCCCCCTTGTAGTCTGTCTGCAAGCCCATGAGCTATGATTCCTGCCAGTGAGCCAAAGCATATGGAAACACAGTCCTCCTCACCTCAGTAGCCAGAACATCATTGCTGGGAGATGAGCTTCGAGTAGCACTCAGCCCAATGGACACCTGAAACCCACAGACAAAGCACACCCAGCATGACAGCTCTGGAAGGAACCTCCCAAGCCCCACTTTGGTGCTATTTCTTTAAAGACGGGACAGGAAGGCCCAGAGAGGTAGGGGACTACAAGGCTTCACTTGATCTCCCGTTATTCTGGGTCACATTTTAGCACAACAGTTAAAAGCAAGATCTTCAATGTCAAACACATCTCAGTTTCCACCTCAGTTACCCCTTAACTGTGCAACCTTGAGCAAGTAAGTTGTTAAGCATCTGAGGTCCCATTACCATAACTATAAAATGAGGGGACTAATGACACCTACCTCAATAGAGGTGTTGCTAAGAATCCATGATGGATCACATGAAGCGTTTAGCACCCAGTCTCTGGCATGTAACAAACATGTGATATGTTGTCGCTAGCCTGATGATGATGGTGTGGTTTCTTAGCATTTCTTCAAATTGTGACAGGACTCTCTCATCCACCTTGGCCTGAATCATTTTCATGCTGCCTAGTGAACAATCTCATCTTTCTCAGGTGAGGAGGACCCCATATGGTTACCTGTTCAGTCTGTGACTGACCTAGAAGCCCAGGGCTGGGGCAAGGAGTCTTAGCCCTTTCAGGCTACATTTCCAAACTTTCCTGAATTTGTATTTTGTTCACTGTCAGATTTTCTTCTCCTGCCACTGAGCTTCCTTGTAGCAGACAAGGTCAGAGGCTCAGCATCTTACACATGAAAACAGTTCCAGGCAGTGGCTGGACTAAGGACTCTGGGTTTTCTGCAGGAGGAGGCATCCATGGCCCCAGGCTCTGCCCCTGACCGCCCAGGCCCCAGCTGCTGCTGTCTGGGAGGCAAGCAGTGAGCTGGGTCTGGGGAGGTCAAATCAATGGACCCTGGTCTCAGTGCACTGCAGCAGCCTCTGAACCTCACTGAGGACCCTTGCAGGAATGCAGAAGCTAGAGATGACACAAGGGCCAAGTCTGAGGCCCACAGTCATGGGCTTAATTCTGGATTAGGAGGGAAGAGTGGAGAGGGAAAGCAAAATCATCAGCATTGTCGCCATCACAGTGGCACTTAACCTTTGCTGAGCACTGGCTATTTGGACTGCATGTGTTAATTGTCACTGTTCCCATTTCACTCATGAGAACGCCGAGGCTTAGCAAGGATCAATGAGGAAGCAAAGTCACACAGCAAAGAACTTGTAGAAACAAGCTTCAAACCCAGGGGGTTTCAGAGATTGCCTGCATGGCTCTACTGACAAGAGTGCCCCCAATGGCTCATACTCACACTCAGGAGCCAAGCAAGCTCCATGAAGGGCCACCAGTATGTTCTCTCATGTAATCTCCAGCAAACCTCTAGCCCTGGGTGCCACTTCCCATTATACAGAAGAGGAAACTGGAGCTCAAAGTGGGTGCCAAGGCTGGTGTCTGACTCTAAACCCTGAGTGTCCGAAGCACCAAGAAAGGACTAGTTTGGGAATTGGGAAACCTGCTTCTGGTCCCCCCTTAGCCACTCACTGACTGCACATCCCAGGCTAAGTCAGTAATCTGGATGGGCCCTTGGTTCCATATGTGAAATGGGATAGCGGTCCCTGCTTCCCAGAGTTCTAGCAAGGCTCCAGAGGAAGAGGGCAACTCATGCATTTGGGAGAGCAGATATCACTGTGGCAGCAATGACCTTCATCCTGGCCATGATTGCTGCTGGATGCAGCATGGTCCCAGATCAAACCCAAATACTGCCCTGGTGCTACCATTTTCATTCATTCTATTCCCAAAGCAAGAAGAATAGCAACAGAATATGCACCCAAAACACCCACATATTTAATGTGCATCCATTCACATCTGCATTCAACTTATATCAGCACTAGGAAATGCAGACCAAAGAAAATTGCTACCAGAAGTCTTTAAGGATTAGGAGCTTTGTCACTGCATTCACACAGATCCCAATAATCAGCATAGCATCCAGTCCAGGATCTATCACACAAGTCCACCAGGCTCCTCTGTCCATGGAATACTCCAGGCAAGAATACTGGAGTGGGTTGCCATTTCCTTCTCCAGGGATCAAACCTGGGTCTCCTGCACTGCAGGCGGATTCTTTACCATCTGAGCCACCAGGGAAGCCCTCTATCACACAATAGGAGCTCAAATATTTCTAAATAATACTGACTAGCTAACCAATTACTATTATTTGCTAAGAACCAGGTACTGTCTTATCTCAATATAGTAAGCCCCATACATAGAAACCTTCAAGTTGCAAATTTTCAAAGATGAGAACCTGCATTCCATCAATGTCAGGCGTGAGTGAAACTGCAGCTTGCCATCCCGTCTCCTATCGTGGACGATCCTTCAAGTCTGCCATCTCCCACTCTCTTGGCCTCCTCCAGTCAGTAACTCTTTTTGCCTGTTCACTCGATGCCAGCCCCTATATGCCAGATGCTGTACTGTGCTACTCTACTTTTCAAGGTACAGTACTGTAAGATTAAAAATGCTTTATTTTTTGTTTCCTTTTTTGTCTTCTAATTTATTTTTAATTGGATGATAATTGCTTTACAATGTTGTATTGGTTTCTGCTGTACAACAATGTGAAGCAGCCATAAGTATACGTATATCCCCTCCCATCCTACCCCTTTAGGTTGTCACAGAGCACCGGGTTGAACTCCCTGTGTAATATAGCAACTTCCCACTAGCTGTCTGTTTTGCATATGGTAATGTATATGTTTCAGTGCTACTCTCTTAATTCGTCCCACCCTCTCCTTTCCCCGTTGTGTCTACAAGTCTGTTCTCTATGTCTGCATCTTCCGGTCCTGCAAATAGGTTCATCAGTACCATTTTCCTAGATTCTGTATATACGTGTCAATATGCAATATTTGTTTTTCTCTTTCTGACTTATTCACTCTGTATAACAAGCTCTAGGTTCATCCAACTCAGTTCAACTGACTCAAGTTCGTTCCTTTTTATGACCGAGTAATATTCCACTGTATATATATACCATAACTTCTTTATCCATTCATCTGTCAATGGATGTCTAGGTTGGTTCCATGTCCTGGCTATTGTAAGTAGTGCTGCTGTGAACATTAGAGTACATGTATCTTTATGAATTATGATTTTCTCAAAGTATATGCCCAGTAGTGGGATTGCTGGGTCATATGCTTGTTTTTTATGTATTCTTTGTGTGAAAAGTATTATAAACCAATCACAGTACAGTACTATATAGCTGACTGTGTTAGTTGGGTACCTAGGTTAACTTCATTGAACTTATGAACACACTCTGGGAATTGAACTCATTCATACGTAAGGGACTTACTGCACTCTTCCCAACCTAGGAAATAGATGTTATTTTTATTCTTATTTTATCAATGAAAAAACTGAAGTTTAGAGGGGAAAAATAAATCAGCCAAGGCCACAGAGCTGGTAAGTGGTGAAGCCAGAACTCCAGTCCCAGCCCATCTGAGTCAAGCCCAGAGCCCTTCTACTGTACTGCCACCTAGCTACAACCAGAACCGTTCAGACACCAGAAAGGTATGTCACTTCTTGAGGCCAAGTGGGCCCTCACAGGGCACCAGTTTCACTATTCATTCAGAAAGCAGGGATCAAGTCTATCTGGTTCACCACTATTTCCCTAAAGCACAATTCTAGCACCTTGCGATCACTCAACAAGAACAAAATTTTCAATGACTGAATAAGGGTTTCTTGATAGCTGTGGTTCACACCCTCAAACCAATTAGGATCAATAATGAGACAGAGGCTTAATAAAACAAACAAAACCAGTGCCTCACACACCAGGTGCCAGTTTCAGGACATATATGATTTGAGCTAACCAGGGGGTGAAAGGAGACATTAGTGGAGCTCAAGGAAGCCTCCTGAGAAGGAATCTGCCCTTGAGCTCATTTTGCAGGAAGTTAATAATTTAAATAAGAGATAATGGGAGGCGGAATTCACAGCACATTGAATCATTATCATTTTGCTGTAGAAATATTCCATCCCTATGCAAATATATGTTTTAATTAGTAAGTTCTATCCCAATTAAAAAAAAAGAAAACCTCAATGTTTCCATTCCAAGGGAAAAAATAAATATTTGCTCCTTAATTAGGTGCACACCAAATGGATACTGTGAACTAAATATTCACAAGCACTATGACTCAGGCAAATGAAAGATAAACCCTTGCCCAATGATGAATAAATACAAGCTGGGGTTGATGGGTAGCAATGTATGTAATTTCAATAGGAGACAATTTTTTGAACATTTACTATGTGCTAAGAACCAAGCTCTGCATAGGCTTTCTCAACTAGGATCTAAGAGGAAGCTGTTTTTGCTCCTACAAAAAATAGGCATATTCCTTCTAAGAAATGTCAAAACTCTGACTTCCATCTAGGCAAAGACGTAAACTTTCTTCCAAGCAGCCTCAGCTCCTTGCAGAACTCACCTTCCACCCGTGTACAGCCTTCACAGCCCTACAGAGCATGGTTCTCCAGCAAGAGGATAACCGTGCTCCACAGGGCCCCTGAGATTAGACTCCCCCACCTTTAACTAGAGAAGATGCATCAACTAAGCTCTTGGGACAAGACAGAAAGCCGGAGCACTACCAAACCTAATGTACAAGGAAAACCAGATGAGAGCAACCTTCCTGGAATGTAATGTTAGTGAGTGGCAATTTTACACAATCTCATACCACAATAAACACAGACATGAAGGAGTATAATTCAAAATGTGTATGAATTTTTAAATATGAAACTTAAAACTTCAAAGGAATTTAAGGTTTCTGGAAGACTGCTTCAGGCTACACCCAAACTTCTCAGCAATATGGATCATGTTTCTCTACATGGGGCATTTCTGGTAGAAAGTTCTATAAGGCTCTGGGTTAGTCAAATTTTGTGGCTTCCAGATCTGCCTGGAAACCACAAGGTATCTCTGGGATGACTGCTTATTTCTGATCTGATCCATGAGGGCTCACTATGAAGGGAATTCCCCAGACACTAGGCTAGCTGCAAGTGCCTGGGAATATGTAACTCCCTATTCCAGAGGTAAAGTAACTGAGATCTGAAGAGGTCGGAACTGGCCCAAGGTCAAAAAGTGGCAGAGCTGCGGGGTCAATCCAGGCTCAAATTCAAAATATGGTCTCTCTGTTATAGGAATAAATGACCCAGATGACACACTGAAATGTTCAATGAAAAGATGACTCCTCACAAAATGCTCCCTATCAGATGAGTGGCACTCACAGAATGATTCAAGGCATGGCAGGGGAATGGGACATCAAAGTGAAGCCCAAATGACCAAAAGGAATCAGACAGAGAAAGGGTGATAATATTTGGTAGGTGAAGACCATCTTCTGATGGGCGGGGCCATGCTCAGTAAATCTTTAATCCAATTTTCTGTTGATGGGTGGAGCTGTGTTCCCTCCCTGTGGTTTGACCTGAGGCCAAACTATGGTGGAGGTCATGAAGATAATGGCCATCTCCTTCAAAAGGTCCCATGCAGTCACTGCTGCACTCAGTGCCCCCAACCCTGCAGCAGGCCACTGATGACCCACGCCTTCGCCAGAGACTCCTGGACACTCACAGGCAAGTCTGGGTGAGTCTCTTGTGGGGTCATTGCTCCTTTCTCCTGGGTCCTGGTGCACACAAGGTTTTGTTTGTGCCCTCCAAGAGTCTGTTTCTGCAGTCCTGTTTAAGTTCTGGTGGCTCTGTGGTGGGGTTAATGGTGACCTCCTCCAAGAGGGCTTATGCCATAGCCAGGTCTGCTGCACCCAGAGCCCCTGCCTCTGTGGCAGGCCACTGCTGACCCATACCCCAACAGGAGACACTCAAACACTCAAAGGCAGGTCTGACGGCTCAGTCTCTGTAGATTCTCCTGGTACACACCAGGTTTTATTTGAGCTCTCCAAGCATCTCTGGCGGGTATGGGATTTGATTCTAAACGTGATTTTGTCCTTCCTACTGTCTTGCTGGGGCGTCTCCTTTGCCCTTGCACATGCGGTATGTTTTGTGGGTGGGATCCAACATTCTCCTGTCAACAGTTGTTCAGCAATGATTTGTAATTTTGGAGTTCTTGTGGGAGAAGATGAGGCCACATCCTTCTACTCCACCATCTACATCCTCAGTAATTCCCTCGCACCTGAGGCTTCCATAAGCCTCCATTCTTTATCCATCAGAGGGCAGACAGAATGAAAACCACAATCACAGAAAATTAATCACAGTGGTCATATGGACCACAGCTTTGTCTAATTCAGTAAAGCCATGAGTCATGCCTTGTAGGGCCACTCAAGATGGATGAATCACCTGGAGAGTTCTGACAAAACAAGGACCACTGGAGAAGGAAATGGAAAACCACTTCAGTATTCTTGCCTTGGGAATCTCATGAACAGTATGAAATGGCAAAAAGAAAGGACACAGAAAGATGAATTCCCCAGGTCAGTAGGTGCCAAATATGCTATCAGAGAACAGTGGAGAAACAACTCCAGAAAGAATGAAGAGATGGAGTAAAAGCAAATACAAACCCAGTTATGGATGTGACGGGTGATGGAAGTAAAGTCTGATGCTGTAAAGAACAATATTTCATAGGAACCTAGAATGTTAGGACCATGAATCAAGGTAAATTGGATGTGGTCAAACAGGAGATGACAAGAGTAAACATTGACATTTTAGGAATCAGTGAACTAAAATGGACTGGAATGGGTGAATTTATCTCAGATGACAATTACATCTACTACTGTGGGCAAGAATCCCTTAGAAGAAATAGAGAAGTCCTCATAGTCAACAAGAGAGTCCAAAATGCACTACTTGGATGAAATCTCAAAAATGACAGAACAATCTCTGTTCATTTCCAAGGCAAACCACTCAATATCACAGTAATCCAAGTCTATTCCCCGACCAGTAATGCTGAAGAAGCTGAAGTTGAACGGTTCTATGAAAACATACAAGACGTTCTAGAACTAACACCCCAAAAAGATGTCCTTTTCATTACAGGGGACTGGAATGCAAAAGTATGAAGGCAAGAGATATCTGGAATAACAGGCAAATTTGGCCTTGGAGTACAGAATAAAGCAAGGCAAAGGCTAACAGAATTTTGCCAAGAGAATGCACTGGTCATAGCAAACACCCTCTTCCAAATACACAAGAGAAGACTCTGCACATGGACATCAGCAGATGGTCAATACTGAAATCAGTTTGATTACATTCTTTGCAGTCAAAGATGAACAAACGCTATACAGTCAACAAAAACAAGACCAGGAACTGCCTGTGGCTCAGATCATGAATTCCTTATTGCCAAATTCAGACTTAAATTGAAGAAAGTAGGGAAAATCACTAGACCATTCAAGTGTGACCTAAATCAAATCCCTTACGATTATACAGTGGAAATAAGAAATAGATTCAAGGGATTAGATCTGATAGACAGAGTGCCTGAAGAACTATGGACGGAGGTTCCTGACAGTGTACAAGAGACAGTGATCAATACCATCTCTGAGAAAAAGCAATGCAAAACAGCAAAATGGTTGTCTGAGATAGTCCTACAAATAGCTAAGCAAAGAACAGAAGCAAAAGGCAAAGGAGAAAAGGAAAGATATACCCATTTGAATGCAGAATTCCAAAGAATAGCATGAAGAAATAAGAAAGCCTTCCTCAGTGATCAATGAAAAAAAAAAATAGAGGAAAAAATAGAATGGGAAAGACTAGAGATCTCTTCAATAAAATTAGAGATACCAAGGGAACATTTTATGCAAAGAAAGGCAAAATAAAGGACAGAAATGGTATGGACCTAACAGAAGAAGAATATATTAACAAGACGTGGCAAGAATACACAGAAGAACTATACACAAAAGATCTTCATGGCCCAGATAACCACGATGGTGTGATCACTCACCTAGACCCAGAAATCCTGAAATGTGAAGTCAAGTGGACCTTCAGTTCAGTTCAGTTCATTTCAGTCATTCAGTCATGTCCGACTCTTTGCTACCCCATGAATCGCAGCACACCAGGCCTCCCTGTCCATCACCAGCTCCCGGAGTTCACTCAGACTCACGTCCATTGAGTCAGTGATGCCATCCAGCCATCTCATCCTCTGTCATCCCATTCTCCTCCTGCCCTCAATCCCTCCAAGCATCAGAGCCTTTTCCAATGAGTCAACTCTTCGCATGAGATGGCCAAAGTACTGGAGTTTCAGCTTTAGCATCATTCCTTCCAAAGAAATCCCAGGGCTGATCTCCTTCAGAAGGGACTGGTTGGATCTCCATTCAGTCCAAGGGACTCTCAAGAGTCTTCTCCAACACCACAGTCCAAAAGCATCAATTCTTCAGTGCTCAGCTTTCTTCACAGTCCAACTCTCACATCCATACATGACTACTGGAAAAACCATAGCCTTGACTAGACGGACCTTTGCTGGCAAAGTAACGGCTCTGCTTTTGAATATGCTATCTAGGTTGGTCATAACTTTCCTTCAAAGGAGTAAGCGTCTTTTAATTTCATGGCTGCAGTCACCATCCGCAGTGATTTTGGAGCCTCCCAAAATAAAGTCTGACACTGTTTCCACTGTTTCCCCATCTATTT
>NW_011494775.1:1792370-1815690 GCF_000754665.1 Bison bison bison | reverse complement strand
TCTTCACTTTCTGCCATAAGGGTGGTGTCATCTGCATATCTGAGGTTATTGATATTTCTCCCGGAAATCCTGATTCCAGCTTGTGCTTCTTCCAGCCCAGTATTTCTCATGATGTACTCAGCATAGAAGTTAAATAAGCAGGGTGACAATGTACAGCCTTGACGTACTCCTTTTCCTATTTGGAACCAGTCTGTTGTTCCATGTCCAGTTCTAACTGTTGCTTCCTGACCTGCATATAGGTTTCTCAAGAGGCATGTCAGGTGGTCTGGTATTCCCATCTCTTTCAGGATTTTCCACAGTTTATTGTGATCCACACAGTCAAAGGCTTTGGCATAGTCAATAAAGCAGAAATAGATGTTTTTCTGGAACTCTCTTGCCTTTTTGATGATCCAGCAGATGTTGGCAATTTGGTCTCTGGTTCCTCTGCCTTCTCTAAAACCAGCTTGAACATCTGGAAGTTCACCGTTCACGTACTGCTGAAGTGGGCCTTAGGAAGCATCATTACAAACAAAACTAAAGGAGCTGATGGAATTCCAGTTGAGTTATTTCAAATCCTAAAAGATGATGCTGTGAAAGTGCTGCATTCAAGATGCTAGCAAATTTGAAAACTCAGCAGTAGCCACAGGACTGGAAAAGGTTGGTTTTCATTCCAATCCCAAAGAAAGGCAATGCCAAAGAATGTTCAAACTACCACACTACTGCGCTCATTTCACATGCTAGCAAAGTAATGCTCAAAATCCTCCAAGCCAGGCTTCAACAGTATGTGAACTGTGAACTTCCAGATGTTCAAGCTGGATTTAGAAAAGGCAGAGGAACCAGTGATCAAATTGCCAACATCTACTGGATCATAAAAAAAGCAAAAGAGTTCCAGAAAGATATCTATTTCTGCTTTATTGACTACGCCAAAGTCTTTGACTGTGTGGATCACAACAAACTGTGGAAAATTCTTAACGAGATGGGAATACCAGACCACATTACCTGCCTACTGCAAAATCTGTATGCAGGTCAAGAAGCAACAGTTAGAACTGTACATGGAACAACAGGCTGATTCCAAATTGAGAAAGGAGTACGTCAAGTCTGTATACTGTCACCCTGCTTATTTATATTTTATGCAGAGTACATCATGCAAAATGCTGAGCTGGATGAAGCACAAGCTGGAATCAAGATTTCCAGGAGAAATATCAATAACCTCAGATATGTAGATGACACCACCCTTGTGGCAGAAAGCAAAGAAGAACTAAAGAGCTTCTTGATGAAAGTGAAAGAGGAGAGTGAAAAAGTTGGCTTAAAACTCAACATTCAGAAAACTAAGATCTTGGCATCTGGTCCCATCACTTCATGGCAAGTAGATGGGGAAACAATGGAAATGATGAGAGATTTTATTTTGGGGGCCTATAAATTCACTGCAGATGGTGACTGCAGCCATGAAATTAAAAGATGCTCCTTGGAAGAAAAGTTATGACCAAACTAGACAGCATATTAAAAAGCAGAGACATTACTTTGCCAATAAAGGTCTGTCTAGTCAAAGCTATGGTTTATCCAGTGGTCATGTATGGATTGAGAGTTGGACTATAAAGAAAGCTGAGCACCAAAGAATTGATGCTTTTGAATTGTGGTGTTGGAGAAGACTCTTGAGAGTACCTTGGACAGCAAGGAGATCCAACCAGTAAATTCTAAAGGCAATCAGTCCTGAATATTCATTGGAAGGACTGATCCTAAAGCTGAAACTCCAAAACTTTGGCTACCTGAAGGAAAGAATTGACTTATTGGAAGAGACCCTGATGCTGGGAATGATTGAAGGCGGGAGGAGAAGGGGATAACAGAGGACGAAATGGTTGGACAGCATACCGAATCGATGGACATGAGTCTGAGTAAGCTCTGGAAGTTGGTGATGGACAGGGAAGCCTGGCTTGCTACAGTCCACGAGGTCACGAAGAGCTGGACATGACCTGAGGGACTGAACTGAATTGACCATCTTGGCCAAAGACTGAACACCATGTGTGACATTCATTCACTATAATGTAAGGAGCAGTAGATTATCCCACACTCAAATCCTTAACTCCATCACTTACTAGCCTGTGTGTTGCAGACAACTTGTTATCTTCTTTGTCCCTTTCTTTCAGTGCTCAGGTGGAGCTCCTAATTGACACAGCCACATAAGAACCTCCAGAACATCAGGTGAGATATTTGTACGTGGCCAAGATAGGGAACATTTCATGCAAAGATGGGCTCGATAAAGGATAGAAATGGTATGGACCTAACAGAAGCAGAAGATATTAAGAAGAGGTGGCAAGAATACACAGAAGAACTGTACAAAAAAGATCTTCACGATCAAGATAATCACGATGGTGTGATCACTCACCTAGAGCCAGACATCCTGGAATGTGAAGTCAAGTGGGCCTTAGAAAGCATCACTACAAACAAAGGTAGTGGAGGTGATGGAATTCCAGTGGAGCTTTTCCAAATCTTGAAAGATGATGCTGTGAAAGTGCTGCACGCAATATGCCAGCAAATTTGGAAAACTCAGCAGTGGCCACAGGACTGGAAAAGGTCAGTTTTCATTCCAATCTCAAAGAAAGGCAATGCCAAAGAATGCTCAAACTACCACACAATTGCACTCATCTCACATGCTAGTAAAGTAATGCTCAAAATTCTCCAAGCCAGGCTTCAACAATACGTGAACTGTGAACTTCCAGATGTTCAAGCTGGTTTTAGAAAACACAGAGGAACCAGAGATCAAATTGCCAACTGTGATTCATGAGGTCGCAAAGAGTCAGACACGACTGAGTGACTGAACTGAACTGAACTGAGCAATAGCTATTATGGTTCATTCAGTCAGACATGCAAACATGTATCAAAAATTTGCTCCAGGAAAGCCACTGTAATAGCAATACTGAATAAAGAATTGCATAATATACCATTATTTCCATTAAGGATCATGCAACATATTAGTAAGATAAACAAGTATAAATTGAGAGCAGAGAGTAAAGGTAGGTAAAACCTCACCCAGTTTTGCCTGTAGGGGCCCAGGTTGGGGATGGTTTGTGAAGCCAGCAGCGGGGAAGGCTTAAAAGAGGTAGCAGTTGCCTGTCTTTCAGGTTAAATAGGAAATCACAAGGAAAGGAGTGGGGAAAAGGCATAAAGGAGAGAGGAAGGCATGGGTCCTGGAGGATGCAACTTGGTGGGGCTGTGCTGGGGACAGGGGTGTCCAAGGCCACAAGGAGCCACGTTTTAAGCAGATGCACAATGTACTCAAATGTGTGTTTTAAAAATAGGCATCAGGCAGGAGTCTGGGGACTTGATGCCATCGAGAGGGAGTCCATAGGATGGGATATGGGTTAGGAGGTGAGATTCTGAAGGTGTCTTGCAGAAGGGACAGAAAAGTCAAGACTAGATGCTGTGAACAGAGAAAAGACAAGGGGCCTGCTGAAGCCATGCCAACTCAAGATAAACTGACGGAGATAATAAAACTCAGTTGACAGAAGCATCTCTTTCCCATACTGGAGGCTCTTCTCAAACATAATGAATAAATAAACATGCTTCCAATGGCTACAAAGCAGCACTTTACTTTCCTTTAAATCACTCTCCAGAGCCAGTCATCGTAGAAGCCCTTAGTGACACCCAGCACACTGAGCAGAGGTGCCTCCAATCTCTGTGGGGGACACCCAAACGGGAAGCTTTGCCAAGCAGATGGCAGAGGTCAATGACAGGCCAGAGTTCAGGAACAGGGTCCACTTTACCTTCATCCCCTTACCATCCCAGCCTCAGGTTTAAGGTCCCACCTATAAAACACGGCCTCTGTGATCCCTGGTAACTCACACACTCCCTGATTATAAAGATGGGAATTTCCCTTCCAGGCTTGGTTGTGACCCCTCTGCATGCTCTGAAGTCATCACCCACATTCACGATGTTGGTTTAGAAACAAAGACAGCTTGGCAGTCAGCCACTGTTAGCGGAGGAAGTACAGAGCACACTCCTTACATTAGTAACAACAGCTCAATCACATTTGTATTGATCACCTACCATGGAAAGGCCTCAAAAATGCCTGACTCAACCCTTGTGACACTCCCATGAGGTAATGACTACAGCATCCCCCTTTTGCTCAAGAGGGGACTGCAGTTAAGAGAGAATAAGTAATTCATTCAAGATAGCCAAGCTAGAAAGTGGTGGAGTTGGGACAGAACCCAGGCTGTAGGGCTCCAACCACACTCCCATTCCCTCTGCTGCACCATCTTACCTGCACAAGCCCACGCCTGGTGTGTCTATACAGGTAGAGAACAGCAGAAGCAGAAGGGGCTTTGGCATTACCTGCCTGGGCAATGCTCCCCCATCCTCTCCTTACCTGTGGTAGACATAGCTAATCAACCACAGAATTTTCCCCAACTGACTTAATGACCCAAGTCCCTTTCTCACTGATCAGAATTCAAGATGAAACCTGATCCTCTGTCTTCATTTTTGCCCAAGAAAACAGAATTGAGTCAGAGGGATGTGATGCATTTAAGGTAACACAGCTGGTCTGTGAAAGCTGGAACCAGCATCCTCATCTCTCATCTCCTAGTTTGGCAGGCTGAGGAAGAGACCTCTCTATGCAAAAGACAGAGCCTCTCCTAATGTACCAGAGGTAAACAGGAGAGGAGATACACCTACGATGGTCACAACATCAAGGTCTAGAAGAAAAATGTCCCAAGTCTAGCCCCGACATGTGTTTCTCAGACACTGTAAGTCTTCCAACTAATGGTCTGCTACAGAACAGCACTTCTGCTTAATTCTGATGGAAATACACGATTCATACACCTGGGAAGTTAACTTTCTTTTCAAGCTAACAAATATTTGAACTGGGAAACCCAGAAAATTCATGAATTTAACAAAAGAACACTAAAGTGACTTATTTGGTTCTTTCTGGACAGACTAGCTTTTCTTTAAGCTTTGTGGGGAAGTTCAGTGACTCAGCTATATCCAGGGGAGGAGCAGTCTATCCCATCCCCAGGACACAGCAGACTCAAGTTCCCAGAATAAGATCCTCAGGAAGCCGCCAGACCCTTCTCCTCTCCCTGTGGCATCCAGGACAGGTGGTCCCAGACCTGCCAAAAGGAACTCCTCCTCACCAGACACCCCATCAGAAGAGGGGCTAGGGGAGCCCAGGCAGCACCACTGAAGGCCAGGAACAGGTAAGCGGCTGCTGAGTGCCGAGGCAGGCACAGAAAAGGGAAGGAAAATCATTAACACGGAAGAAAGCAGTACCCAGGAGAAGGAAATGGCAACCCACTCTGGTATTCTTGCCTGGAGAGTCCTGTGGACAGAGGAGCCTGGTAGGCTGCTGTCCATGGGGTCGCACAGAGTCGGACATGACTGAAGCGACTTAGCGTGCATGCATGTATTGGAGAAGGAAATGGCAACCCATTCCAGTATTCTTGACTGGAGAATCCCAGGGACGGAGGAGGCTGGTGGGCTGCCATCTATGGAGTCGCAGTGTCGGACACAACTGAAGTGACTTAGCAGCAGCAGCAGCAGCAAAGCAGTACCCAGGCTGGCTCCAAAAGGACAATCAGAAACGGGGCAATCAGAAAAGTCAGGGTTCCCTCCAAGGCACTCCTCTTTGCAATCTCTGGGTAGGCAGAGTCATAAGCAGACACATCAGAAGAAACCTGTTTGATAGGAAGCTTTCTTCCCAGGAAATTTACCTGGAATCTCTCTAAATAGATGACTGCTGACAAATGTGCATCCAGGAAATGCTATCTTTACCTGATCAATCCATCCAGTAGCCTGTTTACACAAACACCCTGTGTTCTTTGAGTGAATGGGAATAAGGATGCTAAAATTGTAAAAATAACTCATCCAGAGTTATTTGCAGAGTGGTAAGAAAGCAGGATTCTGACAGTGAAAGTCTCAATGGTGCTTTCATTAAATATTAACTCTTACCTGTGAGAGGGAGAGCTGGCTGGGGGCAGCAGAGATGGGAAAAAGGAAAGCTGTCCCCAGACCTGACAGGGGCTGCCCCAGGGACAGGCATGTGTCTGCAGAGGTAGAATGGGCCTAATGAGCCAGGAATTGGCATTTCTGCAAATAAGTTTCCTTCTAAAAAGGGAACTCATTATTTCTAAATCGCATTTCTGAATTCACGAAGATAAAATTACAGCAATTAAGAATCATTCCTTTTCTTTGCCAAATGAATAGAAGCTCAAAATACAGCCAAACGAAAACCCCAGGTCAAATTTCACGAGAAAAACCTACCAGACACACACAACGATGTGGAGAAACACTAGCTGGGCCAGGCCCTCTACTTAGCGTCTTATATCTCATCATCATCAATGGACTCATTCATCCCTCATCCATTCATTCTGTCCACAAAAGCTTGTTAAGGACAGGGTCCTGTGTTAAGTGCTTAGGAAGCTGAGCTCTCAGTCCCAGTCTTTTCTGCTGAAGATAACTTGTCTGCTGAAGATAATTTATTCAGTTTGTTACAATATTGCTTCTGTTTTAAGTTTTTGTTTTTTGGTCATGAGGGCTATGGGACATTAGCCCCCTAAGCAGGGATTGAACTGACACCCTTGCATTGGAAAGAGAGGTCTTAACCACTGGACCACCAGGGAAGTTCTTGCAGTCCTGGCTTCTAGAGTTACTTTGCCTCCAAAAAGTGAGGAGGTCCAGAAAAAGCCACTTTTTAAAAAAAAGTGAATCTTTACAGAGCCACAGCCTGCAAGATTCTCTTGTTCTAGAGTCTAAACCTGGGGGTAACAGAAGCAGCTCTGTCTGCCTCAGCAGCAGATCCTGAATGAGGCCCTCCTCTACTGGGGTCACCTGCATCTCTTGACCCTGGAGGCTGAGTCCAGGACAGAGCAGTTGGGGGCAGGGTAGGAGGAATAAGAGGGGTGCAAAGAGAGAACAGTGAAGAACAAGATCAAACAACTTCAAATCATGTCCTGCACATCCCATGCTGACCATTCCCCATTTCCCCCAAAGCGCCATATTGGAAAATGCCTTTCTTTTTTTTTTCCCTGTGGGCACACAAGTGACTGTCACTTGAGTTGCCCTGTCTGGTGGCACGTCCCTGGCTGTGCTATGAGTCCCTCTGTGCAGCACCTGTCTGCTCCTCTATTGGATGGATCATCTTCTGCACATCACCAGGTGCCAGGCACTATACTTTGCATAGATTTAGATCATTTAATCCTCAAGGAACCCTGTGAGGTTTGTCCTCTTTTTAACACCACTTTAAAGATGAATAGACCAAGCCACAGAGGATACAAGGCATCTGGCCAAGGTCACTCGGGGCTGACACCTAAATCTAGTCTCCTAAGCGCTGTGAACCACTCCACTTGCCTCCTACAGTAACCACTGGACTACATGACAGTCTCTAGTCAGGACACTAAAGACTAGGACTGGGTAAGATTCTTCTCTGCCTCCCCAGCACCTTGCAGAGGGACCAGCACACAGTGGGCACTGAGCAAAGAGTTAGCAAGTAGATGTGTGAGTGAATGAGGGAGTGAGCCAACTGGTGAATGTCACTGGTCTCCATGCTGGATCCTTAGCTGTCAAAGACAGTTCAAGACCAGAAACATATAACATGCAAATGAAATTCAAGTGAAAAAGTCCCCCAGTTTTGTTCAAGATGTTTGAATTAATAGCTAGATTTTCAAAACTTTTTTGAAAATAATTCTCCTTTAAATATTAAATAAAAATTCTCCACAATGATTCTCCTTTAAAATGACTCACTTAAATCAACATTCCCACTATGGCACTAGTGGTAAAGAACCCACCTGCCAATGCAGGTAAAAGACACAAGTTCGATCCCTAGGTTGGGAAAATCAGCTGGAGGAGGGCATGGCAACCCATTCCAGTATTCTTGCCTGGAGAATCCTATGGACAAAGGAGCCTGGCAGGCTGCAGCCCATAGGGTCACAGAGTCAGACATGACTGAGAAGCGACGCAGCACACAAGGTGAAACAGTAGCCACAGAAACAGGGCCAGTAGGAAAATATCTGCTTAGACAACTATGTCTCATTTTAAGACGAACTGAGATACAAATCCTAAGTATATATGTAGAAATATACCAGCAAAGTCCAAGAATACTGCAGTGGGTAGCCTATCCCTTTTCCAGCGGATCTTCCCAACCCAGGAATTGAACCAGAGTGTCCTGCATTGCAGGAGGATTCTTTACCAGCTGAGCTACCAGGGAACCATACAGAAGGAGAGACATTTAATTATAAAAAGGATTCACTATAAGTTTCCTTCAAATAGCCTATTGCCATGGATTTTTTTTTTTTTTTTTTTTTCCCATAGCTTGTAGGATCTTAGCTCTCTGAACCAGGAATTGAACCTGGACACTCAGCAGTGACTGCACAGCGTCCTAACAACTCAACTTCCAGAGAATTCTTGAAATTCTGTTTTAAATGTTTGATTTCAATAAGTACATCTTGTAAACTACGTCCATCCTAAAGAAAATGCCCACTCTGTTATACTTACTAAGAAGAGTGCATGGCTTCATCTCATAAATGTCTAAGCCAATATCGGGAACTTACAGGGACATCTGGCTGTGACAAAGCTCCAGAAGACTTAACAATATCCCAAACCCTACCAAAATAAGAATTCTTACAAGGCAGTATTATATGACACACTTAGATGTTATTGAAAGGAACTGGCCCCAACAAAGCAAATGAAAAATTCAAAGTCTTTTCACTTTCAGTCAATGACTCACTTGACAAGAGATTCCAATTTTAGGGATTTAACTTCATTATTACAGCCACAAGGGTCAGACTATCAGAACCATTCATTATGATAATTGCTTAGCCTGTAATTAAATTCATTTTCTTGACATGAATATTCATATTTTCCTATAACTGTTGGTATAAAAGTGAGAATGCTGGCCTTCTTTTCTAAGGAAATTAGCACTTGAAACATTTCTGTGGAGAAAAAAAGGCTACCTAAAATGGTGAATGAACACGTCTCTTTCTGGGGAAGCACACCACCAGTTATCTCACCCAAGGCATCTCAAGGAAAGCAGACTGTAGCTCTGCATGAGGCTTCAGGCACTGAGTCTGTCTGTGTCTGACCCTTGGTCAGACTGTAGTCTGAGAGGGTCCTCCTGGTCTTTGACAACTTAAAGGACACATATCAATTGTTTTATTTCTATTACTATTCCCAACACACAAAGACAGCATGAAGTCTCAAGTTTTCTTATTTTGTTTAATGCAATAGAAATTGCTGGTTTTTATCATGCCACATATGTATGCCATCAGGAAGGAGGGCAGAGAAGTTTCAGATCATCAAGTGATCTGGAAACATACAAGGTACCTTGCTAAGTCCACAGCACACTAAGAATTTTGAAGTACCTCTGTTTGGGTCCCACCCCATTCTGGAGAAACCTGTTTCAGTAAGGCCACCATTGTGGGGTGGGGGTGGATATGATACCAAACAGGCCATTTTAAGGACCACAGCTTAAGTGGTAACAAAGAGTAATGCCAGTAGCTAGTGAGAGCAGTTCAGAGAAGGCAACGGCACCCCACTCCAGTACTCTTGCCTGGAAAATCCCATGGATGGAGGAGCCTGGTAGGCTGTAGTCCATGGGGTCACTAAGAGTCGGACACAACTGAGCAACTTCCCTTTCACTTTTCGCTTTCATGCATTGGAGAAGGAAATGGCAACCCACTCCAGTGTCCTTGCCTGGAGAATCCCAAAGACGGGGGAGCCTGGTGGGCTTCCGTCTATGGGGTCACACAGAGTCAGACACGACTGAGGTGACTTAGCAGCAGCAGTAGCAGCAGCAGTGAGAGCAGTTAGTAGATTTGTGCACTGGCTTTTTGTTTATGCATCAATTGTCAAGGATAATTGTGGGTTTAAATAAGACCATTGATCAAAGCATTCCATTCACTGATTGATCACAGACTCACAAGAAGAATGAGGACTTCACACACTGTGCAAAGGATCTCTTCACATACCTAGCAAGTAGTTAGCCAACATTTTTTGGCCTCCACTGAAAAAAAAAAAAAGATGCAACTTTTTTGCAACATGAAAACTACTATCAAGCACCTGCTACATTCCAGGCACCCTCCTTGAGAGTAGGTCTAGAATGTACATTCTCAAAACGGGTACCATTGCTCCTCAAGGGGTTTCTAAGGGATAAAAAAATTCTTATACCTTCTATATAGAAAGCACAGATATACATGGGGCTTCCCCAGAGGCTCAGGGGTAAAGAATCCACCTGCAATGCAGGAGACCTGGGTTCAATCCCTGGGTCGGGAAGTTCCCCTGGAGGAGGAAATGGCAACCCACTCCAGTACTCTTGCCTGGAGAATCCCATAGACAGAGGAGCCTGGGAAGGCTACGGTCCATGGGGTGGCAAAAAGATTGACACAACTGATCGACTGAGTTTGATGACAAGATATACTTCTAGGACATCAACAGATACATGGTATGTGGATGATAATAAAATTGCGTGGGTAGGAGGGCAATTAGCAAAAAAACAAAGTCTGAAAACTCTCCCTGGGAGAGTGATAATGGGGGGGAAAGTTGAAAAACACTTGTCTAAAGTAATGAATATACAGAACTTCTTCCCCTCATGGAGCTAATACTCTTTTGGTAGCAGGGAGATGATCAACAAGTAAAATACAGTTTATTAAGGATAACTGCTGGGGAGGAAAACAAAGCAGGGAAAGTTAGCAAAGATTGACCAGGAAGGGACAGAAAGGAGGGAAATGGGGTGAAACTACCATCTCTATTGATTAATTCCCCAATTTTCTCTCCTAGCTGCGGCTGCTAATATGACTTTCATGTGAGAAAAATTAAATTCTGATGAAAAATTAAAAGGGTAGTCCCTATACCTCTGAACAGCTAGGAAAAGAAAATGTGATAGTCAAGCAAAAGGTTTATACCTATCAAGGGGAGTCTCAGTACTGAAAACAGCAAGGAATTCCTAATGACACCATTTTTAATACCATCTTTGATGACCTGTTTTCATCAGTTCATATGAGTCTTTTAATATTCTCTCTCCTCACAACTGAATACCCAGTGGACTATCTTAATTCCAATGTTCGCCCACTTGAGACTAATGTTTTGCTAATTTGGGTCATCTTTAATGATTCCCAATGTTATCTTCCCATTTATGAGACCCAAGCTTCAATACCATTATTATCATTTTATCACACATGTTTATGAAATAATGAAGGAAAATGCACTGGAAGTTCAGAGAATTGCTGGAACACATAAGGCTGTACAAGCAATGCAATGATTTTGCCAATAGCATGAACTTGTGGCTGTCAGGCCCCCAGGGCTCAGAGTTTCTGTCTGCCAGAGCACATCTAAAAAATGCCACAAAACTAGCAAACACAAAGAGGTACACGGGCATCAGTTCAAAATGCACTAACATAAGGTTTATGCAAAAGTTGAATCTGGAGAAGTTGGGACCACCCTGTTGGATCATAAGAGAAGTTTCCAAGAGTCACTTCATGAAGTTTACTCCAGAAGTAGCTTTCTCCTAACTAATATGCCACGAAGTTTCCCATTTCCCATAGCACTGGAGCATCTTTACAGATGCTAGGTAAAGTTATTCTCCAAGGGAGCAGCTTATGATTTGAAAGGAAGAACAGCATAGCTCAGCACTGTTTGCAGGCTCAGTACAGCCTCCCTGTAGCTTTGCCACATCTTTTCTATGGGGAAATTAACAAGAAAAGCTCTCGGCTTAATATATCATTGGAACTTGGCTACAAGCTAATTGGGAAAAAGAGATCATGAGGATATGCCGTTACCGCTGGGTGTCTAAAATACAAATCTGGGAAACGGTGAGACACTTAGGGACAGAGGACCGCTTACCATGCAGGCAAGATGTAGGAGTCCAAGTGACTCACTGTACATTTAGCCAGATTCTTCCTTGGAAAAAAAATGACGTGCTTTCAAGGAGCAGATTGCAAAATCATGGTCCATAAGCAGGAAAGAGCCAAAGAGAAATCCTTAAAGAATGGAAGCTGGGAAAGGAGGCTGGTATAAATCAAAATGCCAGTTTATACCCAAGTCCCACCTTCTTATAGATTTCAGAGATAGGGAGAAACTTGAAAAAGCATCACAGATCACTCTGAAAGTAGCAAGCTGAGATTCAGAAACTGTCTCTGCAATGCCTAATAAAATAGTAACCTCACACACTTGCCTTCATAATGATTTCTAAATCTCAGCCCAGTCATTTTTTTTCCCTCCCCACCCCTTAAATAAAATAAAAGTGTTACTGTATGTTTAGTTGCTCAGACGTGTCCAACTCTTTGCAGCCCTTTGGACTATAGTCCACCAGGCTCCTCTATTCATGGGATTTTTCAAGCAAGAATACTAGAGTGGGTTGCCATTTCCTCCTCCAGGGGATCTTCCTGACCCACGGATCAAACCTGCATCTCCTGTGTCTCCTGCATCGCAAGTGGATTCTTTACCCACTGAGCCATCAGGGAAGCCCATAAACTGCTACTGCTGCCTCTTTAATAACAAGAGGAAAGTACATGAAGAGATGTGCAGGCATCTCTCCAAGATAAGGCCTGTGTCCCTCTAGCAGGCCACTCCAACCTCCTGGGAAAACAATTAACCAGCCACCCCCTCAGTTCACCTCCTTGTTTTAAGGGCCTCAATCATGGGCACTGGGAGCTTGGGCCCAGCCTGATTTAATAGGCACTCTATCATAAGTGATGGGTTTCAAGTATAAAACAGTTGGCTTGGTTTTCTGGATTCTTGTTTGTGCTTCTAATGTTACTTGTGGAAAGGAGATTAAGTATACTTCTCCCCCCGCAGCATGAAAGCCCTCAATGCCTTCACTCTGGACTGAAACATGTCCACCACACCAGCCCAAGAGACCCACAAGAAACCCAGGCAGTGCTGAGAGTGGCCATGCCCAGAAGGACCAGTACCTGAGCACAACCAGAGGAAGGTCAGGCTGCAGTGCCAGGAGTATAGGCTGTGAAACAGTGAACATTTGTGCTGGGGTTCCCTGTCTGCCGCTTTCTGGTCAGGCTATCTTGAGCAAGTTCAGTTCAGTCGCTTAGTCATGTCCGACTCTTTGCGACCCCATGAATCGCAGCACACCAGGCCTCCCTGTCCATCACCAACTCCCGGAGTTCACCCAAACTCACGTCCATCAAGTTGGTGATGCCATCCAGCCATCTCATCCTCTGTTGTCCCCTTCTCCTCCTGCCCCCAATCCCTCCAAGCATCAGAGTCTTTTCCAATGAGTAAACTCTTCGCATGAGGTGGCCAAAGTACTGGAGTTTCAGCTTTAGCATCAGTCTTTCCAAAGAACACCCAGGACTGATCTCCTTTAGAATGGACTGGTTGGATCTCCTTGCAGTTAGTTAGATCTCCCTTGAGCAAGTTAGTTACCTGCTATAAGCCTCACTCTGACTTAAAACTCAACACTCAAAAAACTAAGGTCATGGCATCCAGTCTCATCACTTCATGACAAACAGCTAGGTAAACAATGGAAACAGTGACAGACTCTATTTTCTTGGGCTCCAAAATTACTGTGGATGGTAACTGCAGCCATGAAATCAAAAGACACTTGTTCATTGGAAGAAAAGCTATGACAAACCTAGACAGCATATTAAAAGAGACATCATTTTGGCAACAAAGGTCCATACAGTCAAAGCTATGGTTTTTCCAGTAGTCATGTACAGATGTGAGAGCTGGACCATAAAGAAGGCTGAGCACCAAAGAATTGATGCTTTCAAATTATGGTGCTGGAGAAGACTCTTGAGAATCCCTTGGACAGAAAGGAGATCAAACCAGTCAATCCTAAAGGAAATCAAGCCTGAATGGGCATTGGAAGGACCAATACTGAAGTTGAAGCTCCAATACTTTGGCCACCTGATGCAAAGGACTGATTCATTGGAAAAGACCCTGATGCTGGGAAAGACTGAGGACAGAAGGAGAAGGGGGCAACTGAGGATGAGATGGTCAGATGGCACCACTGACTCAATGGACATGAGCTTGAGAAAATCTGGGGAGATAGTGAAGGACAGGGAGGCCTGAGGGCATGCTGCAGTTCATTGGGTTGCAAGAAGCCAGACACAATTTAGCGACTGAACAACAACAAGCCTCACTCTAACTCATGATAAATTAAAGACAGTAAAAGTAACTACCTGATAGAGGGTATTATGGAAATCAAATGAGAGAACATGCATGATGCTTGGCAGAGTGGCTGGCACACTCAGGCTCCATCCTCATTGGCTATCATCATCAACATCCCTACTAAATATCAAGAGGCATGAAAGAGCACATACACTCCAACACACTTGGGACCTTCTTTACC
This sequence comes from Bison bison bison, assembly GCF_000754665.1. Taxonomy (NCBI): domain Eukaryota; kingdom Metazoa; phylum Chordata; class Mammalia; order Artiodactyla; family Bovidae; genus Bison; species Bison bison. The sequence continues at coordinate 1,801,421 of NW_011494775.1, read as the reverse complement.
CATGTGTGCCAAAGCATGAAGCAGGACCCCTTAGCACACACACTTGCTGAGACAGGGGTTTCCACCTGGAAAGCTTGTTAAAACACAGGTTTCTGGACTGCCTCCTCAGAGATGCTGATGCAGTACATCTCAAGTAGAACTCAAGACTTGGCATGCCTGATGCGCTGGTTCAAGGACCATGTTTTGAGAACCATGGTGCTAAAGGAAGGAGACGTAGGAGATGAGATCAAGGACTAAGAAAGGGAAATGTGCAAACAAAAGCCACCTTTGAAAAACTCAAAACCAGCTGGAGCCCAGTCCTTGACAAAACCAGGAGGGAACCCCCAGGTAAACACCCAGAATGGGGGCAGGCAGGCATGCTCCCGCTGGAGGCGTCTCAAGGTACTCCTGCAACTTGCAGTGTAGGGCTGACCCAAGACCACAGCCCAACAGGGACATCCAGACCACCACTGGGCCCTGAAGAAGAGGGGGGGTTCTGGAAGCAAGACCACCAATGGGCTGTCCCCCATCCTGCTCCTTGATGGTCTCCTCCTTCATGTGCACACAATGCTGCAGCCTAATGTTTCTTCACAGGGAGATTGATGGGCACATTTCATGCTAATTCTTCCTGGAGTTGGGGAGCTTTTATTTTCCTCATGTCAAGAAGAAAATGATGGCAGACATTTCCCGTAGAAATGCCACTGCATTCTTTATAATGTCATTCGGCGGCTGCCAGAATTAAACTATTGACCAAATTAATCTGTTTACCACATACATTGTGGTTTGATCTTCCTGCCCTGAGGGCTGATGTGTCATCTGCAGAGGCATCTACATTTATTCTCAGTAAGTGATGCTGGGCCATAAAGTGCCACAGACACAGGCGGGGATTTTAATGCTAAGAAAGTGACACCGATCCAGGGTCACCGTGTATCCACCATGCTTCACCATCTCCCTCAGAGTTATGACCAAACTCTAGCATGGCGTGAGTCCAAAAGACTCTCATGTACTTCCACAGTGTACATGTCCTCCGTTCCCACTCCCTGGGCTCACAACACAGTACCAAGGGCCCAGGACTCTCCCATCTCTGGGACTGTGAACAGACTCCCTTTCCTCCCTTCTTAGCATGTTGAACCCTTATTTATCCTTCTAGTATTAGTATAAGTATCACTACTATATGCCTCAATAGTGCCTACAATGCACTGAATTGTGTTCCCCACTCCCCAAAATAATAATCTCCAATACAATGTTATTTGGAGATGAGGCCTTCAGGAGATAACTAGGGTTAGATAAGGTCATGAGAGTAGGGTCCCAGAGTGGGATTTGTGCCCTTATAAGACAAGGAAAAGACACCAGAGCACTGTTTCTGCCATGTAAGAACATGGCAAGAAGCCTGCCACCTGCAAGCCAGACACCAAAGCTGCTGCCCTCCTGACCTTGGACTTGAAGCCTCTAGAACCATGAGAAATAAATGTCTATTGTTTAAACCACCCAGTCAATGTTATTTTGTTAGAGCAGTCCAAACTGACTTATACACCGCTCCCTGCCCCCGCCTCCCCCACATAGTATTCCTGTTTCTGATAATTATTTGTATCTCGATTATAAACTGTGTGAATCCAAGGACACTTACTGGCCAGAGCATCTCCAGAACACAATAAAACTGTGTAATAGGTGCTCAGTGAATATGTACCAATGAATGAATAAAGCACCAAAAGAATGAATGAATAGGTAACTCTGAGCACCTCCCCATCCCTTTCAGAGACTCCCTTTGTCCATCTGAAAAGTGAGCCATTTTGACTAAGAACTTCTAACAAAATTTGTGACCAGGGGGTACAGCAGGGTCTCCAGAGCAGCTGCAGTGCATTAGGTTCAAAGCATGCAGGGTATCAGAAAACCCTACCCCTTGCCAAGTCTGTGTTGTGTGGGCTGCGCAGACTTCAGCTTTTAAGGGAGTGCAAAAGGACTTGCAAAGCCAGCAGCCCTCAAAGGAGGACCTGCAAACCCTGAGCAACCAGGAAAGTGCCCAGGATCAACTCTAGGAGGCTCAAGGCTAGGCTAGCTGTAGAAATTCTGCTTTAGTCAGTAATATGTACTAGGTCCTAGGTGCAATTTCATTTGACAGAAAAAAATAGATTTTTCTGCTCCGTAGAAAAAAAAAATTAAATTGAAAGTGGTGTTTGTTTTCTAAAGCTTCAATCCCACCAGTTGGCCCTGTCTCATGAAGCACTTTCTAAGGATAGCAAGTTGAATTATTTGCCATATTACGACCTAAGTCAATCATTTCATAGGATCTTGAAATCCTGATGATCCTTTGGCTCTGGAAGATTCAAAATAAAACAAGAATCTGTGAGAGTTTGGCATCTATTGCCCACATCAGTTACAGGTGTTGAGATTTGCAAATGAGTCTGAGATCTTCCATTTTGGTTTAAAGAACAAGCCAACCTATGCATTAGTGTCTACAGGGCAAGGGAACAAAGGCAATGACCTAAATTTAGGAACACTCTTGGAAGAAAGGCCTTTGGTTTCAGAACAGACCCCTGGGCTTCACAATCAGGCAAACTATCACAGGGCTTATAGAAGCAAAGTAACAACAGCCAATACTACCATCATTACAGACTATAGACAACCTAAGTGGATCTGTAACATACCAGCAAGCCTCTCAGATACTCCCATTTCCAGGATCTTTGCTGTTCTATTTCCTGGGGGCTTCCATGATTAATAGGGGCTGTTGTGAGGCTGATATACCTATAAACAGGAACCACAAAACTCTGTCACCTGGACATTTTCCTCATCAATGTCCAACACAGACTGAAACCAAAAAGCAATGATGAGCAAACCAAGCCTGTTTTCTTTTCACCCTCCCTTCTCACTTATCAGCAGAAAGGTGCAAGCCTTTTGATTCTTGCCAGTTGACCTGAGATGCTCTGAAAGACTCAAACAAGCTTGGGGACTTTCAAAGGGCTCATGACTAGTACAAGAGGAGGGAGGGCTCTGACAAAACAGTAGGAGCGAGAAGACTGCAGTGGCCCACCCTCTGTAGAAGTGGCTCCCAGGCCAATTGAGTGTGGCTCAGATTATGCACATCATGAAGTAGGACCCCACCCAACACCACCCAACGGAAAGAAATACTGATCATCTTCAGAATACTGCTTGTGTGTTACTGCAGTACCAAAGTGCAAAGATTTTAAAAAATCACTCTGTGAATATTTTAAACATGTTTTGCCAAGGGGCAGAAAGCATATACAAATATAATATTTTCAGTTTAATTACTACGTAGAAGCCCTTGCCCAGATAATGGATTTACCTCCTAGCAATGTCGGAATTTTAGGAACAATCTAAATATACCTCTGCAACTACTCGTCAGTCTCCATACATGGATTCATTAGGACTGGGTGATGACAGCAATCTCTTCAGCAACAAGATGAGCTCATACCCTGCAGATAAAGGCACAGGGAGCAGCCTGAGCTGCACTGCTCTGGGCCTGTTAACTCTGACATTCTTGATGAGGCTGGAGTCACTCTCGTAGAAGCCCCTGGTCCTCACTAGACACACAAAGCAAATCATCAACTGCTCTGGTCTGGAACACGGCAGGAAACTTGAATAAAATAAAATGAGGTACTTATTTTGGCCTCTCCTTTTAAAGCCAAGAACAGGAAGACATAGGAAAGAAAATAATCAGTATCGATCTTAGAAAGAGTATTGAGTCAGGACACTTGAACACATGCAAAGAAAATTCAACATGAAGTAGCTAAGCCAAGGAACACACTTCTCTTTTGTAAACAGCCACCTCAAAGGATGGCTACTCTTGGGGGTGACTGGAACCAGGGGCTGCTCCATCACTAGGTCAGGGAAGCATGGACATGCTTAGGCTCCACTGCAGTCAGGGGCACAGCTTCTAGGGGAAGATGATACTCTCATTTGAATCACAAGGTTACAGAGGAGGAAAGACACATCTCCTAGAAAAGTAGACACGATGGTTACTGCTCTGGGCAGGCAAAACAACAGATGTCCAGGACAGGGGCTCAGGGAGGAGAGGTTTTATACTGAGAGCAGCTTTGCCACTGCTGTAGAGTGTGTGTGTGTGTGTGTGTGCTCAGTGGTTTCAGTCGTGTCTGACTCTTTGCAATCCCATGGACTGTAGCCCGCCAGGCTCCTCTGTCCATGGGATTCTCCAGGTAAGAATACTGGAGTGGGTTGCCATGCCCTCCTCCAGGGGATCTTCTGGACCCAGGGATCAAACCTGGATCTCCTGCACTGCAGGCAGATTCTTTACCACTGAGCCACCTAGGAAGCCCGCTTACTGTAGAGTCAGTTCAGTTCAGCTCAGTCGTGTCCAACTCTGTGTGACCCCATGGACTGCAGCATGCCAGGCTTCCCTATACATTACCAACTTCCAGAGCTCGCTCAAACTCATGTCCAGTGGTGGGTAACAAAGGCAGACTTTTGTCTCTGAAGGAAAAGCAATCCATGACTCCCCAGCGCTCTACTCCAAAGAAGCAGGAGAGAAGCCCTTATAATGAAAAGGGCTCATCACAGACAGGATTGGATAACCCTGGACTCTAAGCTCTCCCCATCTCCCTTTATATGCAAAGATCCACTGGCACCCCTTGAGTTACCACCTACTATTAGCTCAGGCTGCTAAGAGTGTGGAGGAAGTTTATTTCCTTTTATCTTGTGAGCAGCTAACTTCTAAAATGTTATGCAAGAGCCTGTCTCAAACAAAGAGCATCCCCGAAGACACAGTTCAGTGGATAAAGACCTTCACACTCAAGGACTTGGGGACTCTACTTGGAAAGGAAAGGTCACCCCACTCATCCACAATAAAAGGAACCAATGAGAGCAAAAGATGACAGGACTGCAGCCTCATGGCCATTAAAAACAAACACATATAAGTGATATTTATTCTGTTCTTTGGGCTTACTTGGAAATTTCAAACACAATGAATCTTTAGTACTTTTGTAAGAATAAAAATAAAAGTTGCTTCATTTAAAAACATATTAAGTCATTGGATCAGAATAAAATGGACATATATTAATTTCTGTTAATCTATCAACTTTGAGAAGGGAATTTTAGATGGTATACAGCTCATTCCTTTCCTATATATTTTTCTGAAAAATTCATAGGACTATGAAACATTTTCAAAAGATATTAAGTGCTTTTGAAATGCTTTCAAAATATATTAAATCTGACTCCATCACGTATCTTTTTTCATCAAAATTTTTACTGAAATCATTGTAGATTCATAAACAACCATAAGCAATAATCCAGAGAGACCCATACACATTTCTCCCATCTCATCTTATGGTAGCTTTTTTCAAGACTATGATACAGAATCACAACTAGGATATTTGCATTGATACCTTCTATCCATCTTACTTGGACGTCTCCAATTTTACTTGCACTGTATATGTTGACTTCTGTATATTTTAATCACATGTAGATTTGTGTATATCCATCATCACAGTCAAAATGCACAACAGCTCTATCACCACAAGGATCCCTGGCATCACCATGCTATAACCACACCCTTTTCCCTCTGACCCCTCTTAGTCATCCCTAACCATCGGCAGCAACAGCAGCAAATCGCTCAGTCGTGTCTGACTCTTTGCGACTCCATGGACTGTAGCCTACAAGACTCCTCCATCCATGGAATTTTTCAGGCAAGAGAACTGGAGTGGGTTGCCATTTCCTTCTCCAAGTCTGGCAATGACTACTTTTTCTTTCATTTCTAAAATTTTGGCATTTTCAGAATATTATCTCTAAATGGAACCATACAGCATGTAACCTATCAAGATTGGCTTTTTTCACTTAACAAAACACCTGGAGATTCACCCACACCACTGCTTATGTTAACAGTACCTTCCTACTTCAGTGCTGGGTGCTCTTCCACAGTGTGGATATTCTGTAGTTTAACAATGACTCACTGAAGGACCTCTGGCCTGATTCCAGTTTTTAGCTGTTACATACAGAGCTGCTATAAACATTCACACACAGACCTTAAACTTGCAAAATGTTACATATCAATTCTATCGTAATAAAAATCAGGGGAGAATAACAGGAAAAGAAAGTGGTAGGATTCATTGGGCCATTTGGAAACTGATTTTCTTTTCTATATATGAGTTCTATAATTTTCTTTACTGTATATATATGATATATATGTATATGTGTATATATGCATATATATGTATTTTTACTATGCTTTTAAAGTAAGTGGTTATAAAATTAATTTGACTTAGATACATTCAGTCTTGGCCACTTATATAAAATAATCTTCTGTTAAAAACATTTCATGCAAGTTTCTCTATGAACACAAGTTTCCATTTCTCTGGGATAAATGCCCAAGAGTGCAATTGCTGCACCGTAGGCCACTTGCATTTCAGAGCAACCACACCATTTTACTTTCCCACCAGCAATTGCAAGTAATTTTTTCCTCCACGCCCTCAGCAGAATTTGATCCTGACACTATCTTTTTTCATCTTAGCCATTCTGGGAGGTGTGTAGTGGTAGCTCATAGACATTTTAATCTGTGTTTCCCTGACGGCTGACGATACTGAAAACCACTTCATGTGGTCATTTGCCATCTGTGTACCCCCTCGCTTGGTGAAAAGTCTCTTCTCAACTTTTGCCCAGTTTCTAACTGACTTTCCAGTTTTTTGACTCCTGAGTTTTGAGAGTTCTTTATACATTCCAGATGCTAGTCTTTTGATGGATGTGTGAGCTAAGTATTTCCAGTGTATAGCTTATATTTTCATCTTCCTAACAAGGTCTTTCACAGACTACAATTGTTGATATTTTGATAAAGTTCAATTTATAAAATTTTCCTTTTGTGGATCATGCTTTTGTTCTCAAATCTGAGAATTCTTTCTTTAGTCCTAGATCCTGAAGACTTTCTCCTATATTTTTTCTCAAAGTCTGTATGGCTTTACATTTTACATTTTTAAGTTCATGATCGATTCTGAGTGAATTTTTACTAATATATTAGGTTTAGGATTTTTGCTCATGGATGATCGTGGTTCTAGCATCATTGTTGAAAGGTTTTCTTTCCTCCATTGAAATGCTTCTGCACCTTTGTCAAAAATCAATTAAGCATATTTGTCTGGCTATATTTCTGGGTTTTCTTTTCTGTTCCACTAATCTATCCCTCTGGCAATACCACACTGCCCAAGTACTATAGCTATATAGAGCTATATAGTAAGCTTTGGTGGCTCAGATAGTAAACAATCCATCTGCAATGCAGGAGACCCAAGTTTGATCCTGGGTTGGGAAGATCCCCTAGAGAAAGGAATACCCACTCCAGTATTCTTGCCTGGAGAATCCCATGGACAGAGGGACCTGGAGGGCTACAGTCCATGGGCTTGCAAAGAGTTGGACATGACTGAGCAACTAACATTTTCACTTTCTTTCAAGTTTTAATATAAAGTAGAGGGATCCCTATTTTTCTTTGCCAAGATCATTTTACCTATTTTAGGCCTATGCCTATCCATATAAGTTTTAGAATAAACTTATCTACATCTACAAAAATCCTTTCTGGAATTTTGATAGAAATTTCTTTAAACCCGTGTGTCAATTTGGGGAGAATGGACATCTTTATTATGTTGAGGCTCCCAAGCAAGATATGTCTATTTGTTCAGGTCTTGTTTGATTTCTTTCATCAATATTTTGTAATATTCAGAATACAGATCCTATGCATGATTCAAGTATATGTATAAATATTTCATTTCTTTGGAGTCAACATAAATGGTATTGTGTTTTAAATCTCAGTTTTTACATATTCATTGTTGGTATGCAAAAACATAACTGATTTTTGTACACTCATGGGAGCCTGGTGGGCTGCCATCTATGGGGTCACATAGAGTCGGACACGACTGAAGTGACTTAGCAGCAGCAGCTTGTATCCTGTGATGTTTGTGGGCTTACCTATTGGTTCAAGGAGGCTTTAAAAATTATTCCTTGGCATTTTCCACATATAACCCCATGTCATCTACAAATAGGCACAGTTTTATTTCTTCCTTTCCAGTGTGTTTTCTTTTCCCCACCTTATTGCAATGGCTAGCACTTCTAGTCCCTGAAGAAGGAAACAGCAACCCACTCCAGTATTCTTGTCTGGAGTATCCCATGGACAGAGGAGCCTTATGGGGTACAGTCCCTGGGGTCACAGGAGTCAGACATGACTTAGCGAATAACCCACCACCAGCACTTCCAGTACTAGGGTAAATAACAGTGGTGAGAGCAGACTTCCTTGCCTCACACCTCAAAGCAAGGGGGCTCCCCAGTCCAAGCCACTGGTCTCTCTTGGTTGGAAAGGACAGTCTTGGGTCATGAGGATGAAGAGGTGTCAACTGAGTACTTGTTGTGGGAGGCATCCTCCAGCCATCCAGGTGTCTCTAGGCAGGGGAAGGGAGAACAAAAAAGCTTCCCAAGTCAGGCCACATGTTGTGAAAGGTCCAGTTTTGCTGGCCCCCCCTCCCCAGCTACTCCTGTATCCCTCGGTGAGAGACAGGAGTTTCAGGCACCAGCAAGGAAGAAGAACACTTCCCACGGCTATGACTGTTGGTGGAGCCAAGGTGCTGGGTTCACCAAGTATTGGTGAAGTGAATTTCACTGTGTCAAGGGAGGGCTATGCCTACCTGGGCCACCTTCTGGTGCTAAGCTGTAGGTCAGGAAAGGCCATTCAACACTCTGCCACTGTGCTGTTCCTCCAGCCCTGGCTCCCAAACCATCACACCTTCCTCTTACCATCTTTCAGAGTTCTCCTTCCATCTTTCAGAGTTCTCCTTCCATTGCCTCATGCTTTTTCCAAGGTTTATTGTCACTTTTAGCAGAGAGAAGCGGGGATAAACAGGTCTATGCCATTTCATCCAGACTTGAGGCTGCACCAAATATCTTTAGAGCTTTTTAAGAGAGGGAGGGGACTTCCCTGGTGGTCCAGTGGTTAAGAATCTACCTTCCAATGCAGGGGACATGAATTCATCCCCTGGTTGAGGAGCTAAGAGCCCACATGCCATGGGCAACTGAGCCTCCACCACAACTAGAGAAACCCATGCACTGCAATGAAGACCCACCAAAGCAAAAAAA
>NW_011494775.1:1742133-1792270 GCF_000754665.1 Bison bison bison | reverse complement strand
CAAAAAAAAAAAAAAAAAAAAAAAAATTCACCTTAAAAAATAAAAAAGAAAAGTGAAAGAGAGTGAAATCTTTCAGCAAAATTCCAAATAAAATATGTATATACTGCTCCTTCCAGATGGAGAAGGCAATGGCACCCCACTCTAGTACTCTGCCTGGAAAATCCCATGGACAGAGGAGCCTGGTGCGCTGCAGTCCATGGGGTCGCTAAAAGTTGGACATGACTGAGCGGCTTCACTTTCACTTTTCACTTTCATGCATTGGAGAAGGAAATGGCAACCCACTCTGGTGTTCTTGCCTGGAGAGTCCCAGGGATGGGGGAGCCTGGTGGGCTGCCATCTATGGGGCTGCACAGAGTCGGACACGACTGAAATGACTTAGCAGCAGCAGCAGCAGCTCATTCCAGAAGTGGGGCTTAACTCCTGCTTCCCCACTTGAAGGTAGACGAGAAGTAATGACTTGCTGCCAAAGTGATGAATGTACCAATGCCAGTATCTTAGGTTTGACAAATGTACCATGGTTATATGAGATGCTATCCATGGGTGATGGAGAAGAAAATAGCAACCCGCTCCAGTCTTCTTGCCTGGAGAATCCCATGGATAGAGGAGCCTGAAGGCTACAGTCCCATGGGGTCACAAAGAGTCAGACACGACTGAGCGACTAAGCAACAACGACCCATGGGTGAAACCGGGTGATAGGAATACACAGACTCCCTGTGTATCTTTGCAGATACACTTCAGATTTCCCTTTCTGTAAATCTAAAAGCATCCCAACACACAAGTTAATTTTCACCAAGTTAAGTCAAATGAAATAGAATCTGACTGCTGAATACCAAACACATTTCCAACAAAACGGCCCATCACACACTTGGACGTCTTTTACTTTAAGGCCGACAAGACACTGACATGAAAGGACTTTGGCCCAACCACTGCTGACCTGAAAGTGCTTCACTAAGTCCATATTGTTCCATCACAGAGACAGTGCTGCCATGGAAGTGACTAGAAAGAGCAAGCTATTTGCATCTGCCTCTGAGGCAGTGACCCAGAGATGAGATTTTCAGAGCTATGTCTTTGGCTAAGCGGGATCTGAGGCCACAGGAAGACCCAGGGTCACTCAGTCTTCCCTGCATGAGTTCCTCTGTGTCAAGGGAGAAAGGATGTGGGGATGCTATAAAAACAATCCTGAAGGCTGCTCTTAAAACATCTAGACAAAGGAACCAGGGCCAAAGGCTCTGTACTGCTGGATGACATGTGACCGCCTTAGAGGGACTCCACCACCTACAGACACACAGCAGATGTCCGGGGGTTTGTGTCCGGATTCCCCAGTGGCCATCAGTAAATTCATCAGTAATTTCATTATCTGCTAATGAATCATAAGTAGAATCTCAATAAAATAACCACCCCTACAATCCTGAAGCCTTACTTTAGCTGTGAGTTTCAGCCCGATCCCTGATGACAACTCCTGAGAAGAGAAACATACCAGATGAAGTAATCATCAGATGCAGTCTGTGCACAGGTGCACGTATGTGCAGGCTTCCCCGAGCTTCCTTGAGCTCTGCCAACCCCAGGCTTCAGCCCTCAGACCTCAGACCAGAAGAAATATGGACTGAGGGTGTGGTTGTTTCTGACCCAGATTCTGGGGGTGTGGTTCACTTAGAGTCAGCTCACACAGAGACACACAACTTGCAGATCCTGGGAAGTGGTTCATTTAACACATCAATCCTAACCCATCCTACATACATACATAAAAACACACACAGACACACACATACACACCCTGGACATACACACAAACCCCATACATATACACAAACACACACACCATACACATACCACACATAGGCACACACACATAAACACACACATACACCATATCTATATACACACACCCCATGTATCCACACACACACAGAGACCCCATGTGTACACAAACATATATCATACTTACACCCAGAAACACACACACCCTATACATATACATACAAACATGTCATACATACACACACCCTGTACATTCACACACACAGACCCCATACATACACAAACACACACTATACATACACACATATATCCCAAGTATATACAAACACATACATACCATACCTATACATACACACTCCATACATACACACACAAACACCATACACATACATATACTCCCCTTACATACACACACACACACACACGTATACATACACCCACTGGGAAAACATTTACCGAGCACAGAAACATGTGAGTCTGCAGTCTCCTAGAATTGGACAAGATGCCTGAATATAATTAAAAGCCATTTTCAGCAAACTATACTGAGTCACTGGGAAATCCACAGCACCCTCACAGCCCGAAGCTGATGCCACTCTGATCTAATTACTCTGGGGTGACAAGTAACGCAGGGACAAAAGGCACGTTACCGAAAACCACTTTAGCAGCGCTCCAGCTCACAGCCGCACCGCCCTTTGTAATGACTTTACCCAATTATCTTGCAAGCAGTCTGCCTTTTGTAAATCAGTGACACTGATGAAATAAATTCTGCACCTGGAAGGGAAGGGCAAGCAGCAGGCAATTGCATGGAAATCATTAATTGGCATGAGCCTTTTAGGTTAAATGAATTATCATTATTTCCTCAGTTTGGTGGCACTGTGGAGATGAGGTCAAGTGGGCAGCCTGCGATCGTCTCACCTTCCTCCTGGCATTCACTCATTCGGGGAAACTAAGTCTTTGTGAGCCTGCCGGAGGCAGAGTACGGAGGCTGCCAGGATCCTGCCCTCACAGCCCCTTTCCTACACAAACTGTCCCAGCAACGTACACCCTGCATAAGGGCCATGTGTACAAAACACACCGATCTTCACACTGCTCACACTCCCAAAACGAAATCTAATTAGTTTGCTTAAGATCTCTGCCTGGACAGAGGCTGTGACATTTCATGAGAATGTTTAATTTTCACAAGTTTCCTAGGGAGCTCAGCTCAGCAAATATTCCCTTTTGTGTGCAAACCACAAGGTGTTAAACAAACGATTAGCCTTTATTTCTAAAGAGTAAATGGAGAAAATAAAGAATATTTGCCCTATTCATAGAGTCAACATGCTAACAATTCCTGAAATTCAGACTGCAGAAAGGAAAAACAGCCTGCAGGTCCCGAGGCAGCAGATCTCCACCTTCAGTGTATGGAGCTGAGCATCACCACAAGGCCTTATTAGTCACAGATTTTGGGGCCTCATCCCAACTCAAATTTATTTAAAAAACAATTCATCATGGAGGTTAGGCATATATATGCCAGGCCAGATACTTCTAGGTTTAAAGTGTGATTCCATCCCTTACTAACTGTGTGATATTGGCCAAGTCATGCTCACCTCTTCAAGTCAGTTTTATCTTCCATAAGTTAAAAGAAATTCCTCTTCTAAGGATTACAGAAGATTAAAATTAGCTAATACATGTAAAGTGAAGCTACTACATGTTAAGCTAATTAATTTAACTAATTATCGATCTTGTACTTATTAGTAATAATAGAAATACTAATATAAATATTAATACTAAAATTGCTAATACATTCTTTGCCATACTTTGCCTCCCCAAAAAGACAAAGCTTACCCTTATTAGTCGGTTAAATTGGCACCCACATACACAAACATATTCATAAGTAGCTTAGGAAACTACTCATTCCCTTAAGTCAAACATGTTTCCTAAAATTTTGTTCACAGTATGAACTTGTTTAGAAAACACTCCTTCACACAAAAAGGAAGTTTTTACATAAAGTAAGTACCTCAAAACTATAATGCATCAAAGAAAACTGAAGATCAATCTCATTCATGAATATCAATGCAAAAAAATTAGCACATGGTATCAAGAAGCACAATAAAAGAATATCACATCATGACCAAGTGTGATTTATACAAGCAGTGCTTGCTTAATACTAGTCAATCCTTCAAACTAGCTCATCATCTTAATAAAGCTCAAGTGTAAAGTCATGTAACCATTGCATAGACAGCAAATAAGTATTAGGCAAAATTCAACAACTATTCTTAACAATGACAATCAATCAATCAAACAGGAATAAATGTATACTTCTTTGACATAAAATATATTTATCTCAGCTCCAAAGCTAGAATCATATTTAATGAGGTGACACTTGAACACAAACCAGTAAGAATCAGGACCAAGACAAGGGTGCTCACTATCACCATTATTTCACGTCATATGAGGGGAAATCTAGGAAGGCCTTAAGAAGTATAAAAATTGGGGGACAGTAGATAAAACTAGGACTATTTAAGGACAAGTTGCTTATACTCTTGAAAAGCCAAAAAATAAGACCAACTAAAACCTGTCAGACAATTCAAAAAGCTAGCAAGATACAAAAATCAACTTGAAAATACTCATCCTTGCATACAAACTTCCACCAATTAGGACATCTACTCATCTACTCCAAGAAAAAAATTCCTTTTACTTTTACTATAGCACATATGGAATAAAATATCAAGGAACTGACTAAATAATAAATGTACAAACCCATAAAGCTTTATAGCCCTTCTAAAGGGCACAACCTAGATAGCATATTGAAAAGCAGAGACATTACTTTGCCAACAAAGGTCCGTCTAGTCAAGGCTATGGTTTTTCCTGTGGTCATGTATGGATGTGAGAGTTGGACTGTGAAGAAAGCTGAGCACCGAAGAATTGATGCTTTTGAACTGTGGTGTTGGAGAAGACTCTTGAGAGTCCCTTGGACTGCAAGGAGATCCAACCAGTCCATCCTAAAGGAAATCAACCCTGAATATTCATTGGAAGGACTGATGCTAAAGCTGAAACTCCAGTACTTTGGCCACCTCACGTGAAGAGTTGACTCATTGGAAAAGACTCTGATGCTGGGAGGGATTGGGGGCAGGAGGAGAAGGGGACGACAGAGGATGAGATGGCTGGATGGCATCGCTGACTCGATGGATGTGAGTCTGAGTGAACTCCAGGAATTGGTGATGGACAGGGAGGCCTGGTGTGCTGCGATTCATGGGGTCGCAAAGAGTCGGACACAACTGAGCGACTGAACTGAACTGAAAGGGCACAAAAGAAGACTTGCACAAATAAGAAGATACTTTTCCTGGACAGAAAGACAAACTCACAGAGATGTTCCTTTTTTCTTAAAGGTAATTTATGAACCTAAAACACTGTTTCAGTTTGGGAACTACACGAGTTTATCTTTGCTCATGCTCATGCTTCAGGCGTGTCTGACTCTCTGTGACCCCCATGGACCGTAGGCCGCCAGGCTCCTCTGTCCATGGAATTCTACAGGCAAGAATACTGGAGAGGGTTGCCATGCCCTCTTCCAGGGGATCTTCCTGATTCAAGGATCGAACCTGTGTCTCTTACATCTCCTGCATTGGCAGGGAGGTTGTTTACCAGTAGTCCACCTGGGAAGCCCAAGTTTATCTTTAAGCATATTTTTAAAAATAAATATGTAACACTATCAAGAAAAGAAAAAATATACAAGACTGAAAAAGAAGAAAAATGAAGGGCAGCCCTATCAGAGTCTAACATTATAAAGCCATAATGTTAAAGCAGCAAGGTACCAGTCCTGCAATGTGACTATAAAGACAAATGAATCAGAATGCAAAGTCCAAAAGTCGATTCAAATACAAATTCAGCATTCAGTAAAGGTGGGCATCTCATATCAGTGGGGGAAAATATATATATATTGAACTAGTGATGTAAGGACAATTGAATAGCAGCTTGAGGGGAAAAAGCGGCTTTAGTATATAATAAAATAAATGCCAAATGTGTAAAAACATGATTGGAGGGGAAAAAATGAGAAAATTCCTTATTAACCTGGAAGTTGAAAAGGCCTTTTGAGTCTCACCTAAAAATCCAGACACTTACAAGAGTCAAGGTCAATAAACATGAACACATACAAATGAAGTTTTTACCTTGGCACATAACATAAGTCAAAGCAAAAGGTAGACATCACCAGTGGGAATCTTGTATTTGCATTCGAATTAGAGGTAAGGAGCTAATCTCTCTGATATATAAAGAGCTCTCAGAACCTAAGAAGTAGAAGACCAAGGACCTACTAGAAAAATGGGTAAAGGACTCAAAAAGATACACCTATTGTCAAGGCTGTTTGGAAACAGTCTCAAATACTTACCATTATTGGGGGAGAGTAATTTGATAACATAAGTCATCAAAATTATAAGTGCATTTATCTTCTGATCCACAAATTTCTCTCCTGAGGATTCAGCATACTGAAGATCTTGCACTCAGTGTGCAAGATGACAGTGACACAGAGTTATTCATTCCAGCACTGCTTTTGATAGTAAAACACTAGAAACAACTTGAATGTCCCTCAAAAGGGGACTGATTCAATAAACAGTACATTTGTGCACCGGAATACCACACAGTAGAAGGAAAAGGAAAAGAGACGACAATGGTGTCTATGTACATAACTGGAAAGATCTCCAAGATATAGTCGTACTTGTAAAAAAGCTGGTAGAGGATACGGCCTACAACATCCTTTTATTTTTTTTTAAAGAATATATATGCACACACAAACTATTTAATAAATTTTTTAAACATATCTCCAGAAGGATACACAATAACCTGATAACAGTAGTTAACAGGTGAGAAAATTAGGCACAGGGAGGTTTTTTTTTTTTTTTTTACTGTATTCCTTCCTATTCATTTTTATTTCTGAACCATCCGAATGCATCCCCTACTTAAGAACTGTATACAAAGAACAAAGAAAATAAAAATGAATGTGATCATCTTTCATAGGGTGACTTTTTAGAAACTGTTATCCAAATATGCCCCAGGAGGTACCTCATCCAAGTTAACAACTGAGCCTCTGAGGTTCGCCTTGGCTCCCTCTCAAGCCCCTGCTCATGTTTTCAACACAGGTAGCATCTGGGGAAGAGCACACTGAGACTTAGGTACCATATAATCAGGAGTTATTTTATATCTCTCAAAATTACACTAAAAGTCCCCCAAAGATCAAAAGTTGGCTAGGGTTTGGTTAATATATTTTAAACAGAGCACTAGAGCCTTTCTGTTTTCTTGTGCTTAGGTCTCATTTTCCTAGAACCAAAGACATCATCAACAAGGTGGTTTTCCCAAATCAATAGAAAAATGGTTAGTATCTAAATGTGGACTGGCACATCTGTATGTGGGTACCAACCAGAACAAACTGGTATGGAGATTCTGAGATCGTGGAGGACTTATTCATGGAGAAAACTTCCAATCTCTCTGTGTTACCAGAAACCTAAACTAACCTGCATAAGAAATGATCCTGTCCAAATCTGCTATTATACTTTTATACAGGAATTCAACAGGAAAATGCCATAATTTAATGCACTGATGGCGCTGCTGATTCAATTTTCTGCTCGCATAAATATCTGCTAAATCCCTTACTATGAACGAACACGGCTGGCCTCAGGTACAAGGCCTCCAGTTCTAATCACTGCAGCCACCAGAACTAATGATTCGGTAATGACTTGAAACTGATCGTGGGCCAGCTTTGCCCACCACCCTGTTCCGAGGGCTTGCATTCACAGCACTGGCAAGGAGAGTCAGAATCTATGGGCAATGAACAGGGATTAAAGGATTATCTAACGAGATAAAAGCAATAAGGATGAAACCATTTCTAATAAGGTGGCAACGGCACTCTGCAAACAGTGGCGGCAATCTCAGTAAATATTCGAGAGAAGGGTGTTGTGGCTTATGTTATTACTGATGAAAGATATAACTCTAATAAAAATTCAGTGCGTATAAAAAATGTCAGAGATGGTTTCATTTCATGTGTTATAAAGTAAGGCACATAAAAATAACATGTTGGCTATAAAGAAACTATACTGCGTTCGATACAGGTGTGCAAACACACAGAGTGAGGAGCTTAAGAGACTGCTAGAGGCACTAGAATTCACAGAAAAGGAACCCTCAAAGTTCAACCTGTACAAAATTCAGACTGAAGCTGGGACTAGGAGACCATGCTGGGAAATACACTGTCCTTCAGGTAACTGAGCCTAGAGCTTCCACAATTGGATTTACAAAATGAAAGACATTAGGAGAAAAGACAAAGAACAGAACTGGGGGGAAAAAAAAACTTTTAAGGTATTTGTAAGGAATCAGCAAAGTTTGGGCTGATTTCTAGGTGTCTTCTCAAGGCCATGGCACTAAAATGGAAAACTTGACTTCTGAGAGAAGAACTAGAAAATGGACTGAGCAGCCTTGAACTTAAAACCAGGAGAGTATCAAGTCTGTGGGTCTCAATTTCAGAGTGTCCTGCCAAAAGATGGAGTCCCACTTAAGCCTAGTCAGCAATGCTTTACTCCACCCTCAAAGGGAGGTGCCAACACTCAGGGGAAAGAAAGTGAGGCTGCCAGACCTGCATTTATGACTGCCAGTGACCCCACTGGGCAAGGCTCTACGTGACTGCTGGTCCCGGCAGGCTTATCACCGGATGCTGGCTCTGTGGTGCAAGCACCTGTCACCTTGGCCTAATGTCCTCCAACCTGGGAACTAAAGGTCAAACCCCTATACAGTGGGGAAGCCAGAGTATCAACAAAGACTTTTGATAAATTACTGCTTAAACGCTAATGTTCTAACTTGCCAGTGTCCAGGACAAAGTTAACCTACATCTATCATGAGAAAATAGCTCATAAATTGGGTAAAAAATTTAAAGGTTTAATAGTAAACTCTGCGCAATACAAAATAATCTTGTAAGGATTTAAATTAAAAAGATATTCACTCTCTCCTTCCAACCACCACAAAGTTGAGGAGAATATTAGTGAACAAGACCCCTTGTCCCAGCAGAACTACAAAATCAACATTATTGGTACTATGCTGCCAGGTGAGAGCTAACATAATTAACTGTAAACACATCATGTTTCATTAGGACTCTCCTTGATGCTAGTATTAAAAAAATCAATGATCTTTTCAACTTAATAGCCAATCTGAAAAGCAATTTTAAAAAATAATTGGTTTTACAAATGGAAAAAACAAATGGCTGTAAGTATCTTTCCATTACTTTCTGGAGCTTTAAAAAGCCATTCCCATGACTCATATAACATTTATAAGAAATAATTATACTTCAAATGATTATTATACCAATTGTTGGTTCTAATCAATAGTTAAGGACATAAGCAGGAGAGGGAATTAATTACACATTCAATATTGTTCCTTTAAAAGGAAAGCAAAACTGAGGGCAACATAAACATCAAGAACTGGTGGGATGAAAAAAAAATTTTTTTTTAAAATTGCCCAGGGGCAGAGGATTCATGCTTTGCAAAGCCACCCAGCTGATTATAAAATCAGAATCACACTGACATCAGCAATCTCAAAATTAAAAGATGCTTGCTCCTTGGAAGGACAGCTATGACCAACCTAGACAGCATATTAAAAAGCAGAGACATTACTTTGCCAACAAAGGTCCATCTAGTCAAAGCTATGGTTTTTCCAGAAGTCACATATGGATGTGAGAGTTGGACAGTAAAGAAAGCTGATCGCCGAAGAATTGCCGCTTTTGAACTGTGATGTTGGAGAAGGCTCTTGAGAGTCTCTTGGACTGCAAGGAGATCAAACCAGTCCATCCTAAAGGAAATAAACCCTGAATATTCATTGGAAGGACTGATGCTGAAGCTGAAACTCCAATATTTGGCCACCTGATGCGAAGAACTGACTCATTGGAAAAGACCCCAATGCTGGGAAATACTGAAGGCAGGAGAAAAAGGAGATGGCAGAGGATGAGATGGTTGGATGGCATCACCAACTCGATGGACATGAGATTGAGCAAGCTCCAGCAATTGGTGATGGACAGGGAGGCCTGGCGTGCTGCAGTCCATGGGGTCGCAAAGAGTTAAGACATGACTGAGCAACTGAACTAACTGAACTGAACTGAATCTCAAAGGATCTGTGTTCAGAGAACCCAATCATGAAATCTCTGAAGTGTAAAACTTTCTCATTTTTCTAAAACAAACAAACAAAAAACACCTTCTAAGGAACTCTAACTGCGCTGAGATACTCTTCAAGAATGGAATCCATGATCAACTAAGTTTGGGAATCAACTTCTATGACACATGTTTGGAGAATCACAGTGTGGGTAAGTGTATTAAAGGGTCTGAGAAGTCTAGTGATAAAGCATCTATTTTGTTTAAATCAGTGTCATCTCAATATACTTACACACATAACTATTAATAATTAATATCTATTAATAGTACAAGGAACTTCTTGAGGTTTCCTGTGGTCTCCTCGTTTTACATCAATAAGTCAGTGATGAGATCTCAGCCACCCACAAACACCCTACATCATTAGAGACAACTCTAATTACCAGAGGAAACAGCCCAGTGGACACACTTCAGGTTTTAAAGTGAATCTGATCAATATCTGAATTTTCAGTAACCATTTAATCACTGTATATTTTTGGCAACTTTTAAAATTACTTCTGAGTCCTTGTTCCATAATCTATCTAGTTCAGTTCAGTTCAGTCGCTCAGTCGTGTCCGACTCTTTGCAAGCCCATGAACTGCACCATGCTAGGCCTCCCTTATCCATCACCAGCTCCTGGAGTTTACCCAAACTCATGTCCATTGAGTCGGTGATGCCATTCAGCCATCTCATCCTCTGTCATCCCCTTCTCCTCCTGTCCCCAGTCCCTCCCAGCATCAGAGTCTTTTCAAATGAGTCAGTTATTCACATCAGGGGGCCAAAGTATTAGAGTTCAGCTTCAACATCAGTTCTTCCAATGAATACACAGGGCTGATCTCCTTTAGGATAGACTGGCTGGATCTCCTTGCAGTCCAAGGGACTCTCAAGAGTCTTCTCCAACACCACAGTTCAAAAGCATCAATTCTTCAGTGCTCAGCTTTCTTTATAGTCCAACTCTCACACCCATATATGACTACTGGAAAAACCATAGCCTTGACTAGATGGACCTTTGTTGATAAAGTAATGTCTCTGCTTTTTAATACACTGTGTAGGTTGGTCATAACTTTGCTTCCAAGGAGTAAGCGTCTTTTAATTTTGTGGCTGCATCACCATCTGCAGTGATTTTGGAGAGCAAAAAAATAAAGTCTGACACTGTTTCCACTGTTTCCCCATCTATTTCCCATGAAGTGATGGGACCAAATGCCATGATCTTAGTCTTCTGAATGTTGAGCTTTAAGCCAACTTTTTCACTCTCCTCTTTCACTTTCATCAAGAGGCTTTTTAGTTCTTCTTCACTTTCTGCCATAAGGGTGGTATCACCTGCATATCTGAGGTTAGTGATATTTCTCCCAGCAATCTTGATTCCAGCTTGCGCTTCTTCCAGCCCAGTGTTTCTCATGATGTACTCTGCATAGAAGTTAAATAAGCAGAGTGACAATATACAGCCTTTTCCTATTTGGAACAAGTCTGTTGTTCATATCCAGTTCTAACTGTTGCTTCCTGACCTGCATATAGGTTTCTCAAGAGGCATGTCAGGTGGTCTGGTATTCCCATCTCTTTCACAATTTTCCACAGTTTATTGTGATCCACACAGTCAAAGGCTTTGGCATAGTCAATAAAGCAGAAATAGATATTTTTCTGGAACTCTCTTGCCTTTTTGATGATCCAGCAGATGTTGGCAATTCGATCTCTGGTTCCTCTGCCTTTTCTAAAACCAGCTTGAACATCTGGAAGTTCACAGTTCACGTATTGTTGAAGCCTGGCTTGGAGAATTTTGAGCATTACTTTACTAGCGTGTGAGATGAGTGCAATTGTGCAGTAGTTTGAGCATTCTTTGGCATTACCTTTCTTTGGGATTGGAATGAAAACGGACCTTTTCCAGTCCTGTGGCCACTGCTGAGTTTTCCAAATTTGCTGGTATATTGAGTGCAGCACTTTCACAGCATCATATTTCAGGATTTGGGATAGCTCCACTGGAATTCCATCACCTCCACTACCTTTGTTCGTAGTGATGCTTCCTAAGGCCCACTTGACTTCAGATTCCAGGATGTCTGGCTCTAGGTGAGTGATCACACCATTGTGATTATCTGGGTTGTGAAGATCTTTTTTGTACAGTTCTTCTGTGTATTCTTGCCACCTCTTCTCAATATCTTCTGCTTCTGTTAGGTCCATACCATTTCTGTCCTTTATCAAGCCCATCTTTGCATGAAATGTTCCCTTGGTATCTCTAATTTTCTTGAAGAGATCTCTAGTCTTTCCCATTCTGTTGTTTTCCTCTATTTCTTTGCACTGACCACTGAAGAAGGCTTTCTTATCTCTCCTTGCTATTCTTTGGAACTCTGCAATCAAATGGGTATATCTTTCCTTTTCTCCTTTGCTTTTTGCTTCTCTTTTCATAGCTATTTGTAAGGCCTCCTCAGACAGCCATTTTGCTTTTTTGCATTTCTTTTCCATGGGGATGATGTTGATCCCTGTCTCCTGTGCAATGTCACAAACCTCCATCCATAGTTCATCAGGCCTGTCTATCAGATCTAGTCCCTTAAATCTATTTCTCACTTCCACTGTATAATCATAAGGGATTTGATTTAGGTCATACCTGAATGGTCTAGTGGTTTTCCCTACTTTCTTCAATTTAAGTCTGAATTTGGCAATAAGGAGTTCATGATCTGAGCCACAGTCAGCTCCCAGTCTTGTTTTTGCTGACTGTATAGAGCTTCTCCATCTTTGGCTGCAAAGAATATAATCAATCTGATTTCAGTGTTGGCCATCTGGTGATGTCCATGTGTAGAGTCTTCTCTTGTCTTGTTGGACAAGGGTGTTTGCCATGATCAGTGCGTTCTCTTGGCAAAACTCTTTTAGCCTTTGCCCTGCTTTATTCTGTACTCCAAGGCCAAATTTGCCTGTTACTCCAGGTGTTTCTTGACTTCCTACTTTTGCATTCCTGACAGAATGTGGTCCACTGGAGAAGAGAATGGCAAACCACTTCAGTATTCTTGCCTTGAGAACCACAAGAACAGTATGAAAAGGCAAAAAGATAGGACACTGAAAGATGAACCCCCCAGGTCAGTAGGTTCCCACTATGCTACTGGAGATCAGTGGAGAAATAACTCCAGAAAGAATGAAAGGATGGAGCCAAAGCAAAAACAATACCCAGTTGTGGATGTGACTGGTGATAGAAGCAAGGTCCAATGCTGTAAAGAGCAATATTTCATAGGAACCTGGAATGTCAGGTCCATGAATCAAGGCAAATTGGAAGTGTCAAACAGCAGATGGCAAGAGTTAACATCAACATTCTAGGAATCAACAAGCTAAAATGGACTGGAATGGGTGAATTTAACTCATATGACCATTATATCTACTACTGTGGGCAGGAATCTCTTAGAAGAAATGGAGTAGCCATCATAGTCAACAAAAGAGTCCAAAATGCAGTACTTGGATGCAGTCTCAAAAATGACAGAACAATCTCTGTTCGTTTCCAAGGCAAACCATTCAATATCACAGTGATCCAAGCCTATGCCCCGACCAGTAATGCTGAAGAAGTTGAACAGTTCTATGAAGACCTACAAGACCTTTTAGAACTAATACCCAAAAAAGATGTCCTTTTCATTATAGGGGACTGGAATCTATCTAGTAGGGTAGTAGTAACTTTTTACAGTGATGCTATAAATATCAGCAACATTATGGGAAATAAGACCAGTCAATTTCCTAACACCTATTACTATTGTCATTGTGATACAACATTTCTCTTGCTGTTGTTATTGTTTAGTTGCTAAGTCGTATCTGACTCTTTGGGACTCCATGGACTGCAGCCTGCCAGGCTCCTCTACTCATGGGATTTCCCAGGCAAGAATACTGTAGTGGGTTGCCATTTCCTTCTCCAGGGGAAGCTTCCTGATCCAGGGATTGAACTTATGTCTTCTGCTTAGCAGGCAGGTTCTTTACCACTGAGCCACCAGGGAAGCCCAACATTTCCCTTACATTGAGCAAAAGCTGCTCTTCAACTTAACTAGCTCTACCTCTCAGAAATAGAACATATCCTCTCCCACTTGCATTCTCATGTTGGCTTTTTCCTAAATTAAACACTCAGTTCTTGCAGCTCTTCTCCATGGCTTCCAGACCCTCACCTGTTACCTCCAAACATGTCACTGCTTCTCTTATCTACAAGTTAGTTACCCACTTTTGTTGGACTCTCTAAATCCGGTGGATGGCCCTGGTGTGATACAGGTGAGGACAGTGTGGTTTGAGGGGATCTTCACACTTGGAATCTGCCATGAATGGCCACACTCACTAACCACTCTGGATCTTATTCTGTCACACACATCCTTCTTGAAATTTTCTAAGAAAGCTTGCCCAACCTTTGGCTGAGGCAGATGGGGACGTGGAAGCAAGAAATCGGGGAGAAGAAGCTGTAAGACCAGAGTGGGTTTCTGAGCAGCTGCATTCGGTCATATGTATGGAACTCGTGCTACATCAGTTCTTAGGTGGATCCTTGAACCACCTAAATCATACCCTAGATCTACTAACATCTGTACATAGAGTCCAGGATCTGCATTTTAACAAGCATGCTAGTGACTGAAGCTGGAGAACCACTATCCTACAGTGTGGCGGACTGAACCTGACTCAAAGAAAAACCTGCAGAACTATCTGAAGGATGAAGAGGTATTAGCCAGGTCAAAGAAGAGACCACTGAGGGAAGGGGGAACATGGCGGCAAAGGTGGACCACGGCCAAAGTACTCATTCGAGGCCAGGTGGAAGGAGTAGGACAGGGCTCTGCGAGGTGGAGGCGAGTGCCCGCCTAGGACCTGGCATGGTGAGCGCAGCTCTCCTACTGAGGCCTGGAGGAGCCGCTGGAGGTCTCATAGTTTCTGTGCACACAGGTGGCATCTGGGTTATACCCATCCCTGGTTTAGGTGTCACCAGCCACGCAGAAATTTTGTTTCTGCTTTCATTAGGACCCATTCCACCCCATGGTGTGGAATTAATGCCACTGCGTATTTTCTTTGCACTATCCATTCTGTTTATTTGTCCAGAATGATCCAGAGGGCAGAAAGCTTAGCACATACACCTCTCCTGGACCCTAGCTACACA
Source organism: Bison bison bison (assembly GCF_000754665.1). Classification (NCBI taxonomy): domain Eukaryota; kingdom Metazoa; phylum Chordata; class Mammalia; order Artiodactyla; family Bovidae; genus Bison; species Bison bison. The sequence continues at coordinate 1,777,291 of NW_011494775.1, read as the reverse complement.
ACCAGTCATCACCATAGAAGTTCACAAGACACATACACAGAATGTATCGTTTCTAGAAAAAAAAAATAAAAAGTTTTGTATTAACTCATCTATTTTCCTACATATAACTTGGAGGCTAAAATAGAGCGACCAAGCAAAGTTTCAACATGCTAAAATTAAATTTCACTATTTTTTTTGTTTTATTCATAGGTGAGAATATATAGAGAAGTATGAGTTTTACTAGACTTTTTACCTTTAAAAACTTATAACATCTTACTCTCTATTCCTACCACTTAGCCGTTAATCATACAAAGACTTAAAGTGTTCTCTAATTATATGGATTTACCTAATTCATTCATTCATCCATCAATTCACTGAGCACCCTTCTGTGCTAGGGTCACGAGTATAAGTCACATACCATCCTGTCCTTGGAACTCATACTCTAATTAAAAAGCCTGATCCCACCATGAACTGTAAAGCTGAAAGCAGAAGTGCAGAAGCAGCACCTGCTTCTATGGGCTCCCCATAATTACCAGCTGATCAATTTCTATCACAGAGCACAAGATATTTACACAATTTTTAAAGAAGTAATGACAGCAAACAGGGTACTTGGCAAGAATGGGAGCTGTAGAGTCAGTACGAGGTTCAAAACCTGGCTTTACAACTTACTTGCTATGTGACTCTGGGCCTCTCTGAACCCCAGTTTCCTCATTGGAAATGAGAGATGAGAAGAGTTCCAGGCTTCTAGGATCAGTAAGCACACTCAAGGAGATAACTCATATAAAGGGATTAGTACAGAAGCTACCACAGAGGCAATACTCAAAATTACTAGGGTTAATTGATATATAAGCTATTAACAATCCTCTCTTAGGTCTGAAGAAACAGTAAAGATTAACTGCAGTTTTCACACTCCACTGTTGTTTCATCAGAGAATTCTGGCCAGGGTGGCCAGAACACTTTTCTTAACATTCTTAAAGAAAAAGTGACTGTTCTTTAAACAGAAGTCAAAGATCATGATGAGATCCAGAGCCCAAAACCTCCATGGCACCATGTACTAATTCTCCATTAATGGTTTTGAAGATGAAACAGGACCCATTTTCTCATCAAACAAAAAACAGACATCTGGAAATATTACAGGAGGCAAGAGGGAGTCAATTCCCCACCAGCAACGCTGTTCTTTGTAGACATTCTTGACTCTGGCGAATAACGTGTTTGAAATTTTATGTAAGAAAAACATTAACTAACATATCAAAAATGCACATCTCCTTTGATGCAGAGGCTTCACTTCTAGGAACTTATCCTACAGAAATACTTGCAAAAGCATAACTGACTTACAGCAATGTTCAACGAACCATTTTTAGTAATAACTAAAAACTGGAAATGACTCAAATCCAAATATGGGAACATGGTTAAATAAATAGGAGTATTTCACAAGTACATCCACACTAGAATATTACAGATCCACAAAAATTAATGTATTGATGGAGGAGTTGATAAGGGGAGCTCTCCAAGTTGTAATCCATGACAAAGAAAGTACACAGAGAGAAATGAATATGCACATACACAGAGTTACAGTCACCTAGCCAGCTTCCAGAATGGTACCCAAGAAGCTATTTCACAGTAGTTATCTACAGCCAAAGGAATTACATAACAAAAGAGAATGAAGGGGTGAAAGAGCTTTACTTTGCATTTTACACACTTTGGGCCTGAAGTTTTTACACCACATGCATGTTTTTTCACTTTTTATAACTTTATAATTTTAAGCCATCAGTTCCAAGGTCAAAATGTATCCCCCAGTTATAATGAGCACTGAGCTAAGATGACACAAGTTCGGAGGGAATTAAAACCAGACCTCCCTTGAAAACCTGACAAATTCCATAATTAAAGAAAGCAGTACTGTTAGTACAGGAAATTTTTTTCTTTGTTTTTTGAAAACAAAAAAGTTGACAATTAGCTACCTCTCCTTATGAAATACAGCTGATTGTGGAGACACACCTGGATTTGAACCCACACTCCAGATGACTCTAGACCAGGGGACAAAACCTATTGCCCAGGGGCGACACTCAGGACTAATCTGGTCTGCCATCAGTTTTTATATAGCCTGCGAGTTAAGAATAATTTTTACCTATGGAAACAGTTAAAAGTTAAAACTAATGTTTAATGAACATGAAAATTCTATGAAATACAAATATCAGTGCCCATAAAGTTTTCCTGGGCTGTGCCCACTCATTTGCATGCCATCTGAGACTGCCTTCACACTGTAAGGCAGAATTACATTGTGGTGAAAGAAACCACATAGAGCCTAAAATATTTACTACCCGACCCTTTACAGAAAAAGATCTCCTATTCTACACAACTGACTCAGGTGAGTCTGCTTCTTACCGGTAAAGTAGGTAGAGTAACAGCACTTAAGTCACAGGATAGCTGTGAAGACTGAAAATAATAATGCATGAATGCTCTCAGCACTTACTGTGTTTTTATATAAAAGTGAAAGTGTTAGTGACTCAGTCATTTTGCAACTCTTTGCGACCCCATGGTCTGTCCATGGAATTCTCTAAGCAAAAATATTGGAGTGGGTTGCCATTCCCTTCTCCAGGGGATCTTCCTGACCCAGGGAATGAACCAGGGTCTCCTGCACTGCAGGCGGATTTTTTACCATCTGAGCTACCTTTTCATATTTTAACAATGAAATCAGGATTTTTTTTTTAATAAAAACAATCAATGGCATGCCAGTTGGTTCACACTGGATAATTTTTTGTTTTATTTCCAGTGGTGTATAAACTAATGTATCTTTCAATCCATGGTGTCTGAGATTAGACGAAAGCAGGCTGAATCTGTCTTGTGTTGGTTACCTGAAACTTTTGGCTGAAGCCATGATGACCACTACCTTCATGGAGTCTTCACACTGTCATTGTACACAGGCTGTGGTCACCTGTCTCTTGTTCTGACTGCCCTCTTCTCTCAGAGCCAGTCTCCCCAGGTCATTTGCATGGTCCAGGCACAGACCTGAGTCAGTCTCCCAGCACAGCCCTCCTGGCTGCTCCTCAGCCACACATTTCCCCCTTTTGAGTCTACACAGGTTGTGTGTCCCGGTACAAAGACTTGGGAAGCTCAGTCTCCCAAGAGGCCTCAGGGAGACATATGGAGTATGTCAGGTATAGGCTCTATGAGTCCGCAGGAGAAGACGGAGACCAAAAACAACTTTAAAAGCACAGAAGAAAGAATGATGGGATATTTGCCAGTCCCAGAAGATATGAGCAAGGGCACGCCCCATTATTTGGGCATGCATGCTCAGTCACTCAGCCAAGTCCAACTCTGTGTCCCATGGACTGTAGCCCACCAGGCTCCTCTGTCCATGGGATTTTCCAGGCAAGAATACTGGAGTGCGTTGCTATTTCCTGCTCCTAGGCATCTTCCAGGATCTTTGACCCAGGGACCCAACCTGCATCTCCTGCATTGGCAGGCGGATTCTTTACCACTGAACCATCCATGAAGTCCAGTTATGTGGGCACTGCTGAGTAATCACACTCACCTACGGTAGCTGGCTGATCCTTCCACACTGAGGTTAAATATCACCATCCATCCCCATTCTACATATAATGAATGAAACTGAGGCCCTGAGAAGTCATGTGACACACCCCAGGTCCCGGCTAATGGAATGGCAACACGACGAAGCAAAGTCCCATTGTCTTTCCCTCTCACCAGTGGTTTTCACATGTGACTGTGCATCAGAATCACCCAGGTGACTGTTTCAGGGTGACACAGATTGGTCTCACTCCCAAGTCTCCTATTCAGCAGGTCAGAGATGAGGTTGGAGCTTTTCATTCTACCAAGTTCTCCAGGGAAGGCATCCTGCTGGACTGAGGGTCACAATCCGAGAAGCGCTGAACACTACTGCGTCTGGGAAAACAAAGCCCTCACTCCCTCATATTCTGCTCCCTGAACCAGGTCCAATCTCACCCACACAAGGAGAAGATTTTCATGTCTATTTGTCTCTTCATCTTTAAGAAAGAGATTCTTTTCTTTGCATCCTTGTCTTAGGGCTAATGGCAACACCAGGTGCCAGAGGCCGCCAGTCCAGTCCTGACTGCTCAGTAATTAGCTCGGTGGTTTGAAGCTTCATTTCCCATCTGCGGTCTCAGTTTCCCCTCTGTGATGTGAGAAGATCAAGTGAAATGATGTTCAAGAGCTCCCCCCCACCCCCTAGCAGAACAAAAAGATTGATGCTAGGATTCTGACGGAGCAGCCTCCCTGCCCTCAGTGCTCCCTGTGAACCTGCGGCTCATAGAGGGGTCCTCCGTTAAGGAGGACAGACTGAGGAGACCTCATGCAAGCAGAGCAGAGCAGTATCCAGATTGGCTTCTGGAGGCCTGCATGATACCTGATTTCAGGTAGCACATCACTTTGTAAATCACTAAAGGAGATGATGAGGACCATCACCCCTCCTAAAAGAATTTTCAGTTTTCCTTCAGGTCATGCTAAGGCACACAGAGGCTCCCATCCACCCATTGCACTTCCCAAGGACCCCCTCTCTCTCCTAGTGGTCACCTCTCTAAAAGCCCAATCCGCTGTCTATGTCTATCTCTTTGAAAAGCTTTCCTTGGGGATAAGGTCAATACATGGTTTAACTTTTGCTGTGTGCACTGGGCACTGAATTTACCTTCCATGGACCAGGGCTCATTAGGCCAGTGCCAGGCATCCCATGGCCACATGGCTGATGCTCCCATGGGGCTGAGCTGGACACCAGAGTCAGTTCAGGACCGCCTGCCATTCTAGAACAAGATGCTCAGCACTGTTGACCTGTTGGGCTAGACAACTGGAAGGGGTGGGGGCAGGGTGGGGGTGTCCTGTGCATGTAGGATGTTTGCAGCATCCCTGGCCTCAACCCACAGATGCCAGGATGCCCACAGATCCCATCTCATAGGTCTCTTAGTCCACAGTGTAAAAACAAAAAGTGTTTCTATAGACACAGCCAAATGTTCTCTGGAGGACATTTAAACTACAGCTCTAGACATATCAGAGGTATCAGGAAGAGAATCTAGGCTTTAGGGCCAGATGCACTGGGGTTCAATTTCTCCCTCAGCCACCACATCACTTACATGAACTTGGGCAAGGCCTCTTCTTTCCATTATTCTTTATTTAAAAAGTAAGGCTCACAATAAAAATTTTAAATGACAATATATGAAACATCACAAAGTAACGCTGCTTATGGCCCCCAGCCCACTCCTCAGAGATAAATAGTTACAAGTTGGTGTTGATCCAGACATTTTGCATGCAAATGGAAGCAAAATGGTCCATCAATTATGTACATACACAAATACTTTTTTGTATTGAGGAGAAGGGGAAGACAGAGGATGAGATGGTTGGATGGCATCACCAACTCAATGGACATGAGTTTGAGTAAACTCCAGGAGTTGGTGATGGACAGGGAGGCCTGGCGTGCTGCAGTCCATAGTGTCGCAAAGAGTTGGACACGACTGAGCAACTAAACTGAACTGAACAAATATTTTGTTTCACTTAAGTAAAATGAAAATGCTTTTTTAAGGGAAAAAAAGGCAAATATGTTCTCTTTATAGAGTTGTCACTATTAATGACAATTAGATGCCTGGTCACTCACATTGAGCCACACATCCTGGAGTGTGAAGTCAAGTGGGCCTTAGGAAGCGTCACTATGAACAAAACTAGTGGAGGTGATGGAATTCCAGCTGGGCTATTTCAAATCCTAAAAGATGATGCTGTGAAAGTGCTACACTCAATATGCTAGCAAATTTGGAAAATCCAGCAGTGGCCACAGGACTGGAAAAAGGAAGTTTTCATTCCAATCCCAAAGAAGGGCAATGCCAAAACATGCTCAAACTACCACACAATTGAGCTCACTTCACATCCTAGCAAGATAATGTTCAAAATCCTTCAAGCTAGGCTTCAGCAGTATGTGAACCGAGAACTTCCAGATGTATAAGCCGAATTTAGAAAAAGCAGAGGAACCAGAGATCAGATTGCCAACAAACACTAGATCATAGAGAAATCAAGGGAATTCCAGAGAACATCTACTTCTATTTCATTGACTATGTTAAAGCCTTTGACTGTGTGTATCACAACCAACTGTGGAAATTCTTAGAGATGGGAATACCAGACCACCTTATCTGCCTCCTGGGAAACCTGTATGCAAGTCAAGAAGCAACAGTTAGAACCTTACATGGAACAATAGACTGGTTCCAAATTGGGAAAGGAGTATGTCAGGGCTGTATATTGTCAACCTGTTTATTTAACTTATATGCAGAGTACATCATGTGAAATGTTGTGCTGGATGAAGCACAAGCTGGAATTAAGATTGCCGGGAGAAATATCAACAACCTCAGATATGTAGACAATACCACTCTATCGGGAGAAAGCAAAGAGGAACTAAAGAGCCTGTTGATGAAAGTGAAAGAGGAGAGTGAAAAAGTTGGTTTAAAACTCAACATTCAAAAAAACTATGAGGCATCTGGTCCCATTACTTCATGGCAAATAGATGGGAAAAATGTGGAAACTTACAGATTTTATTTTCTTGGGCTCCAAAATCACTGTGGACAGTGACTGTAGCCACGAAATTAAAACACGCTTGCTCCCTGGAAGAAAAGATATGACAAACCCAGACAGCATATTAAAAAGCAGAGATATCACTTTGCTGACAAGGAAGTATATAGTCAAAGCTATGGTTTTCCCTGTAGTCATTTACAGATGTGAGAGCTGGACCATAAAGAAGGCTGAGTGTTGAGCAATTGATGCTTTCAAACTGTGGTGCTAGAGAAATCTCTTGAGAGTCCCTTGGACAGCAAGGAGATCAAACCAGTCAATCGTAAAGGAAATCAACCCTAAATATTCATTGGAAGGACTGATGCTGAAGCTCCAATAATTTGGCTACCTGATACAAAGAGCTGACTCATTGGAAAAGACCCTGATAATGGGAAAGATTGAGGACAGGAATAGAAGGGGTTGACAGAGGAAAAGATGGTTAGACGGCATCTAACTGACTCAATGGACATGAGTTTGAGCAAATTCTGAGATAGTGAAGGACAGGGAAGACTGGCGGGCTGCAGTCCATGAGATCGCAAATAGTTGGACACAACTTAGCAACTCAACAACAAGATCCTTGTACGCACACATCTTTTAAAGAGGAACAGATGGTACTAGTATACAATAGGTGCTCAATAAATGGTAATTATTTTTTTTAACAAGTATCAACTTAGCACTTGCTTTGTGCTCTACCCTATACCAGCTCTAGAGATACAGAAGTACACAACACACACAAGCCTGCTTCTAAGATCACTGTTTATCAGGGACACGAACAGTAAATAATTCTGAAAAATTATTAGACTATAGCCGTCTAACAATGCAAAGCATAAATTATTAAGAAAGTGTGAGCTACTATAGTCTAAGGTCAATGAGAGGAGGTTTCCTTGAGTAAGTAACATATACCATGACCTCAGGGATTAGCCAGACAAGGGGCTAGAAATATGCTAAGCAGAGGGCACAGAGAGTGCGAAGGCCTGGGTTCAAACTATTTGGTAGTTATTAAAATATTATGGTATTAATACTTAAAGGAATAGGCAAACAGTCAAGGGATAAAATAACTATCATTTACTCTATCTTAGTTACAATTCTCCTATCTCCCTTCACACTATAACCACCCAGATAACTTTCCACTTTGTACATTTAAAGACTCAAACTCACATAGGAAAACATGGTTCCAAGAAAAAAGAAAAACATACAAAGAAGAAAATATAAATAACAGTTATTAATAAACGAAGAGCTAAGAATATTCTACAAAATGCTCCACAATTAACTAGACAGCTAGCATTATCATTTCTGACTGACACCTACCGCCCTCCCCCTCTTCCAATCTGATGGTTCAGCCTAAGCGGTACTTGGAAGCAGGGATGGTCCCTCCCCTTCTCCTCCAGAGCAGACTATCTCAGTGTTGACCAGATGTAAACACTAGGCGTGTCCTTTCTAAACACATAATAATCCATCTTTATCCGGGAGTTGCAGCATCTCTTCCTTGGTGTCTGAGATAGCATAAGGTTCTAACTATCTTGAGAGTCACTATTTGATATGCTAACAAAACCACATTTCATCCTGAATGCACTTCAGATTTCTCCCACAACACTATTCAGTCCGATGACAGGATTTGTCAAAGCATGCCTTTGGGGCTGTGGCAGGGGATCCAGGGATGTGATGCTAGCCTTTGAATCTGGAGGAACACTGCAGGGCTATTCTGGAGGGCAGAGACCAGCCTCATCTATTCTTCCAGCCCCTCAGTGGCTTCTCTGTGAAGAAGATAGCTCTCCCTGTTCCATTCTATTCACTCCCCTTACTCGATCATCTGAATGTAAGGCAAAATCATTTCTTTCTCCACAGAGGACACCAGTCTCTCAGCAAGCATCTCACACTGATAAATCACACTGCATTTGGAAATTTACGCCTGTATCTGCAGCTCTGGCAAAGTAAAACACGGCACCACGGCCATTTATTCCCTAGCCATTCTTGCCAAAGACAATAGAATCTATTCAAATGCATGGAGCAGAAGTCTTAAACTGATTGAATATGTTACTTTCCTTACTAGGAAGACCCAGCAATCCAGCCATTTTACTTTCTCAGTCGTTTATATTTGTAATGGATGAGGCATCTGATCAACCCCATTTGCCAATCAGGAATCCATAAACAGCTGCACAGACATAACTCGGTATACTGAATCCACTTCAGATGTACCAACTAGGTGAGTTGTTTGAGGAAATCCTAAAGGGGACAAATTCTATCATAAAATAACTTATCACTTCTCAACAGACCTGTCTTGCCACAGAACTACATAAATTCAAAGTCAGAAACGACATCGCTGGTAAATACCCCTAGCCCCATCCAAAGACTGGTTCCCTCAACAGGGTGGTTGGCCAGTCTCAGGTGTGCACCCCCCAGCTGTGACGACTCGCCCCGGCCCCAGGTGGTCCATCCCATCCCCACACAGCCTGGGGTGTCAAAAAGCCAAACCTGAACTCAGGCAAAATTCATCACTCTGCAACTCCACCCACTGCTTCCAGGGCTGTTCTGTGGAGCCAAATAGACTTCTCAATTCCTTCTCTACCCAACAAATATCCAAGCGCAGCTATTACATCAGAAGGAATTCAACACTCCATGCACAGTGCAGGCTTACTAGCGACTGGCCCACATCCCTGTGCTTTATCACCCTGCCCTTACTTCCCAAACTGTACATAAAGCACTTGAAACCCTTTCTAGATGAAGAAGTCTACTCCTTGCTGTGATAACAGAATGATGAATGTCCACCCTAATCTCACAATGTAATTTTATCATCACAAACTGGGACTTTCTCTGCCAGCCTAATCACTGATACGACTGACCTCACTAAAAGTGAAAATCATCATTAGCAGCAGATGTCTTGCCAACACTCATATGGCTCATACCCGCAAATTGTATTTTTTCCTAAGGGAAAAATAAATGTGTTTATTTTTCAAATATTTTATCTTAGTAGTATTGCTGAGAAGTGACATGGCTGAAAATTAGGCATTCTATGAGTTTTTACTGGGTTCTTAATGAGTACTTCATAACACTTGCTTGAAAACATTCCAGAATAAAACTCCTGTGTCTACGTGCTGTGGCACTGTTCCCAAACCCTTCTACCATGAGCACCCCTTCTACTGTGAGGACTCTGTCAAAGAACACCTATAAATGGCACCCCTCTTCATCTTCCACAGGTAGCCATCCTGCTAATAGTCCTGTTGATGGTGGAGAATTTCCTAACAACTAAACCTAATATGAACTTGGGAATACCTTTAAATAAAACATGAATTTTATTGAGCACATCAGCATCTGCACACATTTGAGAAACAGGAGTGTAAATGCATGTGTGTGTGCAAGGGAAGTTTGTCCCATCTGCATGAGGCCCCAAATCACATTATAAAGCTCCCACATGACACCTCTTTGACCCCCTGAGTTTTTAGCAGTATGTAGGGCAGGACGCTGATGTTCATAATCACCCACTGCCTATGGGTCTGAATTCACCTACAGGCTTGGCATGCAGGAAGGTGACTATGCATTCAGGCATCATGGTTCTGGGTCAGATTCTGCATGTCTGACTGAGAATGGGCTCTACCCACCACTTGGCTGATGAAGGAGATCCATTTGCTTCTGCTAATCGGCAGCACAGATCCTCTGAACTCCTTGTTTCTGCCAGGAAAAGCCCAGAACTCTCTGTTCCCAATGCTAATCAGTAATGAGAAACAGAGTATTCCCTGGTGGAGACAGGGATCCACTCTTCCTGATGTCAATTTTATCCGTGTTATCAAGCCAGACCTTCAGAAGACTGTATTAGTCTGGCTTATCATCAAATTACCTTACAGAACTGCATTTTGGCACTAAGCCATTGGCATATACTGAAAGACCTTGGACGAAGCAATTGTAAAAACTTACAGTGGTATTTACTGTCAGACATTGTCAGAAAAGTGGTGCAGGCTCACACAACTCCCTTTTTGAGAACTCACTGGAGGAAGGCATCTCCAGTCTCCGTACCAGAAACACCTAGTATTTCTCATGAAAATCTGCCTTATTTTCATCTCTCCTGCACAGACGAGTGTGTACTCCCTTCCTTTGGATATGAGGATGCCCCAGGGCCCGCTCTAGAATTGCACGGAAACATACTCTGTGTGTGTTTTGAGTACTACCCTTGCTGCAGCTTTATTAATTCATTTACATTTTTTCCTTAACCCACACATTGTCATCCATTCATTAACTGGTACTACACATTCCTGAAAGTCACCTTTTCATGAATGAGACAGAAAAAATTATCTTAAAAAAAAAAAAAAAATGTCAGGTAATCATCATTTGGTTACAAATCTGAGGACAGATGAGTGACATTTCAACTAAGTTCCTGCAGGGAAACTGAGCATTTACAGACCTTACGGGACTGTAGCAGGAGAAGTCAAGTGCATTTATCGCCACGTTTTGAAGTTAGAGGGAAAGACAGGGGCTGGAGTAGAGGGCAAGGCTCATGGCTGGCATAAACCCTAGGCCACTTCAGGGCCATAATGTCACGGCTCAAAACAACCTTCCACCTAACTGCAGTCTTCTTTGGGCATTCAGAGCATCTGACATTTCCCACCGTTCCCTTTCTACCAATGTTTTTGGGCCAAAGAAGAGCAGGAGCAGCACAGAGCCAGTCATGCCCAAGACTCATCTGCTGAGTGCTCCTCGGGTCAGACTTCCACCGCCCAAGGCACCGCCCCCACCCACCCCACAGCAAGGACACACTCACTGCCTAACACCATCACCCCCAGATCAAACGGGTTTGGCTCCGGCTCTTTGGGACTCGGTTTATGTTTCTAAATCCCCGTGGCACCATGTTTCATGAGTTGTGTGAGTGCTGGAGTGCGTGAGGGACGGCAGGGGTGTCTTTCCCTCTTCTGGAGATTAAAACAATCCATCTGCAAGTGGTGCGGGTGGCTGCAGAGAAACAGCAGTAATAATCCAGCACTCAGCCAGGGGCTGGGCTCCCCTGCTCATTCTACATGGCTGCAGGCCTCCTGGTACCCAAGCACAGCCTGGCAATGCGGACTCCATCCAGGATGCATGTCCCACTCTGCCAGGCGCTGCCTCTACCCTCAGGCCACCCTGCTGCTCCAAGTCAGAGGGACCCCAAGAACTCATCAGTCTCCAGAGCCAACACACCACAGGCAAGAGACAAGGTCTGACGACGAAGCCCTCGGCTCTCCTCTAGGAGAACTTACGGACAATCCGAGCACACATTTACCCTCTTCTCAGACTGTTTTTAAATAATAGACTTACTTGCTAATGCCAATGAACTAGGAGTTTTCACCCACATACAAAGACTTCTTCATTTCAGGATCCTCTGCAGAAGTCAGAAGCCCTGGTGATGCTGGCCCCCAGCCGCTGAGCAACAGCTGGGTCATGGTCCCTCTCTGGAGGTGGAGTAGGTGTTGGCTGGTCCTAAACCCCACCCTCCTCCCTATATCCGGCACCAGACCTACCCCACTGTTCACAGTCCCCGCTCTAGGGGTATTTGAAAAACAGAAGGATCTTGACAGATACTTGGGGACAGAGGGAAACAGCCTGCTTACATTTCCTTTCTCTCTTTTAATCAATGTATTTTTTTTAAAGCATCCTATCAAACTTTACTTCTGTAGTAACCAAAGTTCTCCTCAGCTCTTCCCATCAGATGCCACCCCTCCAGTTCACCTCCCAGCATCTACTCACCCTTAGAAAGGCTCTGGGCTACTTTCTCCCATGGTCCTTTTCATGACCCCCACTCCAGGAAGGACTGGCTGTTCCACCCCGAGCCACCCACCGTCTGCAGGATTCTGTTGGGGGGCCCCAAGCACGCTCCTGGGGTTATCTTATTTCACATGTCTCTCTCTCAGCTACACCAACAAGTGTCCCCAATGAAAGCTGCTGTCACATTCCTCCTCATGTCCCTGCACAGAACCAACTCAGCACCTACTAGGTGATCAGTAAGTGCGTAACTGAACAATTCACTGATCAATTAGCTCCCACACAGAAATGGAGGTGCAGGCACAGCAAAACTCCTAGGAACCTTTGACACTGAGAATCCAGAACAAAACATCAGTCCTCCTCCTTTCACCAAAGCCTCACTCCCTTCATCCTGTTCGTGACAGTGAAACTGGATCAGGCACTACATCTGGAGTTTTACAGACCCCTTGTGTCACAGGTGTGAAAAAAAAGTCACAATTTATTTTATAGATAAGGAAATTGAGGTCCAGAGAAGCGAAATGGTTGCCTAGGTACACACAGATACTCGAGGAAAGAGCTGGAGTTGAACTCAGCCTTTGAGACTGCGAAGCCCAGGGTCTTCCCAGTACATCACACTGCTTTTCATCATACATGGTTATTAGGGCAGCATGAGCATTTGACAAGCCTCCAGCAACGAACTGCTCCATAACACACAAAGAAGACCTTAGCAAAAGAAAACTCTCCATCTTAGGCAGAAGAACTATGGGGACACAGGTGATTCTGGCGATGCTTCTCCAAGCAGCTATCTGCCTGTTGTGAAAATGCACGAATCCACTCTACAGTCTCTGGTGAGGACAATTTCAACAGCATTATGGATCAATTTTGAAATTCAACTGACATTTTTTTCCCCTACTGAGAATTTTCCCAAACCAAGGCTGTTTTATTAAGACTCAGCAGATACTATATAATTAATTCAGGGGCTGTTGTTCTAGCAGATGGAATAACAGGAAGGTTTGGGCTTTGGTTTTGTTTTTTTTTTTTTTTATAAAACTAACACTACGTTTCATGAGTTGGGGGAAAAGTAATAAACATGTCTTTTAAATGGATCTGTTCATGCTGTAAGAACCTCTTAAATACAGTGATAGAAAGTGATGGTGACCCATAATTGCAAGAGAAATTTTACCAGCCTTCATGATTCCCTGTGATTCCATCCAAAGTGTATAACACAACCCAGAATGACTTTGCTCCTTGGTCTGAAAGCACAGGGTGCTGGTGGCTCCTAGAGGAGCCAGAGGAACCTGAAGCTTAAACCCGCACTGTGGCCACCTCCCCAGGCGAAGATAGAGCCACTGGGGGTCCCTGGCAGGGCTGAGCTGAGAAGAAACTGAGCTTTCCTGGGCACATGCCACAGGCCAACTCCCTATGCTGTGCTAAGTCGCTTCAGTCATGTCCAACTCTTTGCGACCCTATGGACTGTAGCCTGCCAGGCTCATCTGTCCATGTGATTCTCCAGGAAAGAATACTGGAGTGGGTTGCCATGCCCTTCTCCAGGGGATCTTCCTGACCCAGGGATCAAATCCATGTCTCTCATGTCTTCTGCATTGGCAAGTGGGTTCTGTACCACTAGGGCCATGGCCAGATCCAACTCCCTGGCTCTCAGCAAACATGAGCTCACTCAATCTTTTTTTTTTATGTATTTATTTGGGACTACACTGAGTCTTTGTTGCTACACACAGGCTTTCTCAAATGGCAGCAAGTAGGGGTTACTCTCTACTTGCAGCACCCAGGTTTCTCATTGAGGGGGCTTCTCCTGCTGTGGAGCTTGGGCTCTAGGGTGCTCGGGCTTCAGGAGTCGTGACATGTGGGCTCAGTAGTTGCGACTCCTGGGCTCTAGAGCACAGGCTCAGTACTTGTGGTACACAGGCTCAGTACTTGTGGTACACAGGCTCAGCTGCTCTATGGCATGTGGGATCTTTCTGAATCAGGTATCAAACTTGTGTCTCCTGCAATAGCAGGAGGATTCTTTACCACTGGAGCTCACTCCAGATATTACCAGCCTAGATAAGTGAGATTTCTGCAGTGGATGTCTCAGTTCACAGGGAAGTCGGGATTTGAACTCAAGACTTTTAAACTCTTTATTTCCTCCAACCCTTGCAATGCCCACAGGACCCCGTGAGAAGACAAAGTACCTTCTACTTTAGCACTTTTTGCTTCTCATTCTGAGCCTCCCCTCCCTATCCCTGATGGTTAGAAGGCCCATTTAAGTCCATTGGTTTTTATTGAAGTGATATTCATACCTCATTGATTAAACTGTAACCTTTGAAATAAGAGCACTGGGCTTCAGATTTTTCATTTTTCCATCCTTTTGAGGAAAACATATACAGATTCTATTAACATGCAGCCAGAAACCATGATAGCTTGGCTATCAGAAGGTAAAGACCTCAAAGGCCACCTGGTCTGCCCCTTTTATTTCAGAGGTAGGCAAAGAGAAGTCAAGAAACGCCACATGATTTGCCTTAAGTTTCACATTTTAAGAGCGGCAGACCCACCTAGGTCTCCCTCCAGGGAAAACCACTTCTCCAGTCAAAGGGCTGGATGGATGAATAGGTCAATATGAGTTAGAAATGCTAAGACAGGGCTTCTCTGGCAGCTCCATGGTAAAGAATCTGTCTGCCAATGCAGGAAATATGGGTTTGATCCCTGGTCTGGGAAGATCCCACATGCCACAGAGCAACTAAGCCTGTGCACCACAACTATTGAGCTTGAGCTCTAGAGCCCAGGAACCACAGCTACTGAAGCCCATGTGCCTAGAGCCTATGCTCTGCAACAAGAGAAGCCACTGCAGAGAGAAGCCCCCATGGTGCAACCAGAGAGTAGCCCCTGCTCGCCGCATCTAGAGAAAAGCCTGCACAGCAATGAAGATCCAACACAGTCAATTATAAATAATTTTTTTTTAAAGAAATGCTAAGAAAAAGCAGCCTGCAACAGCAAAACTAATGAGACAACACAGAAGTCCACCAATAGGGGAATAAGTGGATAAATTAAAGTAAGATAGTAAAGTCAGTTCAGTTTGTTCACTCAGTCATGTTCAACTCTTTGTGACCCCATGGACTGCAGCACAGCAGGCTTGCCTGTCCATCACCAACTCCCAGAGCTTGCTCAAACTCATGTCCATCAAGTCAGTGATGCCATCCAACCATCTCATCCTCTGTTGTCCCCTTCTCCTCCTCCCTTCAATCTTTCCCAGCATCAGAGTCTTTTCCAGTGAGTCAGTTCTTCACAACAGGTAGCCAAAGTACTAGAGTTTAGGCTTCAGTCCTTTCAATGAATATTCAGGACTGATTTCCTTTAGGATTGACTGCTTTGCTTTGATCTCCTTGCAGTCCAGGGGACTCTCAAGAGTCTTCTCCAATACCACAGTTCAAAAGCAACAATTCCAACCTGGGCCAGTTCACCCCTCCTTAGGCAACCTGGTGGTCCCCCCTCCCGGGAGGTCACCATATTGATGCCGAACTTAGTGCGGATACCCGATCGGCATAGCTCACTGCAGCCCAGAACTCCAAGAGACACTGATGTATAGAACAGTCTTATGGACTCTGTGGGAGAGGGAGAGGGTGGGAAGATTTGGGAGAATGGCATTGAAATATGTATAATATCATGTATGAAACGAGTTGCCAGTCCAGGTTCGATGCACGATACTGGATGCTTGGGGCTAGTGCACTGGGACGACCCAGAGGGATGGTATGGGGAGGGAGGAGGGAGGAGGGTTCAGGATGGGAAACACATGTATACCTGTGGCGGATTCATTTTGATATTTGGCAAAACTAATACAATTTGTAAAGTTTAAAAATAAAATAAAATTTAAAAAAAAAAGAAAAGAAAATAATGTGGAGTAATAGTGGCAAGAATAAGCAGTCTTATCTAGTTCCTGACAATAATTAATGTGATTTGCATGGTCTGCTATTTAGAATCACATTTGCCAATGAAGCAACAGTTAGAACTGGACATGGAACAACAGGCTGGTTCCAAATTGGGAAAGGAGTACGTCAAGGCTATATATTGTCACCCTGCTTATTTAACTTATATGCAGAGTACACCAATGAGAAACGCTGGGCTGGAAGAAGCACAAGCTGGAATCAAGATTGCGAGGAGAAATATCAATATCAGAAAGTGAAAAAGAACTAGAGCTTCTTGATGAAAGTGAAAGAAAAGAGTGAAAAAGTTGGCTTAAAACTCAACATTCAGAAAATGAAGATCATGGCATCCAGCCCCATCACTTCATGGCAAATAGATGGGGAAACAGTGGAAACAGTGACAGACTTTATTTTTTGGGCTCCAAAATCACTGCAGATGGTGACTGCAGCCATGAAATTAAAAGATGCTTGCTCCTTGGAAGAAAAGTTATGACCAACCTAGACAGCATATTAAAAAGGAGAAACATTACTTTGCCAAAAAGGGTCCATCTAGTCAAAGCTATGGTTTTTCCAGTAGTCATGTATGGATGTGAGAGTTGGACTATAAAGAAAGCTGAGTTCTGAAGAACTGATGCTTTTGAACTGTGGTGTTGGTGAAGACTCTTGAGAGTCCCTTGGACTGCAAGGAGATCCAATCAGTCAATCCTAAAGGAAATCAGTCCTGAATATTCATTGGAAGGACTGATGCTAAAGCTGAAACTCCATACTTTGGCCACCTGATGCGAAGAACTGACTCATTGGAAAAGACGCTGATGCTGGGAAAGATGGAAGGTGGGAGGAGAAGGGGATGACAGAGGATGAGATGGCTGGATGGCATCACTGACTCAACGGACACGAGTTTGAGTAAACTCTGGGAGTTGGTGATGGACAGGGAGGCCTGGCGTGCTGCAGCCCATGGGGTCACAAAGAGTCAGACATGACTGAGCGACTGAACTAAACTTGCCTATGTTTTATAAACTTTATCTTACTTACAAAAGTTCCTCCTGTACATATCTTCCTAAAATCATTATTAAGGGTAGCTGCTGAGTGTTTATCCAGATGGCTTTTCGACATCTATTGACATGTTCACTTGTGTTTCTGCTTTAATCTGTTGAGGTAATGAGTCTCATTGCTTGATTTCCTGGTACTAATGAAACCTTGCATGCTTGCAATAAACTACTTGGCCATAGTTTAAAAACAAACAAACAAACAAACAAACAAAAGCAACAATTCTTTAGAGTCCAACTCTCACACCCATACATGACTACTGGAAAAACCATAGCTTTAACTAGATGGACCTTTGTCAGCTAAGTAATCTCTCTGCTTTTTAATATGTTATCTAGGTTGGTCATAGCTTTTCTTCCAGGGAGCAAGCATCTTTTAATTCCATGGCTTCAGTCACCATCTGCACTGATTTTGGAGCCCCCAAAAATAAAATCTCTCACTCTTTCCATTGTTTTCCCATCTATTTGCCATGATGTGATGGGACCAGATGTCGTGATCTAAGTTTTCTGAATGTTGAGTTTTAAGCCAACTTTTTCACTCTCCTCTTTCACTTTCATCAAGAGGCTCTTTAGTTCTTCGCTTTCTGCCATAAGGGTGGTGTCATCTGCATATCTGAGGTTATTGATATTTCTCCTGGCAATCTTGATTCCAGCTTGTGCTTCATCCAGCACAGAATTTCTCATGAGGAACTCTGCATGTAAAGTAAATAAGCAGGGTAACAATATACAGCCTTGCCGTACTCCTTTCCAGATTTGGAACCAGTCTGTTGCTCCATGTCCAGTTCTAAGTGTTGCCTCTTGACCTGCATACAGATTTCTCAGGAGGCAGGTGAGGTGGTCTGGTATTCCCATCTCTTTAAGAATTCTCCCCACTTTGTTGTTTTCCACACAGTCAAAGGCTTTGCTGTAGTCAATAAAGCAGAAGTAGATGTTTTTCTAGAACTCCCTCTTGCTTAACTCCCTCTTGCTTTTTTGATGATCCAATGGATGTTGGCAATTTGATCTCTGGTTCCTCTGCCTTTTCTAAATCCAGCTTGAACATCTGAAAGTTCACAGTTCATGTACTCTTGCAACCTGGCTTGGAGAATTTTGAGCATTATTTTGGTAGCGTGTGAGATGAGCGCAACTGTGCAGTAGTTTGAACTTTCTTTGGCATTGCCTTTCCTTGGGATTGGAATGAAAACTGACCTTTTCCAGTCCTATGGCCACTGCTGAGTTTTCCAAATTTGCTGGCATATTCAGTGCAGTGCTTTCACTGCATCACCTTTTAGGATTTGAAATAGCTCAACTGGAATTCTATCACTTCCACTAGCTTTGTTCGTAGTGATGCTTCCTAAGGCCCACTTGACTCCGCATTCCAGGACGTCTAGTTCTAGTTGGGTGATCACACCACTATGGTTATCTGGGTCATAAAGATCTTTTTTGTACAGTTCTTCTGTGTATTCTTGTCACCTCTTTTAATATCTTATGCTTCTGTTAGGTCCATAGTGTTTCTGTCCTTTATTGTGCCCATCTTTGCATGAAATGTTCCCTTGGTATCTCTAATTTTCTTGAAGAGATCTCTAGTCTTTCCCATTCTATTGCTTTCGTCTATTTCTTTGCAATGTTCACTTAAAAAGGCTTTCTTATCTTTCCTTGCTATTCTTTGGAACTCTGCATTCAAGCAGGTATATCTTTCCTCTTCTCCTTTGCCTTTCACTTCTTTTCTTTTCTCAGCTATTTGTAAGGCCTCCTCAGACAACCATTTGCCTTTCTGCATTTCTTTTTCTTGGGGATGGTCTTGATCACTGCCTCCT
The DNA here is from genome assembly GCF_000754665.1 of Bison bison bison. NCBI lineage: Eukaryota > Metazoa > Chordata > Mammalia > Artiodactyla > Bovidae > Bison > Bison bison. The sequence continues at coordinate 1,758,301 of NW_011494775.1, read as the reverse complement.
ATACAATGTCACGAACCTCCGTCCATAGTTATCCAGGCACTCTATTAGATCTAATCCCCTGAATCTATTTGTCATTTCCACTGTATAATCGTAAGGGATTTGATTTAGGTCATACCTGAATTGTCTAGTGGTTTTCCCTACTTTCTTCAATTTAAGTCTGAATTTGGCAATAAGGAGTTCGTGGTCTGAGCCATAGTCAGTGCCCAGTCTGATTTTTGCTGACTGTAGAGCTTCTCCATCTTTAGCTGCAAAGAATATAATCAATCTGAATTTGGTATTGACCATCTGGTGATGTCCATGTGTAGAGTCTTCTCTTGTGTTGTTGGAAGAGGGTGTTTGCTACGACCAGTGCCTTCTCTTGGCAAAACTATTAGCCTTTGCCCTTCTTCATTCTGTACTCCAAGGCCAAACTTGCCTGTTACTCCAGGTATCTCTTGACTTCCTACTTTTGTATTCTAGTCCCATATAATGAAAAGAACATCTTTTTTGGGTGTTAGCTCTAGAAGGTCTTGTAGGTCTTCATAGAACTATTCAACTTCAGCTTCTTCAGCATTACTGGTTGGGGAATAGACTTGGATTACTGTGATACTGAATGGTTTGCCTTGGAAATGAAGAGAGATCACTCTGTTGTTTTTGAGATTGCACCCAAGAACTGCATTTCAGACTCTTTTGTTGACTATGAGGGTTACTCCATTTCTTCTAAGGAATTCTTGCCCACAGTAGTAGATATAATGGTCATCTGAGTTAAATTCACCCATTCCAGTCCATTTTAGTTCACTGATTCCTAAAATGTCAATGCTCATTCTTGCCATCTCCTGTTCAACCACTTTCAATTTACTATGATTCACAGACCTAACATTCCAGGTTCCTATGCAATATTGTTCTTGACAGCTTCAGATTTTACTTCTATCACCAGTTACCTCAACAACTGGGCATTGTTTTTGCTAGTACATTGTTAGTACAATGGAACATCACAATACAAAGACATTAACTATATCAACAAACAAAAACCCTTAAAAACAATTTTCAGTGAAATAAACATGTCAGAGAAGAAAACATACATCTGTACAATAAAGAGCAGTGTTTATAGATATGCACATATGACGAAAGCATAAGAATGTGGAGAGAAAAGCATGTAAATGAAATGGTCACCTTCAGAGAAAAGAAAATGGGAAAGAGGGACCAAGAAGGGGCCCCAGGGCGATTTCAATCTTGCATCTGCTGTTTTATTTCCTTAAAATAAGCAAACAGGCAAAGGCAGCCAGAGATGAAAGATAAAACTTTCAACTTGATCTAACTTCAAAGCGGATAGGCTGAGCTACAGCAGGAGTGAACCAATATTTGAATTAACAGGGCTTGGCTTCTTCTCTGGCAGAACTGACTCAGAAAATTTAAAAATTAATACTCTAAATTTTTAAAAATACTAACTATTGTATCGTCGTAATCAAGAAAGTGAAGAAGATGGCCAGAGGTGAGAGGCTGATGTGGCTGGAGTGCGAGGTGAATGTCTAGGGCAGAAAGTGGTTATTTTGAGCAAGAGTATCTATTTCTATAAAGGAGAAATAATGGTTCTTAAATTACATGCGAAGGCAAAGGTGAGAGGGAGGAATCAAGCAGACCAAACATGAGGGAACCTGGAAAAAACTATGAAGATGTTTCCCACAAACCAGACCAGCTGCCTCTGAGAATCAAGGGATCAGATAGGATGAAAAGATCCTTAAGCCCTGAAAAATTCCTAAGGCCCTGTGAATGCAAGTCAGAAACTCCTCTTGGAGTGAGGTTAAATTCCCCATCAAGAGGAAAGCTATGGAGATTTAAGATTTCTATTGAACCTATCAGGTAAAACTTCAGATTAATCTAGAGGGGAAAAAAAATTCTCCTAAAGTTTAGAAATAGGCAACCTTGCCTCCCCCAGGCACCCTTTCAAACTCTGATAAAACACGTTGCTGTGATAGTTCATGGGCCTCTGGTTCCAGAAACACAAGTCAAACATGGGAAGGCCTCTATCCTTTCGAGTTTTAGAATTTTCGCCTGAAAACAGTGCAGGGCTTTGGTGAGGATTTGAGCTTGTCGGGATCTTGGTATAATAGATTGGAAGTCAAAGGGCAAGGTTTTTCTTCTTTTATTCTATTGAAGTGAACAGCGTGAGTGAAAGGGGTCCCTGCCTTTCGAAGCTTTATTTTTATCTGGAGATCAATTTCTACAAGTTCATATTCTGCTCTGAAAATCACCAGAATCATCTGAGATTTAGTCACAGCCAGGATGCTCTGGAGGAACAATAATCAGTATTCACTTCAGAAGGAAAAACATTATCCTTTAAACCAACACCTGCACACTTTACCTAAAACATTTCCCTATTCCACATTAAAAGAACCCACTTGTCTCAAAAAATCTCCCACGATAAAGCCCCTTCAGCCATTTTCCCTAAAATGGTTTGTCTCATCAAGTAGAAATTCCTACCCAAATAAGTCAGTGGGCTCTTTCCTGAGTAGACTATGGTTATAGGATGAAACCTTGATTCATCTGCATTCCAACACTTGAGGACATCTTCAGGTAACCAGAATTTTATAGTTAAGTGATGTATTGGTTATACACATAAATTGCCTCTCAATCCCCCAATACCACCACTACAACCTTTTATTTGGCAAAAGCATTATGAATAAGCTCCAATTTTCTTTTTTTAAAAGGACTGGTCTAGAAGTTCAGCAACTTCTTGTTAGAAATCACTTCTCTTCTTATTCATTTCATCCCCTCCCTCAAAGCAATACCTTTTATTTTTGTATCACAGTATTGTGGTCCAACGTATTATTTCTTTTCTTTCTCCTCCAGGCCCTTTGGATAACCTTCTCCATTAGCCACCTGATTCCATAGGAAAAGAGCATCTTTGTGACAGCACCTTCAGTATCACACTCAAGGGGATGCCAATCAGCTAAGACTGGGGGTGCCCTGATCCATGGTCCACAGACACTGAATGAGGCCAAGAGGTAGTAAAAACTGTCACCCCAACTAATACAGACCTACGTAACTTATGTAAACACTTGAGATTGACATTGTATGGATTTCTCAGTTTTCTAGACCAACTCTTTTCACTTTCACACCCCCACCAGCCCACTTGTCCCTGCTTCCCACCTTGCCCCATCAACCCCAGTACACACATACTCTGTGCCAGTATAAGAGCTTGGACGGATGACTAATGACTTGTAATTCCAAGAGTCCCGGGAGAGACCTTCCTTAGTGTGGTCCCTAAACATCAGCACTTGTAACTGTTGAATGAATGAATGAACATGAAGAGCCTGAACCTTTTCAGCCCCAATAATGAGGATGTGGGGTGCAATGCTGCAATGACTTGCCTAGTGTAAGACAGGTTGGCTCTAACCTAGCCCAGGAGCTCCAGTTAGCATTACAATTGTGAAGGCTTCCCAAAGGGAATACACGATGAAAGAAAGAGAACCTGTCTCGTATACAGGGTTATTGTTACCATCTTTCTAAATTCCAAAACCAATACAATAAAGTTAAAAAAATAAATAAATAAAATTAAAAAAAAATAAAGAGAACCTGAGTGGGAAGGGAGAGAAGCAACAGGGAGAGGCAGCCAAACAGGAGGAGGAAGGAATGGAAAAGATCCATTACTGACTAAAACAACACTCATGGAACACTTACTATCTGCCAGACACATTAACTCATTCAATCCTCTCAAGGCTCTCATTGTTGCCATTTCCAGATGGGAAAGTCTTAGGATCAGAGAGGTTAAGCAACTTGCCTAGAACCACACAGCTAACAACTGGCAGAGTCAAGTTCTGAACTTGGAGGATCTGACTGAAAATCCCAGGACCCCATACTGCACTTACCGAAGTATATGCTGCAGAATAGACTACTTTTGCTGGATACATGATAGATGTGGGGTGAAAAAAATAATAAGAAAAACATGTGGTCAAAGGCAAATTTAGCAAACGGTAAGATAAATGGGCTTCTTTCCTAAAAGACTTCTCAGAGCTTTTAAATTGCTAACAAGCACTGCAGCTCTCCAAGAGACGAACAGAGCATATGTGTGTCCCCAACGGATTGGCGCAGGGACTGTTTTCGTGGGGAAGCCATCTTGCTGGACCAGATGTCGCTCTCAGAAGCATAAACCTCACGTCTGCTCCACACCCACTGTGTGCATGCAGGTTTGCTGGGGGCCAGTGGAGGGAACGTGCCAAAAGGCAACAGCGGCAGAGGCCACCCCGAACTCTGGAATCGCCCCAGAGCTCTCCAGGCTCGGCCAGCCTCCTGCAGAGGTCCACCCAAGGGCCTCTACTCCTCCTGCCCACAGAAGGCAGGAGGCTGTTTGCCTCTGCCAGCTGCCCCCTCCCACCTCACAGCAGGGCCTCTATCTTTGTGGACTTCACAAGGGAAATTTCTCACCTGAGTTAATAATCATTGCCTTCAATTCTGAACTCCTCTCTGGCCCTTCTGTGAGGAGATTTGGCATTAGGCGTTAACAATCAAAAAAGGATAGACTACTTTACCCAAATCTCAGAAAGAATTCTCAGAAAAGCCTGAAGGTGATGGCTATTATACTCCCCTGACAGAAGCATTACTGATTCTCCTAAAGATAACATGCTGAAGATGTATTCGGTCTTGCAGAAGTCCTCCAGGCAAGGCGCTTTTCTTCTAACTACCGCGGAGTTGTTATATGGTAAGTGCCTACTCTATGAAGCCCTGTTGTTCAAAGTTCGATAAATATCCATCAGCAGGGAGAGCAATTACAGGGAAGTTAACTATTTCTTGAGTATTATCTGTATCCCGACTATTCACACCAATACTTGAGATGGGAGCTTCAGGGTCTCTCCGAGGTCAACCTACAGAGCTGAATGGTTAAGCCTGACCACCAGTGACCAAAGCCTAGGGCTCCAAGGCAATGGAGACGTTACCTAGAGTCCTGTGTGAGGGGCATCATTTAGAGGTGGGTCTTAGGTTCCAAACCACTGCTGTTGAGCCACCCAACTACATACAGTCTCTAAAACAGTGGTCTCCAACCCTTTTGGCACCAAGGACAAGTTTCTTGGAAGACAATTTTTCCACGGACCAGGGAGGGGGATGGTTTGGGGATGATTCAAGCACATCCAGAGCAAACTTAAGGAGATGGTGAAGAACAGGGGAGCCCAGCATGCTACAGGTCATGGGGTCGCAGAGTTGGACAAACTGAGCGACTGAACAGCAGCAACCACAAGCACATTACGTCTACTGTGAACTTTCTCTCTAATCTACTGCTGCCACTTATCTGATAGGAGGTACTGGACCACGCCCCGGAGCCTGGGGACCCCTGCTCTAAAGAGCAGCCCTCATGCTATTACTCCTCTGCTCCAAAACTTTCTATGGCTCCCCAGTGTCAAGAAAACAAAGTCTAAAAGCATCAGGGAAAGCAGGGAGAGCATCAGTATGAAATGTCCTTTACAAGCTGCCTTGAGTACACCCATCTGGCTATACCCTACCAGAATCTCCTATGCATGGCCTTCCTTCCTCTTTTCTCTGCCTGTATTTCAAGCCCAATCCACACCCACCTCCATCATGAAGCCTCTTCTACCTCCATCCCACAGCATCCTTGTCATCAGGCCCTCTAAAATGCCTTCCAGCAATTCAATTCCCATGAACCGAAAGTCCTCCCAACCACAGAACTGCCTAAACCACGTTGGATTCTCTTTCAGTGTAGGAGGGAAAAGACTTTTCTCTGCAGCTGATGATCTCCACTGGAGTTTGGCAATCCTCCTATTTTCCAGAAGATGAAGTGTTTGACCCCTTCCGTGCCTATGGTTTATATTTTGCCAGCCCACATCAGCACTGATATAGTAACCTCCCATTTTTATTGAGCGGCGCTCAGTGTAATTGATGATATCTGCTGGGGCTGATACTTTAAGTGAAGGCTATTCTCAGTCCTGCCACCACCCACTGCCCACCCCACCGTACTCCACCCCAGCTCAGGATATAATAGCCAATAGCAGTTACAACTGAGCTACAAAGTGGGGCTTCTCAGCAAAGGTCCTCAATTATACCCAGAAAGTCAGGAGGTTTTCTGTGAGGATTTATCTCAGCAGATCCAGTTTTCAAACCTGCAGAGCTGGAAAAAGAGGGAGCCAGGGCAGGAAGATGTTGCATAGAGCAGCCAAAGTTCTTTAGAGAGAAAAATCTCTGTCTGGGCAATTTGGTTAAACAGATTTAAATAGTATGTTCAGAGGAAGCTATCACTTGTATCATATATGTAGATATACCATTTACATATATCAGCTGACAAATATATGTAAATATGTGTATAACCTATCCCAATGTGTACTAGTAAAAATTTAAATGCCTTTTCCTTCTTTGGTAAAGTTTTAATATCTGTTTGCAGGCCTTGAGGGAGAGTAAATCTGACATTTACTAACATTTGATCCTTACAGAACTAGAACCTAAGTCCTTCTCTGGGCTGGAAAGCGCCAGTGCCCAGTCTCTATCACTTGTGTAGCTCCATAAGCAAACTCCCAGTATGAGTGTTTACAGAAAGGCTCATTTACCAGGTCACACAGGGAACAGGCTGCTCTATATCTGAGTGTTCTTCCAACATGAAGGTGTCGGCTTTTAAGAAATTTTGACCATTTTTGATGGAAAACATCTAAATTACAAACACCTTCTGATGCTTCATCGTGATGATTCAGTCACTATAAAAGTTGTCAATTCTCCAAAGACTTCAAGAAGGCCAAGAGGAATGTATAGGCTACAGTACATAGATTCACAAACGGTTAGACGTGACTGAGCGACGAACACACATACACAAGAGGAATCTGAAAAGATGCTCATCACTGATGATTATCAGAGAAATGCAAGTCAGAAGCACAATGAGGTACCGCCTCACACCAGTCAGAATGGCCATCATCAAAAGTCTATGAACAGCAAATGCTGGAAAGGGTGTGGAGAAAAGGGAACCCGCCTACATCATTGGCAGGAATGTAAAAATGTAAACTGGTACAGCCACTATGGAGAGCATTATGGAATTCCCTCAAAAAAAATAAAAACAAAGTTGTCATACGATTCAGCAATCTCACTTCTGGGCATAAATCTGGAAAAAAAATGAAACTTATTTAAAAATATACAAGCACCCCAATGTTCACAGCAGCACTATTTACAATAGCCAAGACATGGAAGCAACCTAAGTGTCCACAGATAGGTGAATGAAGAAGATATGGTATGTGTACACAGTGGAATACTACTCGGCCATAAAAAAGAAGGAAATAATACCATCTGCAGCAACATGGATGGACCTAGAGATTACCATACTGAAAAGACAAGATTCTATGATACCACTTATATTTGGAATCTAAAAAATAATACAAACGAACATATTTACAAAACAGAAACAGACTCACAGACATGGAAAACAGACGTGATTACCAAAGAGGAAAGGATGGAGGACAGATAAATTAGGAATATGACATTAACAGATACAAGTCACTATATGTAAAACAGATAAACAACAAGGATTTACTGTATAGCACAGGAGACTATATTCAAACCTTATAACAACCTATAATGGAAAAGAACCAGAAAAAATATTCATATCTAAGTATAATTTAACCACTTTGCTGTATACCGGAAACTAACACAATATTTTAAGTCAAATATACTTCAATTAAAATTTTATGTTTCATTTTTTAAACTGTTGATGTGTGAGGCCCTTGAAGTCCACTAAGATGGTGGAGTCCACTGAGATGGTGCAGCCCAGACAGGGCCTCCAAAGAAAGCCTTACCTGTCCACAACACACATGTGTACGCCCACTAAATCTCCCACCTATAGACTCGCCCACACACACCTGCATCACAGCCTTTAACATACCCCACTGCAACTGCCGACTGAGCTATTTCCCCACTCCTTACTGTGAGCTCCTCCTGGAGAAGGAGCCAGAAATAAACAAACCATAAATCTTCTGTTTTGTCCCCAAGACCTGGCTTTGTGCTTGTGCACACAGTGCTAGGTCAGTGAACATTTGAGAATGAATGAATGCATGCATGTATGTATGAATGAATAAAGTGTTGCACTACTTGAGGGCATAATACACTAAATGTCTCTGCGGACATTTTAATGCCAATTTTGCTTACAAGACAACCAGAGTCCAGATGGAGTGACCTATTAAAGCGACAAAGGAGAGGGCAGAAAAGGGCGCCTTCTATCACGTTACACATCAATGCCTTCCCTGACGTCTTTGTGTCAAGTTGACCACTGTGATCACATCAAATACTCAAGCTACAGAAATGAAGCTGGTTCTCAGAAGTGTGAATCTTTGAGACCTAGTAGGCAACATGTTCCCTCTGAGTTGCAGCGTTAATTGCATATACGTACTTAACACCATTTCAGCAGCAAGGTCTGTGCTAAGGGCAGCCACAAATGGAACAATAGGAACAGGGACGTGATTCACGGCAGGCCTTCGCTGCATCTTAAATAACTCCCAGGAGGACAGAGGTGGTGATTTACAATGACCCTCAGGAGCCTGGCTTTGTGCTTGGAGGGTGAGTGGAAAGAGCCCTCTGAGGGCTAAAACCCAAGCAGTCAGTGAACCGCCTGTGAAACAAGCTTCTACTTAGAAACCATGAAGAAGTTATTTAAACAAATGAAATATCAATGCCCTTGAAAGCCTCCTGGGATTGGCCTATTTCTAGATAAGAAAGTTTCATGTTTGTGGCTCATGTGAATTGGACAGCGTCTCTAGGTACAGTCAGTTCCATGAATGAAATCACTGGATTCAGCCCAACAATCCACCAGGTTAGTCTGATAAGCATTTTACTATTTTGTTTCTTTTTGTGTTTGTTTTCTAACAAAACCAGCCAATGATTATAGTGGTCAATTCAATAAAAATATTATTTAAATCTTAGACAATCTCAGACAAATAACCAACTTGATAAAATAATTTCTATCACCCCAATCTATTTAGTCCCCCAACGTGGGTAAAATAAGTCAGCTAGCTGGCCTTTGTGGGAAGAGGAAGTTAGCAAGCAAAGAAGGAAAAATGAGATCGCATTTTTCCACGAAATATACAACAAGAAATAGTGCATCCTTTACCTTGGTCAAAAGGCTTGTTGGGATTCCAGTTTCTGAAATAATCATCCTATATAAGGAAAAAAAAAATAGAAAACAAAAGTCAGATTTCAGGAAGTTTCTCATATAACTGCACAAAAACCTGCCTTTCCCCCCACCACCTCCCAAAACACAAAGGAAAACGCTAAGGGTTCAGAAATTTTTCTAAGGCATTCACGTGCAATCAAAAGTATCAATTGCCTTTTCAAATTCTTGTCTTTCAAACTGTATGGATTATACACTAGGAAGAGTTAATACATTTCAGCCTAGTATGGAAACAGCACTGCTCTTCCCGGTTTGACAGATAAACCCAGACACCTTCTAAGTGCAAGATGTATTTGCTATCAATTATGCCGCAGGTGATGCCTAGCTGTTCTCACTTGGGATTAAGCCTCTGTGTTTGTAACCACTGATAATTCAACTGTCAACATTTCTCCTACATGGAGACATGTAACTTTGGTGCAGAGTTCCAGTTTTCTAGCACTTCTCGAAACTAAAAACAGAGGGTCATTCAAATGTGAGAATTAACCACTGGCATATATTCACCTTAATACCATTTGTTCTGGTTGTGTAGATAAAAAACAAAGGCTGGCCAATCTGGTTGATTCATAACCGTGTCTTTCTTGCATGTAGCTTGCCTCAATTTATGCTCCAAGGCTAGACAGTTGATCACGTTGAAATTGTAAGGGTCTAGGTCACTCACGGCTCCATCATCCTGTTAACCTCTTCCTCACTTCTAATAACCCTTCCCCTCCAAACCTTCATTATCCACAGTTTCTCTTCTCTGTCAGCCTTCACCCACTCCACTGCAGATGAGCACACCCCCTCTGCCAGCTCAACTCAACTGTCTGCAGCATGCAGGGGCCCTGCCCATGGACAACTTCCCCACATCAATTTTAGGGCATGTGCCCCCATTCAGTTAATTTCCTCCAGAGTATATTCAAACAATTTGTGGGACGTGTTTTTGGCTGGCACTCTGCATGCTGCAGTTTCATAAAGCTGTCCAAAATGAGGCCTGGATTTCTCTTCTAGAAAACCTCATTTACACCAAAGTACACAATTAGTTTCAACTATGGTCCATGCTCTCTCCTGTGACCATTTATCTCCCATACCATCTCTTTGCATTTTATTGGTCTCAGTGTCATTCAATTACCTGGCTTTATTAGATCCTTGTTGAGTTCACCTAAGCCCTTAAATAGATTTTAGGAAACTGGATTTAGAGTAAAATCAGAACATTGCTTCTTGGGTGGTGATTCCATTTTCCAGGGCATGAATAAACATGAACAGGTTCCTCTGGATCCTGGGGATTCAGCATTAAATCATGTTTAACTCCAAGGAATTGGTCCAATTTGCTCTGGCTTTAATTTTATGCCATAACTGGCCTCCTCAACTCAGCTGGTTAGGAAATCTCTGAGGTCTACACCATGAAATAGCACTGAGAAAGTTTAAAATAATCCCTCTGTCACATCTCTCTCCATTTATTATTTTAAATACAATCCTTATCTCTTGAATTATGTGGTTTGAAACTCGGCAGCCAAAGTTAATGGTTCTCAGCTAAGGGCTGGATGATCAGTGGGAAATTTACCACCTTATTTCTCAGGTTGGATGGCCAATCTACTCTTAGCAAGTGAACATAAGCAAGTGACTCAAACATTCTGCAGAGAAGGCAATGTCACCCCACTCCAGTACTCTTGCCTGGAAAATCCCACGGATGGAGGAGCCTGGTAGGCTGCGGTCCATGGGGTCGATAAGAGTCAGACATGACTGAGCAACTTCACTTTCACTTTTCACTTTCACACATTGGAGAAGGAAACGGCAACCCACTCCAGTGTTCTTGCCTGGAGAATCCCAGGGACAGAGGAGCCTGGTGGGCTGCTGGTCTATGGGGTTGCACAGTCAGCCACAACTGAAGCGACTTAGCAGCAGCAGCAGACATTCTGCTATTGACAAGGGCAAGAAAAGAGATAACCTAAGATGAACTTATCCTCACTATTGGAGAAAAAAATAACAAAATCTCCATCCTTCCAGCTGTGGTCCATAAGTGCCCTCTGATAAGGATGGCATCACCTAATTACAGTCTGAAATCATGTGAACTATTTTCCACTTGAACATGCTCCTTTAATACATGGAAGTCCTTAGAAGCTTAGGCTGTGAGTCCGACAGGGAAGGACTGGAGCCAAAGACAGTCCTGCTTTAACTTCACATGTCACATTCTCTTTGATGTCCAAGTAAGGTTTGAGCCAGTCTCAGGAACTGAATATTTCCTAACGATTTCAACATATGTTATAACTTGGATGGAATATGAAGCATTCTACTGGACCTTGTCACTTTTCCAAGCTAACTATAATTGCCATTTCTACATGTTTCTTGGGGAAAGTCAGAGATTTCAAGATGAAACTTCTACAAGTGGCTATCTGCATGAGAATATTTAAAACTCATCACACATGTAATAATACTGCCTAACTGCTGCCCAAATGTACACCTTGAGTCAGAGCTCATTATGCAGAACGAGTCTCTCTAACAGCCTCTCGCCCAGCAAGGCCAAGTGGAGAAGGAGATGACTCCCTGCCTCTGATTGCTTTCACCCTGCCTTAGGAAAGCAGATGGCCAAAGCAGACCCCAATGAGCCAGCAGTGCAGACAACCTTGGGTGTGACCCCTTTGGCTCCAGCTGAGAGACAGGCTCTGGTGCCTGTTGGTCGACGAGCACAGGGGATGGGAGTCCCTACTGGGCCTGGCCATAGCGAAGTCCAGACATACAAGCCCAGAGCTCATGGATCAGCCTTCCACTCTGTACCAGCTAGGTCTGCAGACATGACCCGTCCAAGCCCCTGGGGCTGTACTAATCAATACACTCATCTGCTAGGGGAACGTTGGTGAAAGAGCATCTAAATCCACATGGAAAAGTCGAAAAGAATGCCCTTCTAGGGCTTCACCTCATCCTGGGGCTTCACTTAACAGTCAGTATGCCCAAGGGACAAAGGACAGCTGGATGGTCATTTCTTCAGGGCCTAAGACCAGGGGCACCAGCCCAGCTTTTCCTTTATCTTATTTTCTGCCTGAATGTTGTAAATGTAACATACATTTTGCTGCTGCTGCTGCTGCTAAGTCACTTCAGTCGTGTCCGACTCTGTGCGACCCCATAGATGGCAGCCCACCAGGCTCCTCTGTCCCTGGAATTCTCCAGGCAAGAACACTGGAGTGGGTTGCCATTTCCTCCTCCAATGCATGAAAGTGAAAAGTCAAAGTGAAGTCGCTCAGTCGTGTCCGACTCCTAGCGACCCCATGGACTGCAGCCTACCAGGCTCCTCCATCCATGGGATTTTCCAGGCGAGAGTACTGGAGTGGGGTGAACATACATTTTAGGTTATCCTTAAACAGACCCAGGACTTGCTGTGTTGTTGACAACACCCAGCATCTATTTTCTCACTATGACAAATCCCAACATGGGAAGCAGTGTGACAGCCCCAACATCACCCCAGTACTGCCCTGTAACCAAATGTGTTCCTGCTGCATGGCCCCCAGAATTTGGTCCACAGAGCAGAAAAGTCTAGGGCCTCAGGAGCCCTTGTCTCTGACCTTCCTTCTGACCAATAAAGATGTGGCCTGTTAAAACTCAGACTGTAGTGGAAGGCATGGTAGAGGGACTCAGTCGCACTTGCCAGGAGAGCCATATCCATCTGAGTTGGCCTCTTAACTGGTAATTTGATCATCTAGTGATAAAGCCTTTAAAAATGACTTGGAAGGACCTCAGCATCAGTTAATTTTTAAAACAGACAATCTAAATAGAAAGATACATACCTGGATACAGTCATTTATTAAATTGATTAACTCCTAATAGTGCATTCTACAAGCTGAAGAGTGAAGGGTGGAAGTGTTACCATACATGTGTATTTTATGCGCTACCCTGCACAGGATAATTAAGTCAGACCTCTGCTGGACAGGGAAGAGAAAAGCCTCCTTCTAAATTCTCATCATATGAGGAAGACCTGATTCCATTTCATGATACCACTTCAAAAATGATATATGACAAAACCAATACAATATTGTAAAGTTAAAAAAGAAAAAAAAGAAAATCACCCAAATTTTTAGGGACTGTTACAACCCAGAAGATCCTGTAAACTTGAAAAGTCTCAAATTTGAGCCTGCTGACTCATGTCCAAAATCATGAAACATTGCAGGGGAGCATACAGTCATAGTAAAAAGAAAAAAAAAAAAATCACAAGTTGGCGTACAAATCCCAGCAAGAAAGTGACAAATGATAGTATCTAGAAAAATGAAGAAAGGGGTGGTGGACTGTGGAGGAAGAGTCATGGAATGACCATGGCCCCAGTTATTTTTTAAAATCCTCCACAGCTGATCAACAGAGATAAAATCATATTCATTTTATTAACATTCGATATCCCACAAACCTAATACTGGATCCTAAGACATTATTGGCACCCAGTAGCTGGTACAAAGAAATTCAACTCTAGGCTTTCAACTACTTTAGAGATACCCTGTTTTAATAAGCATTTATGGAAAATGAAATCTTTTTAAAATATATATATATATGTAACATATATTTTATATTATCATATATAATAGATATTAATTCCCAGGTGGCACAAGTAGTAAAGAGCTCTGCCTGCTAATGCAGGAGATGTAAAAGATGCTGGTTAGATCCCTGGATTGAAAAGATCCCCTGGAGGAGGAAATGGCAACCCACTCCAGTATTCCTGCCTGGAGAATCCCATGGACAGAGAAGTCTGGCACCATACGGTCCATAGAGTCGCAGAGAGTCAGACACAACTGAAGCGACTTAGCACACTCAAGGATATAATACATATCAGTATATGTTAATAACATACACACACACACACACACACACACACACACCCCAAAGAACATTCTGCTGTATAATGCATCTTCCAAGAAAACGTTTAAGCCTCCCTACCAGGAAATGTTGCAAAAAATATCCTCCCATAATTTTAGTGATTAAGTCTCTTTATCATAGACATCATAACTGATTGGAAAGTCTCTCATTTTAACCAACTGTGATCGGGAAACTGAATTTTTCTTCCACTGTCCCACCGCCCCCAAATGGCTGATGCAATTTAGTTCAGATATTCCCCAGGGGTTTGCCCTTCCAGAGGTGCTTATGTCAGCTCCAAAGAATGTTAAAGCAACTCTGAGGAAGAGAGTGGCACAATCAAATGGAAACCACTTCTGCAATCCAACTGCTTTACTCCCACTTACGAAGATGATGATGGCATGTATGATACACTTTACAGCTTTAGCCACCACAGATCGAATATACTCAGCTCTCACGGGACAGGTCATTTCTCTTTTATACATATTTTAGCTAAATTGTTTGAACACTGTAGTTTCATCTGAAGATTACCTGAGATAATACAAATTACCAGCCTAGAAAATAAGTGGGTGCCTCATTTGTCTCGACCAGGGGTGAGCCATGGAGACATGTACACATGTACAGAAGAAAGTAAGTCTAAGCGAGAGCAGGCAGCCTCTTTGAGGTCATCTGAAGACCCCCTGTAGATAAAAACAAAAGAGAAAAGCACTGCACTGCAGGGCAAAGTGGACTACAGTCAGGTTTATAGATCCTAGAGGGAGGTTAATCCCACTTTATCGAACCCCATACTTTTATAAAGATGTCAGTTAAGGGGCTATAGGCAAACTGCTTTCCAAAGAATTCAGTGTGAAAAAGTATCTTTTTATACTACTTGACTGGGGAGAATAAGAAGGAGGGCTGGCTGGCAGGTGGGGAAAGTGTCTCTGAAATGATCATAGAAATCACTGGAAATGTGAGACTTCCAGGTGACACTGTATTGAAAGTGTTGGTCACTCATTCGTGTCCAACTCTTTGCGACCCCCTGGACTGTAGCCCACTAGGCTCCTTTGTGGAATTCTCTAGGCAAGAATACTGGAGTGGGTAGCCATTCCCTTCTCCAGGGGATCTTCCTGACCCAGGGATCTAGCCCAGGTCTCCCGCATTGCAGGCAGATTCTTTACCATCTGAGCCACCTGGGAAGCCCCAAATGACACTATATAAGTGAAACTTGCCTGTAATTTTAATTTGCGTGCAGTAAAAATCCCTACTCGTGATGCTATTGGGAAATACAAAACATTCCACCTATTGAGAAAGAAGTTGGCTTCTCATACACCCCCTCACCTCGATTTCCGGTAACACCTCTGGGTAAGCACTGTGCTGTCAGTCTTCTCTCCATCGGGCCTGCCCTTCCCACCCTGGTGAAGAACCCCAGTAGGAATCCTTCTGCATGAAGCATTCAACCACCCAGCCCAGCTTGGGCAGTGACTCGAGGCCCCCTGCCCCGTCACTCCACAGATCCCACTCATGAGAACCCTGTACACTAGGGACTGGGACCTGGACCAATAACACATCTGCATGGGCACAAATCACACCCACACACCTGGGCCGGGCTAATTCTGAGCAGGTTTGGATTTTACCTGCACATTCCCCCAGGGAAAAACAGTACACAGTAAGTCCTGGCTCTACTGGAGTCAACTGAAGTAAGCTGATTCAGCTTTAACATCTCCATGTTCCTGTGAAATGCGCATAACCGCTCCTGATGTGCACCTAAGGACAGGTGGGTGTATGTTTATACACTCTAAATCACTTGCTTCCTGAATAGAGTAATTCTTTGATAAATTGGTCTGACATTTGGTATAAAGTCCTGCAGGCCTCAGACAAAGTGATTTAGAAAATAACAATGTCAGTTGCTCTGCTCTTTCAATAAATAACCCACCAGTAAAACACAGATAATAACTGACAATCATACTTGTACTGTAACTAATGAGAAAAGATAAAGCAGCAAATGGACTGTTTATATGCATTTGATAAATTGCATCCCCTGGATATACCCATGAAAAATAAATGTGTGTGGTGCTGGTTCACTGAACTAAAACAAATATTTACCACTGAGATTTAGGATTGAGAGTGATATTTACATTTTATTTGGCAACTATTTTGATGCTATGTCTAATACACAGTGGAAAAGTCAAAAACCTACCTCAACTTCCTGAGTACGAAAGCATTATGAATGAGGGAAAAAAAAAAAAGAAGAAA